>NW_025113102.1:1936379-2453879 GCF_010416935.1 Polistes fuscatus
TTTTGAAAAAATTGTCTCGATAGTTTAAATACACGAATTTACAGGATTATTAAAAGATCCCCGAGGGTGTTCTCGGTTAGCGTCTCTTTTACGGGAGTTTAAACGCAGTAGGTATTACACTCGAATGAGCGTGGCTTTCACGCGTAGGTGATTCAATAAAGACCTAGTCTCTTCGCGGTGGTCGAAAGATGAGGCCCGCGAGGTCCTGAGGAAGAGGAGACAGGAGACAAGAGAAACAGAGAAAGGAAGATGGAAGAAGACGAAGACGGAGCAATAGAGCAAGGCGCGAAAATCACGTTCTACGAGAGTTTATGTAAAACGGCATTCCAAGTGGTGGTGTCTACTCAATCCTTATCTAAAGCAGTTATATAGAGTCGTTGGAAGTCGCGCCTTCTTCAGAAGGTAATGCACAGCCGGTATTTCTTCTCTCTTCTTCTTCTTCTCTTCCTCTTTTACTTTCTCATACATAGCATACATGCACACACACACAGATACACACGCGGGAACACATTTACTCGCATGTTCCATTACGCGTAAAGAGAAAACGAAGAGAGAGAATGAGTATTTGCCTAGAGTGCTCCACCCAGTATTCCATCGAGAGTGGGTACCACTCACCTTCAACGTACGATCTTCTTCTTCTTCTTCTTCTTATAACGCGACCGAGCACCTTCAGGGTTATCGAAACGTAGCGAAACGTTGCCGAAGAGCAGGCCACGATCAAGCCGTAACCTGGCTACGAGGATGGCCTATTCCGATAAAGATATCTACCGGTAAACGTACGACTTTCCAAGGAGCGCGACCATAGCCGAAGCCTACCTTAACTCGCACTGTTTCCAGGTACCTGCGATACCTGCAATACCTCCGCGAAATGTGGTTTTAGCTAAACTTCCCATTCTAACATCTTTGCCTATCTAAAGGTCTGTACAATTTTATGAAAAATGTATATTTTATTATTTTTATTAATCCTGTTTACTTTGTACACAAATTTACTATCAATTATCAATTATTCATCAGAATTTCGTCAAACAAAAAATACACCTGATTTATATTTATCTATATTTATCTAATATTAATACTAGATTTAATAATAATATTATAGAATTATCGGAAAAAGAGTCGATGAAATATCGATTACAATCGAAATCGATTGGCCAGCCAAGATTTATGATCAACTCGTTCATTCTGTCCCCGATTTGATCGGACCTCCGAGCATCATAACGTCTCCTCCTAGCTCTTAGGATGGGAGTAGGCGCGTCTGAAAAAGTTCTAGATTACGCGGCGAGTGCAACTTTAGTGGCATCGTAAACCGGTATCTTTACCACTCGACACCCACGCGCCAACGCACTATCCTAGAGCGATCTGCCTATCAACTGGCGTGAAAACTCGGTTTAAAGTGAAACTACAAATGAAGGGATTATTGTACTTATTATTACAATATAGGATCATATTATAATATATTATAAAAATAATTCTTCATTAGGTTTAGCAGTTCAAATAGGAACTTTCATACTCGGCATGATTGAATAACAGAGGAAATTCAAGCTTAAATTCAACGACGTTCGCAAATAATTGTTGTTGTTGACAAAAATTATAATAAGATATTATTTGAAGATATATAATGTTATTCAAATCTATTGAGATCTTAAAAAATAATTCTTCATTAAGTTTAGCAGTTCAAATAGGAACTTTCATACTCGGCATAATTGAATAACAGAGGAAATTCAAGCTTAAATTCAACGACATTCGCAAATAATTGTTGTTGTTGACAAAAATTATAATAAGATATTATTTGAAGATATATAATGTTATTCAAATCTATTGAGATCTTAAAAAATAATTCTTCATTAGGTTTAGCAGTTCAAATAGGAACTTTCATACTCGGCATGATTGAATAACAGAGGAAATTCAAGCTTAAATTCAACGACGTTCGCAAATAATTGTTGTTGTTGACAAAAATTATAATAAGATATTATTTGAAGATATATAATGTTATTCAAATCTATTGAGATCTTAAAAAATAATTCTTCATTAGGTTTAGCAGTTCAAATAGGACCTTTCATACTCGGCATGATTGAATAACAGAGGAAATTCAAGCTTAAATTCAACGACATTCGCAAATAATTGTTGTTGTTGACAAAAATTATAATAAAATATTATTTAAAGATATATAATGTTATTCAAATCTATTGAGATCTTAAAAAATAATTCTTCATTAAGTTTAGCAGTTCAAATAGGATCTTTCATACTCGGCATGATTGAATAACAGAGGAAATTCAAGCTTAAATTCAACGACATTCGCAAATAATTGTTGTTGTTGACAAGAATTATAATAAGATATTATTTGAAGATATATAATGTTATTCAAATCTATTGAGATCTTAAAAAATAATTCTTCATTAAGTTTAGCAGTTCGAATAGGAACTTTCATACTCGGCATGATTGAATAACAGAGGAAATTCAAGCTTAAATTCAACGACATTCGCAAATAATTGTTGTTGTTGACAAAAATTATAATAAGATATTATTTGAAGATAAATAATGTTATTCAAATCTATTGAGATCTTAAAAAAAAATTCTTCATTAGGTTTAGCAGTTCAAATAGGAACTTTCATACTCGGCATGATTGAATAACAGAGGTAATTCAAGCTTAAATTCAACGACGTTCGCAAATAATTATTGTTGTTGACAAAAATTATAATAAGATATTATTTGAAGATATATATGTTATTCAAATCTATTGAGATCTTAAAAAATAATTCTTCATTAGGTTTAGCAGTTCAAATAGGAACTTTAATACTCGGCATAATTGAATAACAGGAAATTCAAGCTTAAATTCAACGACGTTCGCAAATAATTCTTGTTGTTGACAAAAATTATAATATGATATTATTTGAATATATATGTTATTCAAATCTATTGAGATCTTAAAAAATAATTCTTCATTAGGTTTAGCAGTTCAGATAGGAACTTTCATACTCGGCATAATTGAATAACAGAGGAAATTCAAGCTTAAATTCAACGACGTTCGCAAATAATTGTTGTTGTTGACAAAAATTATAATAAGATATTATTTGAAGATATATAATGTTATTCAAATCTATTGAGATCTTAAAAAATAATTCTTCATTAGGTTTAGCAGTTCATATAGGAACTTTCATACTCGGCATGATTGAATAACAGAGGAAATTCATGCTTAAATTCAACGACATTCGCAAATAATTGTTGTTGTTGACAAAAATTATAATAAGATATTATTTGAAGATATATAATGTTATTCAAATCTATTGAGATCTTAAAAAATATATCTAACGTATTAAAGAATACTATACATACAATTATACTACAATAAACAATCCTTTTTCTACCACAATTGACGATGATGAGTGATAAATCGTGTAAAAGGATGAATACGTTAAATGTTTGTTGTTTTTTTTTCTGTAAATTCCAAGACAAAATTGAAAGGATATACTCACTCGAATGGGACGTATGGGGCTTCTGAAATCCCTCAGGAAGTTCTCGAGACGAGGAAAAGGAAGAAACGCGTAACCGGGTATATGGCCCACCTGTACCGCCGAACCGGATATCGCATTGACCATTGTCCAATCTCGTGGGCGGCACCAACATCCCTGGTTGCCATAGCTCAAGAAAACTTTAAATAGAGTTTAGCTGGTCTCCTAGAACCGAGCCAAGATCGACGACGTATTGTCCGGATCGGAATAACGTTGGAATGTCCTCTTGGAATGTAAAAAAGATCCTTCCACCAAATAGGATTTTACCGTGAAATCTTTCTCATACAAATAATCTCTCTCTCTCTATTTTTTTTTCTACAAAGGCCTGATCTATTTTCCAAATATTTCTTTCACAATTTGCTTGCAACTTTGTTGATGCACGAAGCAACGTGTTGGTCTTTTTTATCAAATCTAGAATCCACCATTCGACGATGAATCTTAAAACGGTAAAATAATTTCCGATCTTATTAAAAATCCTCAGTAAAATTCCTTAACCGTAATATTTACTTTCTAAATCTATCTTGTTTCGAGAAATATATCGATCGAGATGGGAAGAAACTCGAATAAGACGTTAGGAGTCTCGTATCCTTTGTTTTGTACGATCCGAATGCATAGAAGAACCTGCAACGTGAACGCATCGTTACACCTTTTATGAGCAAAAAAGGAAGAAACGCGTATTAACTGGAAAGAAAAGCGAGTCGGTCGATGGTGAGACACGGTGCTAATGCATTGGTTCTACGTTCGTTTTGCAGCACGTGGACCGTCTGTCGAGGGTGGTGTGTGTCTGCGTCGAATATAACGGAGAAAACAAGAGAATGAGAAGAACCCATAAGGTGGCACGAAGGCGCGTGGTTTGTATTTCACGGTTTACCGAAAAATTAGTCATTAATTTACGCCGAGGCAACGGCCACGACGGCCAATGGCCGATGGGTGTGCCAACGCACACCGCTTCTAATAAATATCCCCCATGGGGCAGGCAAGCGATGCCCACATGGTGTTTTCCATCGGATTGCTACGCTTTTTGGCATCCTATTTAAAAGAAGGCAATCTTCTATCTCTATGTATATGCTGGCACGCGTATCACCTATTATTATACTCATGAATTTTTCATTATAACACTATTCGACGGTTTGTCTATGCATCGGTAAATACCATCCATTATTTCGCGCCTCGATAAACCTTGTTTTCCTTTCAATTAACACATTATTGATCGATCACGCGTACCCACGTGTGTTTGAAAGTGTGCAATAATCTTATGTAATTATTAAAATATCAAATTGTAATTAAAACAATACTTACTTTAGGACCCGGAAATTTTTACTTTAGCATTAACATCGAGTTTGGATGAAAAATTTCAAAGTTAAGAAGAAGAAGAAAAAAATGGACATTCCGTTGAGATAAGATTTTCCCATCTTTTCTTCTTGCGATATCCGAGAAGAAGGAAGAACGACGACGAGGTCGAACGCAATGGGAGTTGAGGAACGCAGCAGGGGTCACCTGGGTCGATTCTCTATCAGACCAAGCGGTGGCTACTTTTCACAAAGAAACTCGGGAATCCGTAACGATACGGATTCCTGTCTCGAAATCGATTCGAGGTCCGCGTCGCCGTTGGTAGAGTAAAGTGAAGATAAATCTCGAGGAATTTTCTCTGCCGGTAGCTGCGTTGTGTACGTACGACGTCGACCCTTTCTCTCTCTCTCTCTTTCTTTCCCTTCACGTTGGTACGATATTGTAAGCGAAAGAAAAACTGGCTTGGCACGGCGACTCGATTGTGTTCGGATGGTTTACAGGCGAAACCATCCACGGTTCGTCGTGACGAGGCGTTAATAAAGACTCGAACCACGTTTCTTCCTCGAACGTTGTGCGTCTCGATGCACTGACGTTCATCAAAGTACGGCACGTTGCGTTCACGCACGATAATGCTGTACTTATAGGACAGGTATATATATATAACGAATCACAGAGAGGAGTATTCCTACTTGTTCCCATTATAAATTTGAAATCATTGATATTTGCTTGTCATTAAAAATTTTCTGACAAAAACTTAGGTCTACGTCAGAGAGTTCTTTCGCGAGATACGAAAAATACTCTACTGCTGAAATTTCCTTTTTAACCACGCCTCTAACCCCACCATCGGGATGGTATCGCCAGAAACACAACCAGGCTTATTTTCAAGACAACTAAATAACTATAATACCATAATAGACAAAAAAAAAAAAAGCTAGTAGTAGAGGCGTGGTTAAAAAGGAAATTTCAGCTGTAGAGTATTTTTCGTATCTCTTTTTGTTTTTATTTGCATTCAAAGCTTTAACATTGATATAACATAGAAACAACGAATATAATCAATCGTATGTTTTAAATATAATATACGTAATATCAATATCTTATGGCTATTAATTAATAAGTATAAATATATATTGATGAATAATAAAAATACAAAAAAAATATATTTTGATCATTTACTCTACGTACATGTCTTCCGCGTTAGAGTATCACCGTAATTATATATTTTTACGATACATGGTGGAAGTTACTCATCGTTTGACATGGTAAAAGCGATAGAGATCTCTAGTCGCGAGACCACCGGCACACGCGTTGTCCAAAGAGAACAAGAAGAAGCATCTCTCTCTCAGTCACCGTTCTTCTAACATCTTCCTGGTTTCCATTAGCCATCAGTGGCTCGTTGCAAGGTGGTGGTAAGCCTTCTGTCCTGTCGACGCGTCAGAATATTTTCCATGGCTAGCCAAAGTGGCGTTCTTTCGTATCTTTCGTAGGAAATAAATAGGTGCTAACTCATCGCAAAGCCGATGGGGATCGTAACCCCACCATCGGGATGGTATCGCCAAAAACACAAGCAGGCTTATTTTCAAGACAACTAAATAACGATAATACCATCATAGACAAAGGAAATATAAGCTAGTAGTGGAGGCGTGGTTAAAGAGGAAATTTCAGCCGTAGAGTATTTTTCGTATTTCGCGAGAGAACTCTCTGACGTATACCTAAGTTTTTGTAAGAAAATTTTTTACAGTTGCGTTTCGAAATTGGAATCTCTTGGTGTCGAGACAGAAAGACGTATAGATAGGAAACAACGCGTTCCTTTACAAAGGAAGAAGAAGAAGAAGAAGTTGCGCGAGAATAGGGCTAAAAGAAAACGTTTGTAGCTGAGGGCGAAGGTCCAACGGTTACACGTTCGTTCGTTCGTTCGGCGTGTAATACGTAGGCAACGTCTTCGATAGGTTTAGCACAGGAGCGTATAGAAAACGCGCGAGACGAGAAAGAAGCTTACAACCGGCATAAACCGAAGAATCTTAGGACCGGGCCCGATCCGTTGGGACGTTATATTGCGCAACGCTTACGAAAGCGGCTCGTACCGTATCGTATCGTACACTCCTCGCGGATAAACAATGCTCGCCGGGGGATTCTTCAGACTTCTCGAACAGGATATGGAACTTGAGAAGTCGACCGGTCGCCACGGACGGCCGGTACTTTAAACGCGCGGCCCTCGAGTACCACCGACTCGTAACAAACTCGCGAGAGTAGAGAGAAAGAAAAAGAGAGAGAGAGAGAGAAAGATCCCGGATAAGATGGCGCCGTGGGTGGCCACCGTCTCGTCCGGTAAGCAGTAAATGACGAAACGGAGGTGTTCGCCAAGAAATCTCAGCGTTTTTCCCCGATGACAACCGTGAGTACTCGAATTCGCGGTAATAAACCATGGTAGTAACCCTTTAACAACGAGTAATATATTAGTCCCCCCCTCCGCCCCATAATGGGCTTTTATTCGAATAAAAGGGATAAACTATTCGTTTGAATTGTACGACAGATGATCGATTTACCGGGACCGTTCAGTACTAACCTTCTTAAAAAAGAACAAAGCTTTTCCAAATCGAAGAGATTACCCAGAGAAGACGATGCACCTACGATCGTCTACCGGTGAACGACGAAGAGTCTTGTTTCTTCCCTGTTATCCTCTATCGGACTCTTAAGAAAAATCTACACCGGTATATCCTCGAGCTTCTTGCCCGCTGGATATTCGAGATTGGTATGGCTAAATAGGACCTGCCAGCTCGCAGCATATAATTAGAGGATGTTTAGTAGGCATTTGGGTGCACCTGTAAGGATGCTTCTTCTTAAAGAAAACGAGAGAGAGAAGAAGAGGGATAAAAAAAAAAGAGAGAGAAGAGTACAGAGAGAAAAGTGATGGGCCCGGGGGTGGGGTAAGGGGCAAGAAAAAGATATGGGGGTTGAAGCAGTACAGTAGGCAGGGAATAAAATGGCCGGGCGTAGGCGAGTGTCCGGTTCCCTTTGTGTCCGCTACCTGTCTTAAGACATCCTCTCTCTCTCTCTCTCTCTCTTTCGTGCCTACCTCTTCTCCCTTTTCTTTTCGCCTCGCGCGCATATTTACGAAGAGGAAAAGGACGAGAGAGGGAGAGAAAGAGAGAAGGCAGATCCTTTGATAGTACGGCATTCCTGCTCATTCGTCAGACATTTGATAGCTTCACGTGGGAGCCGCGGAATTCTTCGTGGTGGCTACCTTGTTCCTTCTCCCCCGACCTCTGGAAAAAGCCGCGTTCAGGTGTCAGGTATGTACCTGCGCAACGTCGATGCCCTTCTCGATATATCGGTCCTTCGTTTTTGCGACTTCCGATAAGAGGAGAAGATGCCGTAGGAACGAAGCTTCGATCTATACGAGCCACAAACTACGATAAATCTCGTTGGTCCTTCCGTAACGCCAGTTTTATCGATCTTAGAAAACAATCGAATGCTAATTTAATCGTTTCCGTTGTTACTCACTAAGCGACGTTGTAAAGAAGAGTGTGTTGATCGTCGTCGTGATGTTGTTCGAGGGAGAGAGAGAGAGAGCTCTAACGCAAGATTTTTCTGTTTTTTTCTTCAAAATAAATGAACGAGCAAAGAGAAGAAAGTCATTAGAGGCGATTTAACGTCATGGTAAAAGACCGGCCGGTTATACTAAAGTTACAACACGTTTGCGGAAGAGCATAGGAACGACGACAGCACGATCGACCTTGGAGTAAAGGGGATGGAATTCGCAATTTGCATAGCAGTTATCGCTCGGCGTGCGTCGGCATATGCCAGCCAGCGCCAACGTGCTTTTGCACGCTCGCGCATAAATAAATAGAAGACTAGTATATACGCAGGATGCACGTAATACGTACGTAGGTATACATATTTGTAGATCGCGTTGATAGTGACATCGTGACGACGACAACAACGACGACAGCGAGGACGGCAAGCAGTATACGTGTGTGTGTGTGTGGTGTGCATGTATTTTAGCACTAGTGGTTGTTCTCGAGCGGAACGAGGACTGTGTAGAGGAGGAAAGGGTCGCTAGGAGAGCACGCCATGTGCTGGGAGACGGCATATGGGCACGCGCCTAAGATCTGATAAGCAAGCCCGACTTCAATTGACTGCAATCATGGGGGATAGATATTATTAACCCGCGGGGATTCGCGCTTTACCGCAACAACCACCCGCCACGAGCCACAGTTCAAGTACATCATCATTTTCCTTTCGTCGATATAGTATTCGATCGATTTCATTTTTATTTCATTTGTTCGTGAAAAAGGGTGTTGCTCGTTAATATTGAATATGAAATCTCGCGTGACGTTATCTCGCTCTGTCACCAAACTTTTCCATAGACATTTATTTTCTATCGAAGAAAGAGAAAGAAAAGAGAGAGAGAGAGGGACACGCGTAACGAACGTTCGCTGAGTCAACCATGTTTTTGCTCCTTCCTCTTGTCTTACTTACAATGACGAAGCAATTGCCGACGGGTAACGCTTCCTTCGTTAAGCCACGTTAGGGTGATTCGTTCGAGGTTGTTAATAGAACCTTTAGACGATTCCATCGTCCTCGTGTGCCGGAGCCTCCAGCGTCATACGCCACCGATGAAAGAGGACGTTGATTCGATTTATCGACGTTAGCAATTTCATGCTCAATATGGTAGCGGTATATCGAGCCATTTGTTTTTTTTTTGTTTCTTTTTTTTGTTTCTACGAGGAATTAATCGTACGTCGATTATCGTATTAGCCTCGTTTCTCTACGGCATACGCAACCCTAACCGCGCGTGCTCGTCTACTCTTTCGTGTCAGTTGGCGACGTAAACGAAGCACGCAACCTCCTTTACTCTATGAATTAACAACAGCAACAACTACGACGACAACTCGACGATTCGTGAGCTATGTTCTCGGTGTAAACGACGTATGGCGACATAAAGGAGAACATTCTAATGCACCCCCTCCCCCCCCTTCCTCTCGCGTAATTACCGCTTGTAAAAGCGGACTACAGAGCCGGCTGCGAATCGAGCTGTCGTCGCACGCGAATCGCAATAACGGGATCAACGATTTCCTCGACTCGTTCGTCCACCCTCGTTCCTTTGTCAATCCGAATAGTTCATTCCAATGGAAGGAACATCATCCAGCCTTTCCAATTTGGGAATTAAAAACACAAATGTACTAGCTATGGAACAAGATTTCTTTCATCTTTCGAAAAGATCAAGAAACGTGATCTATTTTTTCACTAAGCTTACTTCTTCTCATTCTCATTCTCATTCGAATAAATGAAATCGGTGCCTAAAGGGAAACAGGTTAAAAAGATTCTCACAGTAAAAGACTCGTGCCCGAGGCCGCTTCTGTCCGAGTTTTCTTTAGGTGCCCGAGACATACCCATATTTTCCCATAGAAGGAACCAAAACACTATCAAACAAAGTATTCGAGTAAAACGATCTACGGCTAGAGAAAGAAAGAGAGGTATATCTATAACTGCTTGACAGAAGGAAAGAAGAAAAAAGTTCTTTTCGTCTCTGCCTCCAGGAAGTTAGACAAAAAATCGAAATGCACCAGACGATTTGGTGCGTCGGTATTGGTCCACGACAGGTACGGACCAAACACCTTGCATTGTATCCTTGTCAGACCCTTGAGGACTGTAGGGATCCTCAATTCGAGACGTAACGAGATTATTGTAGGCGTTGAGCCATAGAAAATGCCCATAAAATCACAATGAGGATTCCGGAATGGATTTATCCTCCATTCTCCTTACTCTCCATCTCTCACTTTCTCTCGATTTTCCCATCGTGTTGTTAGACAACTCCTTACACAGATGTTTCTCTCTCCTCTTTCCATATTGTGATCTTTTTCGGTTAGTCCAGAGCAACATTCTTGTCGTCAAAGCACCGAAAAGTAATGTACAACAGTGGAAAAACTTTGGACCGTTCAAAAATTTAGAATATTTTGAAAAAAAACATATGAGATACATAATTTGTTACATTACCACTTTCCCTCAATTTCTGATGATCCTCGATTAGTACCTTCATACGCAGAACAATCAAAAGAATCGGTTAGTTATAAAAAAAAATTCGGAGCATTTTTTGGGTTTATCGATCCAACTACAAAAAGAAATCATTACTGGTCATAAAATCATATGGCATAATACGTTCTATCTTCTATCATCTTTTTTATATTTTTATTTGAAAAGGAGTAGCAACCTGTTCGAGTTCCCAGACTGACCTCGTACAATATAATACATTATATAAAATATTTCTCGCATATTTTTTACTGTAGTAAACAAGATCGATCCATCTACCTGCTCGATCGTTCACTATAGGTGGTCGAGCCACCATAATTTCATCTTTAACCTCCCTCTGTGTGGTTAAAAGACATCTCTTACAATAGACATGGACTACCAGCGGAAGTTCCAAATTCTTCACCTTTTTATTCCATTCAGATTAAGATCGTTCATCCTATATTCATCAAATACATCAAACACCGAATAATAAAAGAACCAACTTGACCATACCGAGCATTCGAAAAAGTAAAAAGGAAAAAAAGAAAATAAGAAAGAAAAGAAAAAAAAGATCTAGATAGGTTGGTGTCTACTGTTCGTCGATGTATCGGTGTGGTGTCACTTACTTTCTCTCTCTTTTTCTTGCACTCTTATGCGAGATAGTTGAGTCACTAATGAGAACGAACCAAAGAGAATGAGTTGGCCTAAAGAGAAAGAGAGAGAGAAGCTACCATTCGTCGGGGTTTATCTCGATCTCGCGATCGTTTTGGTCCGCCTGGGCGTCATCTGCTGGTGATTGCGATTAATTAGCCGCCCGGGGCTGCTTCGAAGCTCCTCTCGTTCTCTACCTCGGTGGACGTCATTACTTAACGATTCGCCGAATCGATCGTACTTAACTTTCTTCGCACGGATGCTTCCAACTTGCTACTTGTACAGCCACACTCTTAATGCTCTTGGTAGGTACACGAAGGTAGTTCCTACTTTGTTCATCGATCTTTCTTTTCCTTTATTTACATTCTATAATCGAAGATCAGCAGCGTTCAATGAGAACCTATTTAAATAAATAAATCTCAATATTCTATAATGGAAATCTTAAATCTTCTCTCAATCGATATTCATAATATATCTTTTTAATTATAATTACATTTTGCGAGCCCTAATGAAGCGAGCCGGAATCAAATGAAACGTTCAAAATCCTCCTTTGCCGGACTACTAGACGTTCGTAAGCTGGTCCGTTCGAAAAGTTTCTCTCCCCCCTCTGCGTGTCCAATTAATTCAATGAGTGAATCAGCCCCCTCCGTCCTCCTACCCTTCTCGACCGGTTAGTATGTAACGTTTTAATGATGTACACCGTCTCAACCAGATGACTCTCGATGGTTATCTACCCTCTTGCCACCAGCAGGCGCACCCCTGCAACCGACCCCCTGGAATCGAGCACGTGCCACCGAAGCCGTGGAAAAGGCATATGTGACGGAATATATACGATAAATGTTACCTTACGATGGATCTGTTTCTTCAGTTTTCTACGTTGCTTCCTACCTGACTCGCTAACTCACCAACGGTCATGTCGTTTGTCAAAGAAACGCTTGCTTTCCATAATGGTCGATGTTCGAATAACTTTGCCTCATCCAACTGTTACCTCCGATTGCTGCATATGTTCTTTTTTTAATACTCTCTTTCTCTATCTACACCTGATACTCGACGATGAGATCATTAAAAGCACGCGACAATATAATATCAACGAAATGTAATCATATGTGTACCTATTAACACGTTCTATGCGGGCTATGTTTTTCTTTAACAGTTTTATTCATTGTTATCGGATAATAATAATTAACATGTTTATACCTTAATAAAATAAGACTAATATTACTCTTTCAAGAATATGTAATTGATTATTTTGAATATAGATATCAGTCCACGCTAAATTTAAGAAAAATTCATCGAGGAATTTTATGCTACGTATAGTAAAAATGCATTCGTATGAATGCTTCGTAAAAATGATAAAATGTTGAAACGATATTTCTCCGGAACTAGTTCGTAGGGTATCCGTCTGTAACGTGATAAATGGAATAAAAGAAAAATAATAGTTAACATGTTTATACCTTAATAAAATAAGACTAATATTACTCTTTCGAGAAAAACGACTCATATGTAGCTACTTATTTTGAATATAGATATCAGTCCACTCTAAATTTAAGAAAGATTCATCGAGGAATTTTATACTGTTTATAGTAAAAATGCATTCGTATGAATGCTTCGTAAAAATGATAAAATGTTGAAACGATATTTCTCCGGAACTAGTCCGTAGGGTATCCGTCTGTAACGTGATAAATGGAATAAAAGAAAAACAATAGTTAACATGTTTATACCTTAATAAAATAAGACTAATATTACTCTTTCGAGAAGAACGGCTCATATGTAACTGATTATTTTGAATATAGATATCAGTCCACGCTAAATTTAAGAAAGATTCATCGAGGAACTTTATGCTGCTTATGGTAAAAATGCATTCGTATGAATGCTTCGTAAAAATGATAAAATGTTGAAACGGTATTTCTCCGGAACTAGTTCGTAGGATATCCGTCTGTAACGTGATAAATGGAAGAAAAGAAAAATAGTATTAGGTGTACAAATAAGTTTCCGCCGTTTTTTATTAAAAATTAAGTATTTATTCTAGAAGAATGGTAATTTTAAGTTTATTTAAAATACTGTCCATCACTTGCAATGACTTTTTCCCATCTCTCAGGCAACATTCGGATCCCACGTCGGAAGAACTCCTTGTCTTTTGAGGCTATCCACGAATCAACCCAATTTTTGGTATCTTCATATGATTTGAACCGCTGCTCCGACAGAGCATGTGCCATGGACCGAAATAGGTGATAATCGGACGGTGCAATGTCTGGTGAATACGGCGGGTGGGGTAACACTTCCCAATCAAGTGTTTCCAAATACTTTTTCACGGGAGCCGCTATATGTGGACGAGCATTGTCATGCAGGAGAATAATTTTTTCGTGTCTAGAATAGTATTAAGAGCGTTTTTCCTTCAGAGCTCGGCTCAATCTCATTAATTGTGTTCGATAGAGGGCTCCGGTGATTGTTTCGCTCGGATTAAGCAACTCATAATACACTACACCCAGCTGATCCCACCAAATACACAGCATGAGTTTTTTTCCGTGAATATTCGGTTTTGCTGTTGATGTTGACGCATGGCTTGGTAATCCCCATGATTTTCTTCTTTTTGGATTATCATAATGTATCCATTTCTCGTCACCAGTGATGATACGATGTAAAAAACCCTTTTTTTATGTCTAGCAAGCAGTATTTCACTTAAGCATAATCGGCGTTCAATATCTCTCGGCTTTAATTCGTACGGAACCCAATTTCCTTGTTTATTAATCATTCCTAATGATTTTAAACGATGTGAGACTGCTTGTTGAGTGACTTCTAATGTTACAGCAAGTTCTTTTTGTGTTTGAGATGAATCTTCTTCCAATATTTCCTCCAATTCTGCATCCTCGTAAATTTTTGGCCTTCCACTGCGATCTTTGTCTTCTACGTCGAAATCACCGTTTTTAAACTTTTGAAACCACTCACGACACGTTCTCTCACTCAAAGCAGTCTCACCATATGCTTCTACGAGCAATCGATGCGCCTCAGCAGCAGATTTCTTTATATTAAGAAGTAAACTAATATTTCCCGCAAATGACGCTTATTTGGCTCAAATTTGGACATTTTCAACTAAAAAAAATTATATTTTACCAATATGAAATCAATAATATTAATAGGTTATGTTGTTCTTAAACGTCCAAACTAATTTTTAAGCAGGATATCATCTGCGAAAGTTAACGGAAACTCCGCGCCGCGCTATCTACATTAAAAAGGCGGAAACTTATTTGTACACCTAATAGTTAACATGTTTATACCTTAATAAAATAAGACTAATTTTACTCTTTCGAGAAAAACGGCTCATATGTAACTGATTATTTTGAATATAGATATCAGTCCACGCTAAATTTAAGAAAGATTCATCGAGGAATTTTATGCTGCGTATGGTAAAAATGCATTCGTATGAATGCCTCGTAAAAATGATAAAATGTTGAAACGATATTTCTCCGGAACTAGTTCGTAGGGTATCCGTCTGTAACGTGATAAATGGAAGAAAAGAAAAATGAGAGCTTGATAGATACGTCGATGAGAATTAATTCGCTCGGCGAAGCTCGCGGAATGGCACGGGTCCATCCGCGTTCATCGTTCCCTGTTTTCGTATCGTTCGGAGGCTTCACCAGGAAGAAATCCTCAGCTAGCGAAGTTAACTAGCATTGACGCGAAGAGACAGGGGAAAAAGGAAAGTAAAAAGGATAGAAAGATATAGAAAGATTAGAACGTGCAAAGAGACGGCGAAGTTCCGACGACGACGACGACGACGACGACGATATTGCCTGAGAGGGTAATTGAGAATGACGTACGTCCTCGTGCCGCGGCAACGGCGGCAATCTTTGAGGTTTAGCTCGCGACGCCGAGGGTGGGCGGGCTAGAAACGTCGCGGCCCGAGATTATATGCACGCCCGTTATACGAGCCTCGAGTAGAAAGAGGAAGAAAGAAGATGAGTGGCTGTGGCTAGCTAGCTGGCAAGCTGGCTGGCTCACGCGGAATATGTATTACACCTCGGGATATTGTCGGAATTATTGCCCCGTGGGACCCGTTGCGCCTACTCGCAAATGGGACAGGTTGTTTCGCGTTGGTGTGGAAGCGAACGATAAATCGTTAAAATGAAATCGACGCCAGTTTGTCTGTCGATAACGCGAGAGGTGCCAAGATGATTCGGTCCTTGATTCTCTCCTTCCGTGAATTCTTTACAAAAGTTATCTCGACTAAGGCTCGGAGAGGTTTAGGCTCGGAGAACGTAAGAGCTAGCCGAGGCTTAACGTATTCGTAACACTTCACTCTTCGGCCTGGAGCTAAACTATTTCTGCTGAGATGGGCGCGAGCATAGAAAATAATTCAGTTAGTTGCTCGAGCGTTTCTTCGGCCGAGGGATGTTGAAGAGGAGAAGGTGCAGGAGAAAGGAAAGGAAGAAGAAGAAGAAGAAGAAGAAGAAGAAGGCGTAAAAAGTGGTCGACCGTAGAGCGGGAGCGTGTCTGAAGTAAAGCACCGTAATGCGGAGGAGAGAATAAGAAGAGGACGGAGAAGTTGCCGCCGGTCTCTCGAAGATCCGCATCGTATACCTGAAGGTAGAAGAAGAGAGGTAGAGAGAGAGAGAGAGAGAGTATAGCGTGCGGAGTAAATGTTCCAATCGTCGTCGTGCCCTGTCCACAAATTATTCCTCGTGTTCTGCACGATGGCCAGCACGAGCTGCCCGTAAGCCACACACATAAGCGCGCGCGAACACTCCGAGGGCGCTAGCCTACGAAAGAGAGTCTTCCGCTCGTTCCAAGAACCCACCGACTGGGCTCTATCTCGTCTGGAGTC
This sequence comes from Polistes fuscatus, assembly GCF_010416935.1. Taxonomy (NCBI): domain Eukaryota; kingdom Metazoa; phylum Arthropoda; class Insecta; order Hymenoptera; family Vespidae; genus Polistes; species Polistes fuscatus. The sequence continues at coordinate 1,952,661 of NW_025113102.1, forward strand.
TCCTAGTACCGAGTCCGAGTCTCTTCTTCTTGTCTCGTATGCCACGATCGACCTAGCCGAGTACACATCGAGTAGTACCTACACACGAGACCTTGTACTTGTGCCTCTACCCGAGGGCTCGAAGAATTGGAAGAGGGATCGAACAGCAGGGACGAGCCGAGGTGCTCTCGTTTGTTCCTCGTTTCGAGTCGTGTCGTCTCCTTCGCTATCCTCGTACTTCTTCTTCTTCTTTCCTTCACCACGCTACACACTTTACCATGTATAAGTGATGTGTGTGTGTTTCTTCGACGGAACGAGAAAGAGAGAAAGACCGTGCGAGCGGACCACAGGACCCCTCTATCTCTCATCTCCCGTCCACCTGTATTCCCCATACTGTCAGCACGTGGAATTCCGTGGAAATTAACGATTGACCCCCACTAGAGAAAGAAAAAGAAAGAAAGAGGAGGAGAAAGAGACTCTTCTTATCTGACTCGTTCGATCGTACCGTGTATACTCGCGAACTCGGAACCTTTCTCTCTCTCTTTCTCTCTCTGTCCGTCCGTCTGTCTGTCTATCTCTCTTTCTCTCTATGCGCGGATCGCGATCGCAGATATAAGCGCGGTGCTTGAGCTTGTTCACGGGATTAGACTCCGTTTGAACGAGTATATTCTAAGCTGACGTGCTTCGAACGAACGGTTTGTTAAACTCCCATTTTTTTCTAGTATTTTTCAGCTCGGAGAAAGAGAGAGCAACCATGCGTGCTGTCGAAAAAAAGATATACGATTGAATCGATCATTCAATTAACTCGGATATACGCACGATACACGCATTTATATACGTGTTGGAGAAGAGAACGAGAAAATCCATTTGTATGCTCGCAAATCGTTTCTCATTTCTTCGAGAATAATATTATTTTTTTTTCACGAATCCACGCGTATAAAGAAATAATAGTATTCGCGGTAATTCATAGCTTCGGGTGTTGTTGAAGCAACTAAGTTCTATAGAAGAACAGGAGGTTTTAGTTATGTTCTATGATATATAGAGAAAACAACGAGCAAAGCTAAGAAACATAACTCTATGTGAATCTGTATTAGTAAGAGAACCCAACGGCTACTAGATTCTCTTCATTCTTCAGCGATCTATCCTATCACGATTCTGACGTTTTCATTAAATTTTCAGTATTAACGCGGTCCGACTAGCGGGGCTTCCGCGTTGCAACTCTTAACCATAAACCATAAGAAAGTATCAAGTTAATCGATTTATCGTTTCTTCGGAATAAGTTTGCTCGAGCACAGCCAACGGATTCCGATTATTTCGTTTCTTCTAGAAATCCCATTGTGTTCCTAGAATATTTACGTTTATAGGAAAATGAATGGAAGATCTGAGAAAATACGAATGAAAACTGTACTTTCTTTCGACGAAGTATAGAAAACAATTTCGAGACAACACATTCAACGCGAAATAATTTCCATTCCGACGAATTCACGACGACGTTCTCGTGATACACCACGGATCTACTTCTGAAATGTAACAGGGCTCGCGAACAGCCCATGTTTTCGTAGTTTTATCATCGAGGCATATCTTGGGAAAGAGAGATGCCTCGAAGGGTAAAGACCCAAACCCCCCGGTGTGGAAAATACTCGCACGTAGAAGCTGGACGACGAGGCGGAATCTGAAATGAAATTATTTCGGTGACTCTGTCCGTTGGGTCGAATGTCAATGACACGCTTTAACATCCTTCGTCTTATTCCATTCGTTTTTCAACCCTATCTATACTTCTTAATCGATACATCATAACGCAAGATAAGAAATATTCTAAGTTTTACGATACTTGAGAAAAAGCACTTGTTTATCGTGCATGGATTTATAATTAACTCAACAAATTAAAATCATTCCGAGTGGTGACCGCACCCATGCCGAGCGACAGCCCGTTAAGCCTCCTCCGGGACTTTGTTCAGATATCATCGCGAATGCTAAACAGAAGAAGAAGAAGAGGAAGAAGAAGAAAAAGTATAATAATAAGAATAAGAATGAAGAAGTTCTCGTGGCATAGTTGTTGTTACACCATCTTCCGGGTCTCGACTTTCGTTCGTTCGAGCCTTCGAATCCCGTTGTCCTCGAGAGGATAATGAGTCGAACTTGATTTATGACGCATGAAATTTATAAGATCGCATCGATCGTTAACTAACAAGCAAATATGTTACGTTGGTGGAGATAATAAAAGGTTCGTACGATCGAGGTGCCGCGTTTCATCATCGGATCGAAGGATGTCTCCTTTCCAGTGTCCTTGTTCGATGTTAGAAGAAGGATCGCACACCTAGAATCGTTGATTTAAATTTACAAAGAGGCATCGTATGCCTCGTCGTCGTCGCACGTTTCCGACCTTGCATCGCACGCCGCGAGTCGTAAACTCAGCTCGAATCGGGACGTTTCTATGCTACTTTACGATGTGCTTCAACTAGACGATCGCATTTTATCGTTTCATATTCTGAGTTTCATATCGACTCGGTGCTAGCCAGGACTCTCCGGAGTCAAGCTTCACTTTGAGTTTAGTACGATCCTTCGAGGTGGCCAAGGATCATCAAAAATCCTCTATCGTTAGGATGGAGTTATGTAAAGCGAGAATTGTATATCTCATTCTTTCCCGAGTTTACTTTTCCGAAACGACTTCTTCTTCTTCTTCTTCTTCAGTTCTCCAATGCCGAGTTTATAGCGAATGATCCGAGCATATACTAAAAATGTTAAACATACTCTTATTTAAATTCTTCTCGTTTATTCTCGTACCGAGCACAAAGTAAAGTTCCTTAAACGAGCACATTTCGGGAAGTTGTTTTTGCATTTGCTACCACCTGCGTGCTGATTTTTTTTCCTCTTTTCTCTTTGTTTTTTTTTCTTCTTCTTCTATTTTTCTTTTTTTTTTACAACTCAACGTGGGTGGACGTTGGAAAAGAAACAAGGCGCCTCTCTTTGTTACGAAGCGAAACGTAGGCGTCTCTATAGGTCACGACGGGTTCAACACGACTCGTAATCGCGTCGCGGACCGTGTCCAAATAACGCCGACGTACGACACCGTCAGGTTATAATATATTCCTTTGCATAAAATCATTTCTACCGCTGGTATGAACGGAACCGAGTCCAAAGCCAAATTCGGCTCGGTTCAAATTATTTGCAAACTTTATTCTTTGATTAAAATCATTACGAACGTTTTTGAACGTTGACAATTTGCGACACTAGTTTTGATATACAAAAAGAAAGAGAATACAAAAAAATGTAATCGAATGTGATAATTATTAAAAGTTATTATTTGATTATTCGTGCTCTCTATGTCTCGTGTAAAAATTATCGAGCAAATCACACGGGCGTGGTAATGTTATTGACCGTGACCATCGCATCGTGAACCCTCTGAAGGGCTCTTAACGTGCGTACCTCTCCGCACCTTTCCGGTGTCGTTGCACGCGCGGAAAGCCGACGTCGAAGGAAGTTTTTAAGGAGACGAAGCGAGAAGAAGCTCGATAGGTGCTGAACATGTACTTTTATACTTACATAGCTGTATGTGGGCAAGTCAGGAAACGAGGGCACTCGAGGATATCAGAGAGGATACCGCATAGCCCCCTTTTATTAATAGGGACAATCGAGCGTCAGTCACGGCACAATGGCCAAGACTACACCCAGTATTAACTTCATATACCACGTACTCGGGTGTGACATGAAAAATCATGACGATAAGCGATCAAGAAATTACAAGAATTTATCGATACTATATCATTACGTTTTATAAAATATACAATTGAAGAAAATCTTAAAAATATAATAGATTAATTATAATACTTGAAATAGATGAACGTTCTATTTCTCTCTCTCTCTCTTTCTCTCTTATAGAACATATTCTCATGACGTCTCTATTCCAACGTTCGCTCTTATTCCCGATACGATCAAAGTCGTTGTCCCCTTTCCATTCTAATCTTCCTTTGGCGCAAATCGATCTGACGAGTTAGCTGGCTACCCTGCAAAGATACACGTGCCTCGCGAGAGACTCCTAGGTACTACTACTGTTCCGCGGAAGAGATAAATGGAGTGAGAAAGAGAAAGAGAAAGAGAGAAATACGGAGAGAGACCGTAAACGAGCTAACTAACTTCTCGATCCTCCATGCACTCGTGGTTCTCGTGGCTCCAGTGGCACGGGCCCGTGACATCGGCACTCCTACGAAGGAAATCCGTCCTCCTCCGCCTCTTCCCAATCTTTCTTCTTCTTCTTCTTCGTCTTCTTCTTTGCCTATACACCACCAGGTTCTTACATATTCAGCAAGCTTCTTCCAAGGAACCCGATAACTGGCCGCGAGGTCACGCGTCGAAGCACCCGACGACCGATCGGCTTCGCCGATCCGCTCGACGACTTCTCGTGAGTCCGACCGATCGTTCGCGAAATCGTTCTTGCACGTGTTTCCTTCTCGTATACCACACGAAGAACTTTACTTACCAACCGTATCTACTACCACCAATTCCCCGTTGGACTTTTCTTAACCGTTTCTACGACGTATAAAAGACACAACACCAACCAACTAGACCCAACCGAGTAAGTAGAAAAGATTCGAAGAGAATAGAATTAGATAGAGTGTGTTCAACTTTTATGTGTTTTGACTGTACGAACATTACCGCTAGACTAACTCCTAACGTGAACTTCTCCAAGGTGTCACGTTAAACGATGTGTCTCGACACGATTCCTACGGTGAATTTAGTTTATTTTCTAACATAATGATACAACGTGTACTACACAATAAAAAATATAATGATTGTTGTATGCGAGCGCCGTTCAAGCCAAACTTAAATAGGCATTCGTGAGGAGATTAGACAATGGACCCTCGATAGCTCAATGGTTAAAGTGCAGTCGTTCGGAAAGTGGAATCCGGGTTCGAATCCCGGTAAAGTCAGTCCAATTTTTTCAGGTTTTTTTTAACAGGTTTCCAAGTTTTTGGCAGAAGCCGTAGACCGCACGTTTGTATTTAATATTATTAACGTTTTCATCGAAGTGACGCGCCTCCATCGCAGTTCAAATGGGAAGGAAGGAAGGAGGGAAAGGGAAAGAGTAAGAAGAGAAAAAGATAAAGAAAGAAAGAGATAAGAGAGTCGATCGAGTTTCGTGCAACGAAAGCGCATGGCTCATGTCGCGGTATCTTTGTCGGCGGGACCGATCCTCCATCATCGCTTACTTGAAACGATGAGTGTGAGTAAGAGAAAGAAAGAGAGAGAGAGAAAGGGATTAAAAAGAAAGAAGAAGGACGGACGACGAGCAGCCCGAGACCTTAAGAAACTCAGAGCGAAGACGAACCTGCTCGTGCCTTGCCAAGCCGATGGTGCTCATATATTAATTAGTACGACGAGTTCGAGTTATTATTGGCTCGAAATTAATAGACCCTTCCATGGATAAATAACTCAAGGATCCCCCTCCTATCTCTCTCCCTGTCTCTTTCTCTCTCCTGAAGTAGCCAGCCCCCGCTTCTACTTGGCGTGACACATGCGGGAGAAGGAAGGGATGAGGTGAAGCAAAATGCAATAAGGACAAAGTAAGATGATAAAGAGACGTGTTTATTGGCATAGCCTCTCTATCTCTCTATTGACGGATTAACCCTCCTTTGTCGAACAGGTACGAGCAATTAGTTTCCTGCGTTAATTTATATTTTCTTTTTGATAAAAAATCTGTTCAATTTCGAACGAACATTTCTTAAGGTTAATAAATCAGGATACTAGGAGAGATTGTTGCTTTCCTTCTTTTTTTCTGACGTCTTTGAAAATAAAAAATAAAAATTAATACGTGAAAAATATAGGAGCGTACACCTGCCACTAAGAACTACGATATAGTATATGATAAAAAGGTTAGAAGCGAGTACGGAAAGGTAAAAGCCACGAAGAAGCTGGAGGGGTCACGAGGTGGAGGCATAAGTTACGGACGGAGGCCACGCGAGGGCAACCGGGATCGTTCTCGAGAGGTGAGGATGGGGAGAGGGAGGAGATTCGTAGAATCCTTTGCCGAATTTCTCCTCCGGAAGAAGCACCAAAGTGGATCGAAGGGAAGAGAGTTGGTAGCAGGAAAGAAAAAGGCGGGAAGGTACGACTGCGAGGGAAGGAAGGAAGGAAGGCAGGTTGTTGTTGTGGGTCCTTCCTATCTCTCTCTCTCTCTCTCTCTTTCTCTATCTCTCTTGTAGCAGCTTTCAGGGTGGTCTCGGAGCCTCAGAACGGCGGAACAAACGGCGACACGAGCAACGTGCTTCGCATCATATACCCCCATCCCGAGTAAAAGGCAGCCGCATCGCATGCGCGCGCGAACGTCCTGCATCCCTCTTCTACTTGGCATCATAACCGCCTAACTAATGGCCGACAGATTAGAACTAGAGAAATGCGCCGTTGTCCCCTTTCTCTATCTCTTTCTTTTTCTCTTCCATTCTCGTGAACGTGAGGAGAAGAAGAAGAAGAAGAAGAAGAAGAAGAAGAAAGAGAAAGAACGAAACCGCGAGAGTCGGTACCTTTCATGAAACTGGATCTAGAAGGGGGTCCCGCCCCTCCCACGGAGAGCAACGAGCCGAGATAACAGGGCAATAATTCAAGAACTTCACGATACCGGGACGCGCACTCGCAGGACTCCTCACCGTGAAAGATTAGTCACGGATGTGTCTGTCCGCCCTTCTCTCTCTCTCTCTCTCTCTTTCTTTCTTTCTTTTTAGATTATTTTTCCACGTTCTCCTACTTCTCTTTTGAGCTCAAGTTGAAAGCATGGATTCGACGCAAGCTGATGCCGTTCTCCGAGCTGCTACCACCCTCAACCTCCTCCTCCTCTTCCTGGTCCTCTTCATCTCGCGTCGTCATCCTTATAAGAAGTACGAGCGTGGAAACGATCCGAGTCGAGAAGCACAGGAACGAAAGGACTACGACTACGACTACGACTATGACTACGACTAGGAGGAGACATCCGAGACACGAGGAGCGTTTCGCATTGTATACTCGTCTCGCTTGTACTGTTATGATCGTTGGCCTTACGTCGAGAGGAATATCGCGGCCTTTATGACGGTTGTTAGTCTCCACTGCCGTCTGCCATTCCACTATATCTATACTTACACATATACATATTAGATTCTCTCTTACGTGTATCTCATGAAGTGTGTTCTTCTATATACTAGGCGATCTCTATTCGCAAGGATATCGTGTGAAACGTTGATTTGCGGACGAGAACGAACCAGGTACGCGCGTCTAGTTACCTTTCGCAACTTGGATAACGAAGATTTCTTTTTTTTTTTTATGAGAACGAACGAAGGAAGATCGGTGGATCTTAATCGCGTGCTCGAGTTCCCTATGCACTTACGTTCTCCCACGTACGAGACGAGCACTCGAGAAGATATTAAACGCGGAATGGTTTCCGAACGTGACGGCAGAACGAACACCACGCGACATACATCTTTACGTGCGATCTCTTTTTCTCTCTCTCTTTCTCTTCATAGGAATATGTAACTTTCAAAAGTGAAAACATTAGTTTATCTTTTACCGAGAAACTTTCAATTGTCTCTGATTGTAATTTAATCCTAAAGTTATGCAATTGAAATACATCATAATTTCATTCGTAATTACCGTTAACTTTAAAAATAATCAAATCTATTATTTATTTAAGAGACAGAGAGAGAGTTACTATTTTCAAATGATTTTACGATTGTACTTTATATAGATTAAAAATGACATTTAAAAATTAGTTACTCATATATGAAGTGTTATTATCGAAAGAGTTGCCGGACCATGGTCATGGAGAATGCGAAACCTGTCCGGATAATCGTTGCGATATCTGGCATAAACTGGTGAAGATCAGCATTCGAGCAAGCGAGATGCAAGGTAGAAAAAGGAGAGGAGAGAAATAAAATCATGGACCACCCCGACTTGATCGAGCGGGGGGTAATTAAGTGCTGAAGAGCGATAGGTTGGCGTGACCGGCGGTCATAGATCGCGCCTCTGTGTTCGTGATCGGGGCCATGGGTCCCCGCTGATCTCTTCGATCCTTGAATCCCTACGATCGATTTGTAGTAGGTACTACGGCAGGTAATTGCGACGAAAGACCGAGAAGTCTCGTAGATCTCATTGGGAACTCGAACTGGAACGAGTCTGGACTCTCCCCCAAAGATGAGAGGAGACTTCGAAGAAATGTCCGGTTGGATCGATGCGTTGCTCAAACTCCTTCGTGTTTCTTTCGTATTAACTGCTCCGCACGAGGAGAAAACGTCTATTCTCCTTTCAAGATGTATTCCTATGAGCTGAGTTGAGCTGAGTTGAGTTGAGTTGAGCTCGTACGAAAGATTTCTCCCTAACGACTCTTACGTTTGCGATTACGAAGACCCGGGGACCACTAGAAGAGATAAGTTCCGTCGCGTGCTCAACCGGATAAACTTTCCCTCCGAGGCCCAGTCTTACAGATCGAGATCTCTCGACTGACGTTGATCACTCGGGCCACGCGTAATCGACCAATGGGGAAGAATAGTTGGAAGGAAGAATAACAACGTCAATGTTTAGATTATCTAGACGATAGTATTCCATTGTGATAAGAAAAATGCGAATAGACCGTTCGAGGAAGTCCTCTCAAAATACTGTATCGACTTTCACGCTGTAACATGGGTAAAGAACTCGCCATGAAGCTCATTAGTAGCATAAGCTAGCGATATGTTTCTTACGTGCGAACGAGAATAGCCCACAGGATACATCTCGCCGTGCACTGTGGCAAGTCACGTTTATGCGTGCGTGCTAGCTCTTATTCTCTTTCTCTTTCTCGTTCGTTTGGTTGGTTGGTTGCGAGCTAGCTAGCTAGCTAGCTTGCTTGTTTGCTTGCTCGCTCACTCGCGAAGGTCCAAACCGCTTCTCCTGAACACCAAGCCGCGTACGCGGAGATCGCGTGTGCGAGAAAACGTGCGTGGGGACGCGCCTATTGCGAGCAGGTTGCTTATTTTTGCAGTTTTATGCATTCAGCCGCGCCTTCGCTGCATCTCTATCTCTCTCACACTCTCTCTCTCTTGATATTCCGAGCGGTCGTACGCCCTCCTAGAGATATACCCGTATTTCTCTTCTTCTCTCTTTCGTTATCTCCACGTTAAGCTTGCCTTCTGACTATCCAACTCGACCCTTTTTTTCCCCCCTTTCAATTTCTTTCTTTCCCCGTCTATCTTCATTTTCGTTCGATCTTCCATGGTGGCCTCTCCGCATCGCGAATGGAATAAAACGTATTTTCTCAAGTTTACGTTCCTTCCAGCTCGCGAGTTTCCATCTCTCGGTAATCTAATTTCTTGGAAACACATGCTATGATATACTGCAGATTACGGGAAGTCGTAGTTCCTTAAAAAATACTTCGTCCAGCTTTTAATTAACATACGTTTGCGTTGAGCCATCGTGCAGAATACCTAATGAAGAGAAAGAAAAATTCGATTAATAAAAAGAAGAAGAAGAAGATGAAAAGAAAATAATATAGTACAGGTTGGCACTAGCTGTTGGCCACATTAACTATGATTTTCTCTCATTACAGGCTAATCGGCGCCGAGCTACTCCCGAGGAGACCTGGCGCCAGTTTAGACCGATCCCGACTCCGATATCGAGGTGTTACCAATGGCTTCCGATTATAGAAATGCGGGATAGCGAGCACCGTGTCATAAATCTATGACGGGAGAGACCGCGGGAAATAGAAGATCCGTTTCGGATTCCATGAAAAAAGGAGAGAGAGAGAGAGGAAGAGTCCTCGATTACAAGTTCACAGCGTTCCCTCGAAAGCGATATGTTCTTCTTCCTGTTTAAGGACGATATTCTCATGCACCTACCCAGGTATACTTATATTTCTACAATTTTTACTTTCCTCGTGACATTTTTGTTCTTCTTTTTCAGGCACTCCAACCACCACCGGACAACTAATTACAAGAGGTGTTATTTATCAGAGCAGCGTTAATTATGAGAAGTCTTGATAAAGATTTGAGAACGAGGAGGACGACGACGTTGTGTAAAACAAAACAACAAAAAAGAATTAGATAGGATTCATTTCGAAATTGATACCATTGAGAGAATCGTAAGCGTAGTAGTAGTAGTTTTTATGATTTATGCGAATAAAATTTAAATATTCAGCACGCAAAGGGGAGAAGGATAATAAGTTAAAAGCAAAAGAGACGACTTGGTGTACGCGAAGGAGGAGAGCAATCTACGCGATGGCTATCCGCCGAAAGATAGATACCCATAATTAATTGACAACGAAACTAGCCTCCGCGCATCATGCGATCCTGAGAGCATTAAGCATTACGGAGGACCGGTAAACTCCGCGGGTCGAACCAGATAGCGAATCCAATCTCGCGTGCAGCCTCTCTTTTCCATTCCTCGAGGAGTAACGCTCGACGCGGTCGTAAGATCGAATGTACCGTTTAGTACGATACTATCTGATAAATGAAGGTGGACGCTGGAATGAATTAGGCGAGCTTGGTACGTTAGTTCGTTCGTTTATTCGTTCGTTCATTCGCTCGATTGTGCAACGTGTGCGCGGGATTTCTTTCAAAAAATTCAAACGTATCGAATCCGAGTGAGCCTGTGAACTAAAAATTCGATATGCAGGTTACACGTTACTTATCTAACGCCGTAGTTATAACGCCGATATCGAAAGAGAATGAAAAATCTCGCGAGGAGTATCGGTAAAAGCGTAATGTAAAGGTCGCAGGAGGTCCGAGTTATAGTGTAACATAACGGACAGTTCATTAATAACTAACAGTCCCGATTGACGCGACCAATAACAAAAATAACAAATATATTCCATTAGAAAATTCCGTTTCCACACGAGCAAGCAGAGAAAAATTTACATTACCCTAGATCGAATCGCCGTGTCTCTCTAAAGACACATCTTTCCGGTCTACGGACTGATAGAAATTACAACAGAGTGGTCAATGACGACAACGACGAATACCCCGTGGCAACCTACATACAAAGAGAGATGAAATTCCACGATTAATCAAGTTTTTATTCGGGATCGGAATTAATACCTACGACGGGATGAATTTTGCTCAGTGAGAGAAGAGAAAGCGAGATACTTAGATTTGAATTTGGGGGGGGGGGGGGGAGCCTTATCTTTATATAAATTAACTTTCCGCGTATGCGAGACGAATGAGCACTATCACAATGAGTTGCTCCTTTATTTCGTTCTTCCCTTCTTTATTTCTTTCTTTCTTTCTTTCTTCCTTTCCGTCCATTAACCCGTTTCGCTTTCATCCACACAAGTGCAACTCGGTTAGAGAAAACGGAGGAGGAATATTCATGAATATTCAGCAGACAAGTTGTCCGCGAGAGGCTCGCGGCTCCGATCCGACTAACGTATACTCTTGTTGATCATAAGTGGGTTTGTTTCGCTGATTGTTGTCGCATCGGTCTGGTCCCCTGACTCTCGATGCTGGTTACGGTGGCAGTGGGCCTAGGGGGTCCCTTTGAATATGCATTGCTCGCGCAACGCCTGGATCGCGTTCGCTTGCTCGCGATATGCCTGTTAGGCTTCGCGATGCCTTCTATAATTTGCACCGTGCTGATAAGAAGAGACTTCTACTACTCTCCTCTCGAAAAGGGCTACGCACCCAGTCCGTATCTCTATCGTTTTCTCCGAGCACAAGCCAAACGCAGGGACCGATCTCGAAACGAGCATGTGTACTCTTGTCGATGTGTAATACGTCCCATCCTCCTCCTCCTCCACTATCTTCTTCTTTCTCCTTCTCAGTAGAATCAATCCAATTGAAAAATAAACAAACGAGGCTCGTGTTAATCAGTTAAAGCCAGTTTCTCGATCGAAGACAAACGAATAACTCGGATCGGATAATTAAATTTTGAACGAAATCTAAGCGAGTCTCTCTAACGATTAATAAAATTATCCGTTACGGGGAATGGAATGATATTAAAAAGCACGATTATTAGGCCATTCTAACGATAGGGGAGGAAAATGTGACTTGGATGTTTCCGAACTAATGATCCTTGGCGTCGGATCAATGGTGCATATCGCCGCGTACCTGTGCTCGGCGCATGAATCGCTGAGGGAACACGCGAGAAAGCGGGGCCCCGACGGACGATATATCCTCGCCTATCTCGAACCCCCTCCTGCCCCCCCCCGTCCACGTTGGTTCTCGCGAGTTCCCCTCAGTAAGCCAACTCGTTCTTGCGATTTAATTTGCGAGGTGGTCTGGCGAGCGCCTCGTCGACGAGTGTTGTGTCTTCGTAGTTGTCGAACGCACGAGATACGTGACTCTCCCGCTCGCACGGCAATGAATTCGTCTTTAGTTATCTACGCCTTCTTGTGTGTACGCGTGGATGCCGATCGTTAACGTTTACATTGCTTCCTTCCTTCCTCCCGCTAGAAAACGACGACTCGATACATACACCTAACCTCCTCTCTCTCTTCTTTTTCATTTCCACTTGGTTGCTTTTTTTTATTGTGTGCTACACAAGAATATCCGTAAAATCGTTATTCCCATTTAAAATATCCTATCGCTATTAGAAATCGGTTAATCGAATAACATACGACGATGTCTCTCGGTAAATTTATGATTTATAAACGATTAAACGAACCCACAGACGAACACAAGCAATGCTCGCATTGATCTCAGCTACGAGATATTCCTTATCGATCATTAGGATTAAATCAATAATATTAAGAAGTCGCTGGTGTATTTTGCGACTAGCAAGTTCCCGACGAGATAACGTTATCTGGTAAAAGCGGCTCCGTGTTGTCTTGGGCTTAACCAGTAACAAAATGTTGGGGAAGGAGGAACTACCGGTGGCATCGAGTTATCTGCTGGTCGATCGCTGCCACCATAAGACGACAGCAACGATTCTCTTGCGCAATCTGTGCACACAAGAAAGAAAGAAAGAGCCGGCTTTGCGACCTCGCGCTCGATTGCATCCATCGGAGCACGAATTATCGTCGGCACCTGGCACGCATGATTGAGCGATCACCGGCTCCCTTGGCTCTCCTTGCCAACTGCGTCAGCTTGGGATGCTCGACGCCAAGTAGGTATAGGTAGGTAGGTAGGTAGGTAGGCAGGTATATACGAGATTCTTGTTGATGCGTATATACATATATGAAATATCTGCAGATGCGTACGTTCGCGTGCTTCGTTACACGTTTTCTTCAGTAGTCAAGAACTCTCCTCGCGAATACTCGTTGACTGATCGTCTCTAACGATGTTGATCGTTGATTGGTTGAATTCGTAGACCCAACGAACGAATAATCTGATCGATCAAGACGCGCGAAGATCTTCTCTGGCATGATAAGAGAGGAGAGAAAGAGAGAGGAAAAATATGACTAAGAAATTTGGTCGTTTCTTCGGTAGGTATCCCGCTGCGATAATGAGGTCGACGAACATAAGGAAGCAACGATCCGTTTATATTAGATTCAAAGAGACTGATAGTCCCTAGTCACGATAGGAAAGATAGCTATTATTTAATTACAACACGACGAACTTTTCTCGGCGAGGTGAACGAGCAACGGATCGTAATACTTCGATTCAGTCGAGATATCCTTCTATCCGTACTATCAATCCTATCGTAATTCCGTCCACGACGACTAGTTCATAAAATCTAGAATTTCACGTCGTTCGCCGAAGAAACACGCGCTGGTTCGTTCGTTCGGTCGGTCGGTCGGTTGGGTTCTGCCTAAGACGTGGGTGGACGTTGTTTCTAACGTCTCTATATTTGATAGAAAAGTTTTATCCTCCTTCCCTCGGGCGAATCGATCAGTTGTTTCGAAAACAACAAGTAGGTTCTTACATCTTGGCGTGTCTCTAGATCGTTAAGGACAAATTAATTAAAGCATACCACTGCAAACTACTAGCACTACATTTCAAATTGAATCGTGACAATGGAGAAACCATCGGTCTTTCATTCCGTCCCATTAAGATAGTTCCTTGGACATTGACCAGTATCTACTCGTCATAGAATCTTTTTTCCAATACACACAGGTAGGGTGTACTCTCTGTGTCTATATCGGTATACCTTTACCTATCACATCTATGTATCCAAGTAAGTCCGCGTAAGCCTGTTATGCGCCACTTGGAAGTGTGCGTGCACGTGGTAAACGCGCTTAGGCCCCCTGATTGTGTCTCGCACGTCCGCGAGGAGGATTGATTTATCACACGTCAAGAGACAGATTGCCGTTCGGCTCTGTAAGAGTCGTTGCCGCGGTTGGCAAGAAGCGAGAAAGCGAACGTGTTCGGTAAAAGGGACTACTACGCGACTGAACAGAGAAACCGATGGAAAAGAGAAAGAGAGAAAGAGAGATACGGGAAATCCCATGCGGGAGCAGATAGACCGAGCCGGTCGACCAACCAGCCTCGGTTATCTTACTCTTTCGGTCTAGCTAGTCCTGTTGGCGACTCGGACGTAAATGGAACGAACTGGCCGGGACTGCCTGTGGTAGCTCTCGGAGATAAAGTCTACCTGAATCGTCTCCCTTCCCCCTAGTATCTGTCGGCTTAATTTCGATTCGTAGACAGTACGCTACTTTCATGCGAAAAGTCGATTAGAAATTTCGATTCGAACGACTACTTCTTTTTCAAGTTACACTTATTTTGCCTTTAAATTTAAAATGATGGGAGTACATTTATACGATGCGCGCGTACAGCGACGCAACATTAACAGGATGAAGTTAGTCTCGGTATTTACGATGCGCGCGCACACCGATATGAAATCAACGGCGTGAAGTTAGTCGCGTCATAGCCAGCTTGGCGTATCGTTCTTCTTTTGTTTTGTTATATATACGCCAAAGAAGTATAACTTCTTATTGTGTGTTGTACGTACACCCGTGTTTTTTTGTCCCTCTTTTCCCTCCCAGTTCTGACCCCCATCCTCATCCTTCACGACGAAGGGACAATTTCGAAACTCGTGGTTACGCGCGAAGCGTGACGTTCCATCGATAAAGATGCGCGTAGAATGCATAATTAACCGGCGATATCTAATTAACATGGGGACTGCCTTCGGAACGCGTGTACTTTCAAATACATACGTCCCGTTTTTCGAAATGGTCGGGGAATAATAAAAGAAACAAAAGAAGAATTTCGAACGAGGCTAAGGTTGTTGCGCCATCGGGAAAAAAAAGGGGACTCTTGCTTCGGCAGCAGGTTGCTGGTTGGCGTGCAAGAGAGGTAGATCAGGTGGAGAGTCGGGTCAGTGGAAGATAAGCAGGTTCAAGGACCAGTGTTTCGACGACGTCCTTTTCTCTCTTCTATGTTACTTTCGACGAATGAAAAATAAAGAAAAAGAGAAGTTAAAGCGAAAGGGTGAACATTATGTTTGAGACTTTTCGTAAGTAGATAAAAGGTTGATAATGAGCGGTGACCCAAGGTCTCGTGAGATAACTGAACGACGGTGAACATCTCGAGCCAAGGGCCGCGCTGGTATTTGGATCCTTGTCGCTGCTACGCTTGGGATCATTATAGTGATTAATGCTGATGGAGTCTACCGATAATACTGATTTATCGATGTCACCCGCAACGAGTCCGCGACTAGTGACGAGATAAATGGTTGACGTCTCCTCTCGCGCCATTTGACAAACAAACAAGAGAGATGGATAAACCCAAAATATATTCAAATTATAGCGAATTCAATGTAGAATCATTTTCAAACGAGTATAATTCAAACAATTGACATTATTGGGCTCCGATTCGCTATAAATTTCGGTCGCGTCTTTTATTCGTATCGATTATTTACACGATAAGTGCGTTTGAGTTGAATCACGGGACAAGTTGCGAACGAAATCGATCGTACGGATCGATGATCAAGAAGAAGGAGCTAAATGGATTTCGAAAGAGTCGCTTTTTTCGAGTACACCCAGTCTTTTCATCTTACTCTTTGACCCAGCAACGATATCCTCTATCTCTCTCTCTCTTTTTCTCATTCTCAAGCCTTCCCTTTCTCTATATATCTTTGTCTCCCTCTCTCAGGGTGGAATATATGTACATAGCCACACGGTGTTTCCTCGGTGGTGCGCCTTTCATGGCGTGGGCTAATGTATTCTATTCGATTAAACAAACACAGTATCTCGCGGAGAAGCTTGTACATACGCATGGTCTCGGTAATGCCGAGGCCTGTGGA
Source organism: Polistes fuscatus (assembly GCF_010416935.1). Lineage (NCBI taxonomy): Eukaryota > Metazoa > Arthropoda > Insecta > Hymenoptera > Vespidae > Polistes > Polistes fuscatus. The sequence goes on from NW_025113102.1 coordinate 1,968,753, forward strand.
GAGAAACCAAGAGAAAAAAAGAAAGCAGAGAGAGAGAGGGAGAGAGAGAGAGAAGAAAGAAAAGGAAAACGCGATCCGAGTACATATACTACAAAGTCGGGCCTCCCACCTCGCGAGTGAGATTGAATAGCCTGTGATTTGATTATCATTTTTAAGACATCATCCTCGGATAAGTCGTGCGCCGACTTAGCTTGCACAGTCAACAACAACGGAGTCAAGCGAAACGTCTGTAAAATCAACGAACCCATTTGTTCTTTTCCGAAGGCAGGAGAGGGGCGAGGAATTTTTTGAAAAAAACTTAACTGTAAAGATAAGTAAATGAAAAAATACGAGATGTAGTAGAGAAAATATAATTCATCTCTTTCCTTCTGATGGAACTAAAGCGAAAAAGTAGAGCTCGTTGGAGCGTGCAGAGAGCAGGTAGCTCGTAAAATTTCGTAAATCGTGTCGAAACGACCCACGCTTGGCAAGCGCGACACAGTATTCGAGAGAGTTCGTGGGCGTTGTAAAACTTACATGGCGCATTGTCTCCTTCCGTCGTACACGTAAAATATTTGGAAAGCCGCTAGCATTATCGCGCCCTTTTCAGAGAGAATAAGTGGCTCTTTTGTGATGACGAGTAGGGTGGTGGTGTTGGTTTGGTCGCGAATTTATACTTTTAAAAAGGATCTTTCTCAAACTTTTTTTTCGTCTACTAGCTCGAGTTTTGATTTTCGTAGTAAAAAGCAACCTCGGTGAGGTTGCCACGTACGAAGAAGCCCAGACCTTTTCTTCGGCATCTATTTTTCCTTTCTCGTTTTTTCTCGCCGTGACTGCGCGAACAGGCCGAGAACCGACGAGAAACGTAGCATCGTCGTTTATAAACTCGCCCCTTGAAATCCTCCGGCTCGCATATGATAATTCGCCGTAAACCGAACGGTCAGAAGGAGAAGAGACGTTAAGGTCTCTTTGGTTAACGCCAAGATGGCAATTCCCCGGTTCAACTAAAATGTTTCGATAAGCTCGAAACTCCTTGTTGTTGGACCACCCTTAAGCAGGACTTTGCTTTACGAGACAACATTTTTTCGTAGATTTTATCGACCCCAGTAAAAACGAAGATCAAGCTTCTACAACAGAAGATTAGGAATCTGTGGATTTCAATAAACATTCTAAATTCGGATTATCCGTCCCATTGTTATTGTTGGATTACAGTGTTCGATAATATAGCCCAATTTAGCGTTCATTTTTTAATACTTACAAATACAATGCTTAACAAAGAGAAAATCCAACTAATCTAGTATAAAAACTATGAATAGAGTCATCTTTCGTATCGTTGTAAGTTGGATTTGAATGGAATAAATTAAAACCCGTATCCGAGACACAACACGAGTCGATCGATTTCTTTTCGTCGAAAGCTCGGATAAAGAAGAAAAAGAAGAAGAAGAAGAAGAAGAAAAAGAAAAGGCGACAAGTACATTACAAAACGATTTAATTAAACCCTATCGGGTTGAAATGAAATTCCGACGATTTTTCGAATTGATAAGAGGAACGGTGTTACACGACAATCAAAAATTTATATCCGAACTTAAGTGCTCGAGCAACTTTATGTCATTCGACCTGATCGTCGTAGTCGTAGTCGTCGTATCGGCTTAATTCGTTTTATATTTTTGTCCCTTTTGCTTTCCTCTTTCTCGAAATTCCAGCTCGATATAAAGATTACTCGATACCTACCACGCGGAAGAGATCCGGCTATCTGTTAGCGTTGGCGACCTCGTCGTCCCCGGCACGTCTGTCCATCCGTCCGTTTGCGTACGCAGAGAGAATATTCGTTCGATCGATCGAAGATCGTACGCGTGGGGTCTACGAGGTTTTCTCTCTCACTCGCGGACGATATCCGCCGGCTCGGAAACGCAATAAACGTCGCCGAGGCAACGTCGTATGGGCTCGTTCGGGGGGACAGTTAGGTGGCCGCTTTCCCCACGCATGCTGGAAGGCCATAGGAAAGAAATGTGGCGCTTAAATAAGAAAGAGAGATAGAGAAGAAGGTCCTCCTCGGGAGAAGATTACCGCGCGCGAGTTCTGGCTCGAGCATAAGTAAGATCTCGGGATTTTATGTCGTTACCTCACACGAAGCTAGCCGATTCGAACCACCGGCCGTTAAGAGAACCCTCCACCTCCACCTCCTCCTCCACCTCCACCTCCTCCTCTTCATCTTTTACCTTTTCTTCCCCTTCTCAGGCGCCTCTGAACCGATCCGATCCTCATCTCCCCGAGCGATCCTCTCCGTGGGTGGATCGGACGCGTAAACAGGTGTAGCAGAATCCTGACCATCCGGACCTCGACGCACGATGATTCATGTAAACGCGTGTACGACGTATAACCCAACTCGTCTCGTGGTATGCGCCACCGACACCTATGTGGAATCCTGGGACTGGGACGAACGATTGCTTACCAAATCAGGTATCTATCCGGTTTATTTTTCCAAATTTCTGACTGACAAGGTGAAAGAACGAAAAGGAATGATTTGCATCGACTAAACGTTTCTCCCCCTCATCCAATCGCGTGGCCTCTTATAGACATATTTTCAAACCGAAAATGCTAATAAAATTTATATCTTTTTTTTGTTCACAACTATACACTACGAATATTTGAAACTTCAAAGAAAGAAATCCACTATGATAGACATGCGAACGGATATAGCAATAAACGTGTTGAGATAATAGAAAAAAAATGTCGGCTTTGGCTTTCTTTTTTATTTTGTTCCTAACACAATTCAGGTTTTAACAACGAGTCATCGCCTGAAGCAACCGATGCGAGAGGAAGGAAGCCCTGCACACGTTTCTTACCCGCCGATCGGAATTTACGAGCCCTGGGACAAGGCGCGCGATCTTTCAAATGAAAAAAAAAAAATTGAAAAGAAGAAAAATTCGTTATTGTCGTTGATCATTTTCTCAAGTCGTGGCCCTTTCATTTTTACGATTAATTCCACGACGATCGATAATAATTGATAATAATCGGGACGCGATTTAAAATGAAAAAAAACCCGTACACATACATACGTTGGTTGTATGCTCTCGCGCACGTAATAATGTAGAACTCCGATTTTAATCGTAAGAAGGTAGATATCTGCGACTGTAAATCAATAAACGATATGGCCCCTTTGAAGAATCCCTCGGCCCATTATTCGCCATCGGCGTTCCGTAGGAAAAATAAATAATAACGCGACGCGATTCGCGCGAATCGTTTCGTTCGTTCGTTCGTTCGATGAGGAGGGAAGGGGGGGAGGGGGGGTGCGCCAGCACAACGAGAGTAATATACCTGGTGTACCTGTGGACTTTTCTTTGGCGTCTCTTACAAACGTACGAAAGAAAAAGAGAAGAGAAGAGCGGAGTGTAGTGGAGAGGAGAGGAGTGGAGAGGAGAGGAGAGGGAACGCGACCAACCGACCGGTCGTTACTTAGTAGCTTATTTATTTTTGCATAGATAATCCGCGGGAGATACGAAGGGAGATGTGGGTGGAGCCGCGCCGTGCTTGAGTCACGTGTGATTAAGCGATGTTATCCACGGTTCTCGGTGCCGTCGCACCTGTATGCTCGAAACGCCTACGTCGTACCTCTTCGACTCCTTTTCTTCTCTCTCTTTCTCCTTCCTCCTTCTTTTTTATTCCGCGCCTTCTTATCCCCTCGCACGGGATCGAGGACCCCGAGGATTGTCCTTTGTTCGCGTTAAAAAGAAAAAAGTCAAAAACAAAACAAATATATATATATATACCTGGAGATATATATGCATACACATATATATGAATATGTGTATATGCACAAATATATATATATATATATTTATGTACGGCACTAAATCGGACCATAAATAACGTCGAACGTTTGAACCAAACTCGTATATGCAGATATTATATATATATTTATAGTTAATTAGACGAAAGTGAATAAGAAAGAGAGAGATAGAAAATGCGATCTCGAGTCAGATTCGAAAAACCAACAGTAGATACGAAAAGCTAAGGGTTGAAAGACTAACGAGAGTCTTATGATATAAAATAATAATAGAAAGCTGTAAGACAACAAAATCGGTATCGGTCAAGCGTGCACCGAACGGCGCTTTCTAGTCTAACCACGATAACGCTCGGCATTCTTCGGTTGTTTTTAAAATAAGCAAAACTCGAGTGAGTTATAGAATAAGTGAAACGACGATTACGATTACGATGAGGAGGACGAGAACGACAACTAAGAGGAGGAAAGACGACGTATATTATATATCGGAAGAACAATAACGGTAAATTATCTGATAATGGAATCTGAAAAAATTCCGAAAGCCGGCAGGCAGCGCGGTGGGTCGTGCAGCTCGCAGCGTAGCACAGCGCAGCGCACAGCACAGCACACCTGTCGTTGCACAATTTCTCTCTCACACAATCGAGAGAAGCAAGAGGGAAAGAGAGAGTCGAGTTCTCGCTCTCGTTTGCGCGAAACGCGTATCGGACACGCGCGGCTTTAATTCGCGAAAAATGACTAGCGGCAGCTCGTTGCACGCCACGGACTCGTGTCAGGACGTATTTATAATTGCGCGTTCCTTCCTAACCGATCTATAGCGGCTCCATACAGAGAAAACAAGTGAAGGAAGAAGGGGACACTGTGCACCATGACTCAGCGCCCGCTTTCCTTTACTTTGCGGAACCCTTCTCTCTCTCTCTTTCTCTTTCTCTATCTCACGCGATCGTTCTCGTGACAGAGAGAAACGAACCTGGGGATTAACATCGGCTTCAAAGAGAATTATCCAAATTAATTACTCTATTCGCAAGCTATTAAAGTATATACACATTCGCTTTGTGATATTATCATTTTCACGTTGTAAAGATACATAAAGGTATGAACACTATTTTTGTATTCTTTACCCCGCCCCTTTCGGGTTTGGAAAGCTTCCCTTACAATCTTCCTTCTACCATATCTTACAATACTATTCCATTTAACTATAAGTAAACAAAGTGCTTGACACTTCATTTAGTTTGCCGCGTAATAACTTTGATGTATAATTTATCTGTGAACTTGTCCGATTCTATGGAAGCGGTCTGTCATACTGAATGCGTTAGCACCATAGTAATCTGTGGACTGAATGATACAGCAGGATAAAGATAGAGGTTATATTTAAATAATTGTGATTTATAAAAACTGGTGAAACAATAGCTTTAAACGTTGTTTCTCTTTTCAGGTAAAATGTGTGATTAATTAATGATAAAGAATGTTCTGTAAAAGTGTAAAAAGCAGTTTATTTAATAAAATAAAATTCTCTTTTCAGAGCAACTCAATTTTGGTTATAGTTTTACTGTTCACCATAATATCCAAGGATAATTAAATAAACACCATATATATATAATATTGTTTTTTATCCTTAATTTTGTTGAGAGTAAGAACTACAATTAGATTCGTCTAAAATAAGAGATATTTATTAAAACATAATAGGTTAGATTTACACGTGATCAACTAACCTAAAATAAGAGAATCAACAATTAAAAGTTCGTGCTCCCGTTTCTCTATTAATTGATTCCAATCTTAATGCGTTTTTAATTAAATTTAATTTACAAGACTTTTCTACTAAACTTCTAAAACGCTCTTGCCAGATTTCAAGACTCTCACTCCTACAAGATTTTCAAACACCAACCGTCACTCCTGCTAGCCTTTGTTCCCCCAATGTATGGCGCCACATTCAAACAGCCAATCACTCAATGCACCGGCACATGCGTACAAAGCTTACATATATATCATTTTATATAAACTATATTACAAACATAACAAATTAATAGGTACGAACACTATTGCGTAAAGATATTATTTTCTCTGACGAAATCTAATGAAAATCTTCATAGATGGATTATTAGAAAGAGATAAGAAAGAGGATGATCGGGGATCCTTTTATATGATAGAAGAAGAATAAGAATAAGAAGCGAGGAGCCGTCAAAGAATCGTGGTGGTCGTATCGGGTGATTCAGTAGCTTCTTACCAAAGCGGTTACCGGGCGACTTACCGAAGCGAGTAATGCAGTACTCGTGTACCAACGTCGATATGCTGCCAATGGAGAAGAAGGGTGAAAGAGAGAGACACAGACAGAAGGGGTGTCTCAACTTGGCCGTTGCTCGGCTTATAATCGCCGTTCAATAAGAAAACCGCTATCTCCTGCCGCTCCTCGAGCCGATATCGGAAAGCAAGCAACCAACCAAGCAACCAACCAACCAACCAGCCGGTGTGGTGTGTCCGAGATCGGTCTAACAGTCGTCTCTCTCTCTCTCTTTCTTTCTATCTTTTTCTTTCCCTTTTGACGGCGGTACTTTTGACAACACCGACACATATACCATACACCAGTAGATTCTCCTCTAACGCCGCTTCGGTTGTAGATCGGCTAACGATTACTTCGCGTGATTTAAATCTGTGCGAACCGGTCGACGTAAAGATTTTTGTCTACTACCTTTAGCCTCGAATATGATCGACGAGTTTTCAATCAACTATCTAGAAAAATCGTTAACAAAAGCGCGAAGTACGTTTCTATCGATCAATCATCGTCACCTTCTTAACTTCATTTTATTTGTACGATAACAACGGATATAAAACAACTTTCTTTTTTATTTCATACAAATGCGCTAAGCATAAAAAAACTTGTATTTGCATGAAGAAGTAAAAATCATCCGAAGGATAAGGGCGATCGGAAAAAGTTCCTTTCTTTCATTTCACGCTACGTTCTGCTATAAGTTAAAGAAAAATATTAATGGCATCCCAAGCGTTAAGACAGCAGAAATGAAGATATCAATTTATGAACTATCGGTATGGAAAACAGATACACAAAGGGGGAAAGAAAGAAATGGAAAAAAAAAGAGGGAGAGAGGAGAAAAAGAAGATACGGTAAGCGTAAAAGGTAAAAGGATCGAAGTAAGTACCTTAAGCGTAGTTCTACGGTTTCCCAAGAGCGGCGAGAGTGGCTCGTTTATTCCGCGGCTCTATCGGTTCTATCGATTCTCTCTCTCTCTCTCTCTCTCTCTCTCAAGAGATCGCACCTGTACGAGATCGGAATCCAAATCGGAATCGGTTCGACTCGAAAGCCACGGAACGTCCGCATTATATGCACGGCGAATAAGGACGGAAGCTGCTACCATCTAAGAAAAAGAAATAAAAAGAAGAAGAAGAAGAAGATGGGGGAGAATAACGCGGACACGAGGCTTGCATTCCCGGCTTAAGTGAATTCCGCATGCGGCACGCGGTGGTGTCGAAAATGGCTTGCGTGCCACGATGAAGCTCCAGTTGGCGTTACCACGAAACAGAAAACTTCAGCGTTTAAACGTGCCGCGAACTCGCAGGTTGCTCCTTCGAACTACGTGCCTTTCCTTTTTCTTTCGGAAACGGACTCCTTCGCAATTAGAATCATCGTGCAACGTTAATGGATGGTCTGCTCGAGAATAACGGTGCCATTGCATGAACCTTTGATTGATTTCTATTTCTCATCGCATTAACTCCTGTTGCATTTTTCGCTAAATTCTCATTAAGAAGTTCTAGCTATTCGAAGAATGTCGATTTCGCATTAATTTTTATCCTTATTTAACTTAGGAGTTGTTTTATCCACTGGTTGGCACCCGGATGGGTATCGATTGACGCGTAACATTACTTCACGGTGACCAAGTCGACTTGCGAGTACATAGAACCACACTTAGGGAATCTTAGGATGCGCGAGAGGATATTTCATGCTCGCGGTTGTCTTTTACGTTCTTTCGTTTACCGAGGTTAAAGTTTCTTTCGAGGTAGTCATGCGTTGGCCGCCATATAAAACTTCTCACGACTACCAGGAACCCAACTTTTTTTAGTTTAGTTGGATTCTTGTTTTTTAACGAGACCAACAATCAACTTATTCAACGAATTCATCGATGTTAAGCAAATACAGCGACACAAAGATAATGAATTGAATTACAAACGATAGAACAGTTTCTAAAGATTAGATATATCGATAATATCGTCGAGGTAGGTTCCAGTAGGTACGCGTTAAAAACGATCGTACGGCCAATTAGCGGGGTAATCAATTCGGTAGGCAAATCTTTCTTTTTTTCTTCTCGCTCGTGCCCGCACGCCACTTATTGGCCTAATGAAAGACAGTGTCCAAGTGGAAGCCGCGAGGATGCATCAGAATTCAAACGAGCACCTCATCATCTCAACGACACGAACTAAGAGACGAAGGGAGAACGAGAACGAAAGCAAGCAAGCAAGCAAGCAAGAGAGAGAGAGAGAGAGTAAGACGAAGCTCGCACACGGGGCCTTAAGAAAACGGGCCTGCTCGGGTCCTCGTGTCTGCTTAATATTCACGGCGTGGCACCACGGAGAGTTAATTAATTCAACTTCGGTGCGCACACACGAAACCCCTCGAAGGATCCATGTAGGTAAGTATTTAAGAATACACACACACACACACTCATATATATATATATACACTTTGCAAGGAGTCTCGTGTAAGACGTGATTTCTTTCGGGAGGAGAAGTGGATTTTGATTGGCGCTAATGTGTGCTCGATCATTCGTGATTTGAAGTGTCACAATGTTGTCCTGATCGGATCAAGTATTATACATATTATACATACACTTATTTATTCCTGCAATCGGAAACAAAATCAAAAAGTGACATCAAAATAAATAAAGAAAGAAAGCAAGCAAGCAAGCAAGAGATACAAGAGAGACAATGGTACACGGAAGAAGGATATGTATCGAATCGGGGTGACGTTATATATCGGAAAGTAATAGGGAACTTAAAGTACCGATTTAAGATGGTCGATAAATCAAAGAACGAGGTTTTCGATCGACGTTAAAGATCGGATCGATCGAGTGTCGCCATGGATCGTTAATTCTTCGAAAAAGGACGAAGAGTTTACGATTCTATCGAGAAAGAGGTGACCCGCCGGCGGCTATCGTTGAAATTATACGAGAGGGTCAAACGTAAGTAACCGAAGTGAGTGAGCGAATGAGCAAAAGAGAGAAAGGAGAGAAAACTTTGGACGTGGGCGCCATGGATTTCCGGTGAAGTTACGACGCGCGCTTGATCTACGGACAACAATTAAGCACGGCATTATAAATACCGCGATACACGCTTGCCAACATAACTTCTCCGACGCTTTGGACGCCCGGAGGCACTGCAATGGCGGCTGAAAGATGCGTGTTCGGACCACGAGAAGGTTTCACCTACGCACACCAACAGCGTTCGAGGTCTCTTGGCACCCGCGCAAGGGTTCGCCACAGAGCGAATCCGTTAATTCTTTATTTTAAGTACGTCTTCAACATCTCTTCGACTCTAATCCTCTCGCGCCGTCTCTCGCGTTAATGCTTCGTAAAAGCATCGATAAGAAATATCTTTCGATTCTTTCCTCAGCAGACATCGGCTCGACCGATCGCTCTACTTTTTCAATGCCACCTCCGATCAGTATAACAAAGAAACAAAAAACTGGTGTCTGTACTTCTTTTGCGTACGAAAACAAACATAACCTCAATAACCTCAAAAATAACTTTAAAAAAAAAAGAAAGAAAACATCTTTTCAATTGATCGATATATTACATATGTAAGAAAGAATACAAAACAAAAAAAAAACAAAAATATCAAAATATAGATATCAGTCCACACTAAATATAAGGGAGATAAATCGAATTACTTTATGCGTCAACGGCCATGGCGCTGTGATAGCATTGGTTCCCGCTCGATCATTTAAGTAAAGCAGCGCTGAGTACAATTAGTACTTGGATGGGTGACCCGCTTGAGAAAAAAAAGGGAAGAAGAAGAGAAGACAACTTCACGCCGTAAACTTGAAATCGTTTTACCGCGCGTCATAAATACCGACAAACTTCATGGTGTCGTTTTCACTTCCATTACATTTTCCCAAACGCACCAAAAGAAGTATAACCTCAAAAACGACAAAAGAGAAATGCGAGAAATAATTTCGCGTTGCTAAACGAGTTAAAGGACCAGTCCGAGGGTCTCTCGAGTCATCCGGTGCGACATCGATCGAAAAGATGGACACGCTAATACGCTGGTTAAGCGTTATTTAATCTGGCATAAAAGATGAGAGAAAAGAACAAGAGGAAATGAAATGAAAAGAAAGGAAAGAAAAGAAAAGAAAATAATAGAAAAGAATCGGAGTGGCGCGATCCACCATAATAAATGCGCGCGTGTCAGCGTGACCGTGCGTGCTCGATCTCTCCAGTCGACTTTAGTAGTTTATAGTGTTCCTCCTCCTCCTCCTCCTTCTTCTTCTTCTTCTTCTTCTTCTTCTCCTCTACGATAATGCACGCTTTTCTCTGGCAGTGTCACCGTCGCAAGGAGGCATAGCATTAACTGGCCGTTGCCCGTCCCTGCTGCTGTTGCTGTTGCTGCTGTTGCTGCTGCTATTGGAGAGAACGATAGAGATAGAAGAGTGATCAGATTCAGCCATATAGAAGATTCCTCGGTCCTCCGACGAACGAACGGTAGTTGGTATACGGTAGCCGTCAGCGTGTCAACCGTTGACTAATGGATCCACGCTGACGAGAAGACGTAGTGTAGCGCGGAGTCCTAGCACGGACTAGAGTAAGTAACGTACTCGGGTAGCGATCGGTAACCTGGTCCCAAGGCATCGCCTTATTATAAATAGATACTTAAGAACATCGAATGCCGCTTCTACTTTTGTTTTTCTCTCTTTCTTTCTCTCTCCTACCTCCTCCTACCTCCTCCTTCTTCTCCTCCTCCTCCTCCCATACTCTCACATCACAAGATTCATCTTATCGAGGAAGAAGAAGAAGAAGAAATAAATTACATTCGCTTGCTCTAGACCTCTCGATTAGACACGAGGCACCACTGAACGTTTCTACGTTTCTTTCTTATCTTCCTTTTTTGATTCTTTCTCTCTTCTTCTTCTTCTTAATCCTCGTGTTTCTTGCCATTGACCTTGTTTCTCAATACAGGTATATATTATTCGGTTTAGATAGATATCTATTAAAAACAATATTAGATTTATGTCCCGATTATACTGTAATTTTGAAAACCATTTAACATGGTCGTCGAGTTGTCCGATAAATCCTGACCTAATCAGTAAGCATCGATCTTCAACTCGTGGAAGTTGGAAAATCGTACAATTAAATCTTTCTGGTGGCAGGTAATACTCGATTTTCGAGAGCGCGATCCAGCAACGAGGGAAACCTCGTCCTGGACGCGTTAAGATCGTCGTTAAGATAGTCGAGCAGACAATTCCCGATACTTAAATCTCCGTACTTAAATACTTTAACGAGGCAGCCCTCGCACACGGGAAGAATTCATAGATGCCCGTCGTGTGTCCGCACTAAAGAGAGATTCATCTTATCGGAGATGAAGAAATAAATAAACTCTGAAGCTAGCAGCAGAACACGAGCACACCCCGATGATGGTGTATTGTCGTCGGGTGCTTTAAAAGCGAGCAAGTAGCTTTCTCGAGGAAACATCGCGCTTTACTATCGACTTCTCTTTAGTTATCGAACGAATTCGTCGTCCTGGCTCGGTTTTATATCCACCCGATATCGCATTCGCGGTGATAAAACCTGCGCGAGAACGCGTTCGTTGTTCTAGCGATAGGTCGACATTTAAATTATAACGATTAATCTTGGCAAGTTAGAAAATTCGTTACGTGATGATAACGACGTAAGGAACTGCTGAGAAGAGACGTGTCTTATATACCCAGATGATAACGATCTCACGTACGTAATTACTTGGTAATAATTGGAGAGCCCAGAGAAAGAGTGTATTACACACTCTTACCTGCTTAATACACGCACGTGCGTTCATGTAACGTGGATATAAACTTTGTATGGCCATCGCAGAAAGAGATGAGAGGTAGAGAGGTATGAGAACGCGAGGAAGATCCGTAAAGAAGAAGAAGAAGAAGAAGAAGAGAGTGGGCGACCCACGTCGCAATCACCGATGATTTAGCCCTCGGACTGGCGTACCTTCCTTCCCTACTCCACCTTTCCTCTCCCCCATTCCCTCTCTACTTTTCCGGCACTCCTTCCTACTTCTCCCTCGTTCGCGAGAAGAGTCAACCCTCGAGTGCTGCCCCGTTGCTTGATTTATCATCGACCTCTCCTTCTCCACCTTCTTCCTCTGCGACTCCTTGTCCTCGTTCTGCCTCTTAACCCTTCCTCTTATCCTTAAACCTTCTGCTTCCTTTTTCTCCTTCTCCTCCTCTTCTTCTTCTTATTCTTCTTCTCGTAGGGTTTGCCGTATGGAACAGGTGACAGGTTCTCATCTAATACAATTACCGTGAATGACCGTTATTTATGGCGCACGGAAAACGTCGGTGATAGGCCCTGATGGATGCAATCTGAAGGAAAGAGTTGAAAAGAGAAAGAGGGGCGCGGTACGTGGCCACCTTCGGGCAATCGAGACAGAACGATCCTGAGTCTTGCGAGTGCTGTGATTCAGAGCGCATAATGCGAGGTGTTGAGGCAGGTCGGAAATCGACGTTAATGATCGAGCGTGGGTGCGAATTAAACAACGAGGAAGAACTCGACTCGCTATCAAATATCCCAGTCTCTCCTGTTATTTTCATGATAAAACGTTTATCTACCTACGAGCATCCTTAATCCTTTACTATATTTTTCTTTTTATTTCACCGAAACTCTTTAATGACATTTTTAATCGTACGAATATATCTTTCCTAACGAGAAGATGATCACCAATGAAGATAAAATTAATATATAAAATGATTCTCTTCTAACTCGGACGTGTTACTGTTCTATCTACAAAGTAAAAACACTGATGCAACATTAATAATTGAGAAAACATTTATCTAATGGCATTTAATACGTTTTAACGTTCGTATCAACCTTAGTTTTTGTATGAATGCACTCCGACAACCGGCTGGCGACCAAGAGAATCTTCTTTATCGTTTCCTTCGCGAATTTATTCTAAAAAGAATACAAAAAAGATATAAGAAGAATTGAAGAATAATTTGAAATAACCGAGATTACTGCAAAGAGACGACAAGGCGCGAGTTTGCTCGCGCTCGTGCGTTAGAGCGTTTTAATTGGTATCGAAACTCAATTACCAGAGATTAAAGAGGAATTTTTGTTCACCTGCCATGCGTCGCGAGACCTTGCTGCTTCGACGCTTCCTCTCGCGGCAGATAAGGTCCTTTCATTCGTTTTCATTCGTTTTCATCCTCCTCCTCCTCCTCCTCCTCCTCCCGTTTGCCCTGCTTCCTAACCAGCCAGTTTTGCTCTTGCACGGCATTCAATTTATCGGGTCTTAAGATACGCTCAAGTCGGCAAAACGCGTAGGAATATCTTTTCTATTCTCTCGTTGGTCATCGTTGAAAGTCTTCCGCCTCTTTTAAGTATCCCCCTCGTAGTTCACCTAACGTTAAGAAACTCTCGGAAAGAAGAATACCCGCGTCCACACTCGGCAGGACCATAACTCATGTGACATTAATGGAATTAGCATAGCAATCTCTTCGGCGAGTCTACAGGGTGTTCCATTCTAATCGTTACACGCGAATATTATTTAATAATAATCGGAAGATTTATTTTTTTATACACGTAAAATTGTTGTTAAAGAATTGATACGCTAAAATAATCAACGTTAATTTGAATCCAATGAGATTAAGATTGATTTTATTAAATCGTTAATTAAATTTCATATTTGATTTGATCGATCGAAATGGAACTCCTTGTATATAAGTTTTGCTATATACTCTCTCGATTCTCGGTACCATGAAATAAGGAGAGAAAAGAATGCAGAAGGAAATAGAATAAAAAGAATATAAGGCGTTCGTGAGGTGACGCGCCTAGACTCGACCCTGTTCCGTCTCCCAAGGCACGTCGTAAGGATCGAGAGTCTACGGTAATCGCACCTGCATACGGTACTCGAGATCCTTCGAGCGTATCCTGTTTTTCTTGGCTCCTACGTCGCAAACCTTCGATTTATTACGAGAGGCTAAAGACCGGCCAGTACTTTGATATAGATTCAACTACGAATATATAGTTTTGATCAAGTTGTTGTTATTAAGCCTTCTGGCATAGTAACGGTATGAATTTGTTGACAAAAAAATCACTTGTCGCGAAATAAAACAAGCTTTTCCAACAACCTAACGCATCCTTAAGAAATAATTCTTCTAAGTGTAATGAAAAAAATAAAACTGGTGCGTGTACTTATGTACGCAGGTAAGAAGTTATACTTCTTTGCCGTACCAAAACGAACATAACCTCAATAACCTCAAAAATAACTTCAAAAAAAAACTTCTTCTTCTTCTTCTTCATTCTTTAATTTAGGCAAGTTTCCTGTTTCGTAACGACTTTTTTCTGCCTATTGCACTGTTAAATTGTCGCACCATCTTTTTCGTGGGCGCCCCGTACTTCTGCGGCCAATCGGTGACTTATCCCGTGCAATTCTGACGATTCTTCTGTTGTCCATTCTGCAAATAATTTTTAAAGAATGATAAAGAATGATTTTTCAAATAAATTTTCTTTAAAAAACTGGTGTGTGTACTTATATACGCAGGTAAGAAGTTATACTTCTTTGCCGTACCAAAACGAACATAACCTCAATAACCTCAAAAATAACTTCAAAAAAAAACTTCTTCTTCTTCTTCTTCATTCTTTAGTTAGTTAGGCAAGTTGCCTGTTTCGTAACGACGTTTTTATCCCTATTGCACTGTTAAATTGTCGCACCATCTTTTTCGTGGGAACCCCGTACTTCTGCGGCCAATCGGTGACTTATCCCGTGCAATTCTGACGATTCTTCTGTTGTTCATTCTGCTAATAATTTTTAAAGAATGATAAAGAATGATTTTTCAAATCAATTTTCTTTAAAAAACTGATATGTGTACTTATATACGCAGGTAAGAAGTTATACTTCTTTGCCGTACCAAAACGAACATAACCTCAATAACCTCAAAAATAACTTCAAAAAAAAAACTTCTTCTTCTTCTTCTTCATTCTTTAGTTTAGGCAAGTTGCCTGTTTCGTAACGACGTTTTTCTGCCTATTGCCCTGTTAAATAGTCGCACCATCTTTTTCGTGGGCGCCCCGTACTTCTGCGGCCAATCGGTGACTTATCCCGTGCAATTCTGACGACTCTTCTGTTGTCCATTCTGCTAATAATTTTTAAAGAATGATAAAGAATGATTTTTCAAATGAATTTTCTTTAAAAAACTGGTGTGTGTACTTATGTACGCAGGTAAGAAGTTATACTTCTTTGCCGTACCAAAACGAACATAACCTCAACAACCTCAAAAATAAGTTCAAAAAAAAACTTCAAAGAAAAAAGTAACTTAAAAAGAAATATAATTATAATTATATATATATATATATAAGAAAGAAAAAGAAAATATCAAAATATAGATATCAGTCCACACTAAATATAACAGAGATATATCGAATTAAAAAATCTAATAAAACTATCGTATTATACCCTCTGTTGCGTCTACAACTAGGATAGTTTTATTAATCGCATTTGGTTGTCGTCAAATGCGAGTTATCGATTACTTAAGTACAGTTATGTTAATGTTAATAAGTTAAAAAACTGGTGTGTGTACTTATGTACGCACGTAAGAAGTTATACTTCTTTTCCGTACCAAAACGAACATAACCTCAATAACCTCAAAAATAACTTTAAAAAAAAAAGAAAGGAAACATATTTTCAATCGATCGATATATTACATATATAAGAAAGAATACAAAACAAAAAAAAACAAAAATATCAAAATATAGATCAGTCCACACTAAATATAAGAGAGATATATCGAATTACTTCACGCGTTAACAGCCATGGCGCGGTTACAGCATTAGTTCTCGCTTCGATCATTTAAGTAAAGCGGCGCTGAGTACGATTAGTACTTGGATGGGTGACCCGCTTGAGAAAAAAAGGGGGGAAGAAGAAAAGAAGACAACTTCATGCCGTATACTTGAAATCGCTTTCCCGCGCGTCGTAAATATCGACAAACTTCATGGTGTCGTTTTTCCAGACGCTCGGAACAAAATCACTCTAAATTACATTTTCCCCAACGCGCCAAAAGGAGTATAACCTCAAAAAGAAAAAGAAAAAGAAATGATATCAAAGTTCTCGTGCGAATCAGCACCTACGAATGGTGGTCTTGGAAAGATAGTCGTCGGTGTCTTTTAAACGTGACTCGGAAAGGTCGATTAAATGTGCGAATGAGAAAAAGAGAAAAATTAGAGAGAGAGAGAGGGAAAGTATAGTCGAGCCGCTGTGATTAGAGCTCGCCGCCCGGTGATTTGTGGCCTCGGTTGCCTGTTAATTGTCACCAAGACGCCCCCTCGGACTTTATATCTCCGTATGGTGGTGCGTGTTAGCCGCCGTCGAACCACCTTTTATATTTAAACCGCGCTATCGTTCTCTCGCTGATTCTTTATATTTCCTTTTTCTTGCCGTTTCCTTCTCGCAGAAAAAAAAGAAAAAAAAAAAAGAAGAAATACTAAAAAGTCGAGAAAATAAAACGCGGAAAGAAAAAGAGAGAGAGAGAGAGAAAGAAAAGTTAACCAAAAAAAATTAGGTTGTAGCAAAAGAAAAATAAAAAAAAAAAAGAGAATTTACCGAGAGATAAAGAAACAACCCGTAGGAACTGTTTTAACCGTCTCGCACGCGCACTCTCGAGAAATGCTTCTCGAACTTGTCCCCTGCCGTGACTAACGTTGTACTTCCGATCGTTAGATAACTATGCAGAACTGGCTCGCTCTCTTCTAGAAAGAGAGAGAAAGAGAGAGAGAGAGAGAGAGTGTTTTCTCTATGTCGCGTTCGAGACCTAGGTAATATACGTTGAATAAAGCAAGCAAGCGATCGAAGACGATATTAAACTTAGCTCGCACATCTACCTATCCTTCACTATTTTTTGTTTAGAAAAATAATCCAACCTTTTTCTCGAAAGAAAATCTAGATAAAGGATGAATGTTCGAAATGGAAAAAGGTGTCTTCCATAAATGGTTGGACGACAAGGACGAAGAAGGGCTACCTACTTGGATGGGGTATCACGTTTAGGTAGATATATATAATACAATACTATAGAAGAAGGGAAAACTGTGCTGTGAACGCGTGTGCACAATGGCTACGTCCGTCAAGGTTGGATCCTCTTAATTAACTCGACTGGCTACAGCGTTTCTCCTCTGTTAGACATGCCGTGCATTTCTTCCCTTCCTTTCGAGTGCGTATCACCATATCTCTTTCTCTCTCTTTCTACTATTTCTACTCTTTCTCCTCTTTTTCAGTGGGAGCGGTATCCTTTTGTCGGGATGAGTTGTGTCGCCGAGTACGAGTCCCTGGTGTCCGTCGTTATTATATCACTCTCATTATGCGAGCTTGCGCCAACGGCGGTACCAGTCCGATATCCCGCACGTTCCTCACCACGACATCCACTTTTCTCCGAGTATTCTCTTCCTCTCTTCCTTCTCTTCTTGGCTGTTTGTTTGTTTGTTTGTTTGTTTGTTCGTGCTCGCACATGGAAAGAAGATACGAGAAAACTACCGTGAGACGACGATTACCAACCTACCCGATTTCTCGCAGGTGCTGCTAGATCCTTGATAAAAAAGAGAGAGAGAGAGAGAGAGAGAGAAAGTCGCGTGTCAGGAGATGTTTCAAGTATGATAACGAGTACACGACAGTTTCTTTCATGGGTTTCACTTCTACTTGTTTATTATTAACAAACAAAATTCAAAACTGGATCGTAGAATAGAATCGAAGTAAAAAGGAAAATCAAATGGATTGACCAGCTAAACTTTAGAAGTCTTAAGAGGAAGAGAGTTAAAAAGATAGAGAGAGAGAGAGAGAGAGAGGTCATTAAGCTCCCAAGCTCCGTCAACGTCTCGGATGTCGTCGACGCAGGACGATAAATTTCCGAGGAGGTCCGCGCCCGAGGATAACGAGGATTTCGAGAAAAAGATAGAGAGAGAGAGAGAGAGAGGGTACGTCGTGACGAAGATTCGCGAGGAGGAGGAGGAGGAAGGTGGAAAAGGACTTTGCTCTGGCCTTAACCCTCCCGGTGATCCCTGATGTCAGCGGAGGAGGACGAGTTTGCGAGGAGGAGTTGTCGCAAGAGTAGAACCCTCGAGGGGCATTCGTAACGATCGTAAACGTAAAGGCGTAAGGAGCGTAAACGCGAGCGTAAAGAACTTAAAGCGTGCCTCGTAAACCGAACTAACAATGTGTACGACAACAACAACGATAGCGAGTTTAAACGGAGCTTAGAGAGGGAGACCATCGAACGATACTTATTTTCTTATCTATCTTTCTCTCTCTTCTCTTCAAGTCTCGTAGATTTTTGTTTCTCTTCCTCGAGAGAGTATTCCTCCCCTTTTTCTGACTCACCCTTGACTGTCTCATATCTTTCTCTCTCTGTTCATCGCGCTCCGGAACTCACAGAGATATACGAGCGAATGCAACCTGCCCGGTAATGAATGCGAGCCGTAAAACAAGGACGCTTTGATTTACTCGCTGTACTAATGTTGAACGTAGAGTATTAATAAATTATCGGTTATTAAGTACGCGGCCATCAGTTTCCACGAGGGCTTCTTCGCAACGACGCGTTTCCTCCTTTTCGCACCGAAATCATATTCCTAGAGATCAAAAGTCATACCGTAGAATTTCTGTTGTGTGTATAGACATACATTTTTATAGGAAGATAATTCTCGAGCTAGGTAAATATTCATTCTTCCTACAACATTCGAAGGAGGAAGGTATCGTGAGATGATCCTCGTTCGTGGTAATCCAAGTGATCCTAGGAAAAATATCGATACTACGTTATCGAAAGTCTAAAAGATATCATCCGAGCAAGAAAAGGAGGATTTTCAAGAGAAAAATCCTAAGAATCCGCAAACTTCAGACGACGAGAATATTCCGATAATCCCTTCGACATAGAGGCATACGTATGGAACGCTTATAAAGTAGATGAAACGCTGGAGCCGCCACTCAGATATTATTCCTCAATGGAAAGGCCCGGTTGGTACCTGTGTATAAATGGTCCGTAATCTCGGGAAGGGCAGGACCACCGTGGCCGCACCGTAGTCTCTGCCGTGTAATACGACAGACTCGTAACTCATATCAGAGCGCCCACGCCCTCAGGTAGCGGCGACAACGCTGGACAACATCGGACACCCAGGGCGAGGACACTCAATTAACTTTCCTCTACGTCGTCCAACGTCCCCACCGATAAAACTGCCCTTAACAGTCAACCGAGAAGTTGAAACTTTGCACTTCCGAACGGTTCCCTAATTAGTACGTCAACGTCGTCAACGAGGTTTATCGATCGAAAGGGATGTTCGTTTAACTGTAGTTTATGTATCGCGATGTCGTTGATCGATTATTGAAAATAAACGTTATTATATTACCAGTGCAAGCAAGGGTGGTCGACATTCATCAATTAACCCTTAGCGCTCTGCACGTTTTCGTACCACTGCCTACCAGCAACTCCGGCACATTTTCGCAGCGGAACGAGTACGAAAAAGAGTCTTATTTAAAGTGAAAAGAATTACACGCGCTTGTGAATATTTTTGATTTTATTTATTTTATACATATGCACCTTCTTCTTGTAAATGAAAAATATATTTAAAATTTTTTTCTTTTTTTCTTTTTTTTCC
The DNA here is from genome assembly GCF_010416935.1 of Polistes fuscatus. Lineage (NCBI taxonomy): Eukaryota > Metazoa > Arthropoda > Insecta > Hymenoptera > Vespidae > Polistes > Polistes fuscatus. The sequence goes on from NW_025113102.1 coordinate 1,988,343, forward strand.
TAGTCATGCTAAAAACATTGGGCTCCGCAGCGGAGCTTACGGAGTTACGAAACAAATGACGGATGGCTCCGCAGCGGAGCCAACAGATTTGTTTTCGAATAATTAAAATGATACCTATAAATACCTGTAATTTCGATTCGCTTATTTCCCGTTCCCCTCGTAGAGAAGAGAGATCCTTGGAAAAGGAACTGCGTGGAACTGATGTCGCGGAGATTCTGATCTCGAGTCCTTCCTTGTTTTCTCGTACAAGGAAAGATTTGTTCGAGCGATCGCGAGACTAGACAAGGATCGGTTCCTAAAGAGGCGAAGGGGGGAGTGTACAGGATGTGTACCGGAAGGACGGGGGCGAGGTAGGTGGTCACACACCCACGAAGAACGAAACGATGCCAAGGAACATGTAGAGAAAGAAGAAGAAAGCAAGAGCAAAAGAGCGAGGAAGAAGACGAGGGCTTGCTTTGGGTACGATCGGTAAGAGATCGGTAGGTATAATGAGCAGAACCAATATTAGTCGGTGTGGTGGTCACCGACCGGCAAAGGAGTTGGCGAACGAGCCCTGGCCAAAGGATCAAGCGGGTAATTGCCATTACGATATCATCTAAATGCTCTCACGGCTGTCCGTAATGAAGACACACACGAATATGCCGATGTGCGAACACGTACGTATCTACGTGCGAGTGGACATCCCACCTACGTTTCTTTCACTCACACAGTTAGATAATATATCGTTACACATCCCTGGTACGAGCGATTCGAATCTGTTCGTCTCGATCTTCTTCTTTTTATTCTTATTCTTCTTCTTCTTCTTCTTCTACTTCTCAGCACGTCTGACTCTCTCTCTTTCTGTTTCTGTTGGTCTCTCAGCGATCGGTTACCGCCCAACGCCATCGACAAGATATGAGGCGTGTCTAATTACGCGATCAGTGCACGTCCAATCAAACTCCCTTCCTGTCGACGCTCGGCAATTCAATGCGAATACTTCTGAAACGACGAAATAGTCGATTAGCAGTTGTCATTGAGTTAAGATGAAATCGATATTCCTTTAGCATCGAGCGACCAGTATCTAGAATAAGCTCAAATGCATCGAATTAATAATATAAGAGGAGTACCGTGACGATGGTAGAATCGATTTTAAACGCGATCAACAGCTCGTTATCGAAACGGATAAAATCATTGGTGCGTTTCGTATTGGCAAACGTACCTAAGTATATCTGTGCCTATATACCACCTACCTATATGCTATATATTAGAGTCGTTCGATTTTAATTTCCTGCTGGACGCCGGGATAATTACTATGATCTCCTGTCGTTCGATGCACCAAGTCCCATTAAGTCGACTCCGGTAAACGGATACGCGTTGGCCCGCGACCCTTTCGACGTGATTCTCCTTGCGATCAAACTTGTTCCTTCGATAAGATCATCGGATGGCGTTACGTTTGAACAGGTATGCGCGCGAGCGTAATCATCGACACTGTTACTGTTGCAGGGAGGGGTCGAATTTTTCGGTCGCGGTTGTGGGACCTGACGAACAGGCGAAGGAGAAACGGAGGGGGGGAGCAAAATGAACGTAACGGGGTGTAATTCAGCGTGATATCTTCACGCACGATGGCTACCGGTAATTGCCGTTTTTACGCGCAATCAGAGCATGAATTTATTGACCGCGTATGGGAGGTTCGATTACTCGAACCACCACCACCAACACCAACCAACCACCGTACTTCCATTTGCGTACTGCCCGTTCTGGAAAGGCACCAGTAGCAATTCCAACGACGGCCGGACTACTGGTCCAAACTTATTAGACCACGTTACTGAAACGTCCCTAATTAACGAACGTTGTAATACTCGCTACGGTTGCGATCTAGCCAACGAGAAATCCTGTACCGATTTGTCATCCCCCTTCGAGAGTTTATACTTTTACTCTTTGCGCAGGTAAGATTTTTCGCTATTTCTTCTCTTACTTGCTCCCATCCTCCCCCTGTCTGCCTACCACCACCATGCGTATAATTATTTACGAGTTTGGCCCGAGGAAACTCTCCTGGCGCAAAGATATGTTAATGAGTTCGTCGTAACGTTCTCTGCGTTATTACGAAAAGGAAAAAACTCGGAGACTCTGTACGTCCTCAACGTGAAATAGAAATAATTTAAGTAAAACAGAAAAAAGTCCTACCACGATCATTTCGCTACTCGGCGGGATCTACTTGGAAGTAGATTACCTGTCTAGGTTGCATCTCTCTTTCTTTCTTTCTTTCTTTTTCTTTCTTTAACTCGATCTCACGATGGTGCGTGTCAGATGTCACTGTATCCGGCTCGTATCTTTCTGAAAAAAATATGAAACGTAGTTTCGCCTATCTCCTCGGCGTACACGAGCGCGTCCAGGCTTTCCTGATTAGCTTTGGTTCATTATGAACGCAACGCTCGCCGTGAAAATCGTCGATGCTAACGCATTAAGGCGCATGTCTCGAACGCAAACTTGTCAAAGAATATATTCTCGTTCGTATACGTAAGTATATAGGTGTATAAGTATATACATATGTAGCTATATATGTGCACTGGTTTCCAGCAACTTGGGTGGCAACAACTATGACGGTCGATCGAGCAACTTTATGACGACGAAGACGCCGGGGCTCTTGGATTCGTCTCGTTCGACCGATCGAACGAGAGACGAGACCGGACAGTTTGACTTCAACGAGAGTGCGAGGACTTTTACACCCACGTTTTTACATAACCAATCACATTGTCGAGAATATCGTCCGCTTCTGACGATCCTGAATTCTTAAACTGAACTAGGCATACTTACATTTGCGAGCGTATTTTCTTCGATAAAATGAGAAACGAGAAACGAGAACAAACCTTTTCAGCATGATTCGCGAGTGATAAAGTGGCGATCAGTCTCGTTCGGTTAAACATTGTACTCGGATGATAGGTCGACGTCGAGAATTACGTAAAAGCGCACAAACGTGACCCCTCTGTCAACGTCGCGAGTTTATTAACGCCGACAATTATGCCGCCAGGGGCTAGGCGTGATTTACAAGATGAGCTGCTCGTGAAACGTTCCAACCTTCGGCCGAGCCTTTACCAACGCGCAACACGTATACCTCTCTTCCCTTTCCATTTCTTTCTCTTCTTTTGCTACTCTGTAGAAAATATAAAAAGGCTTCTTGGAAATATCCTCGGACACAGAAAGAACCGGCCACGAGTCGGCAAGATTTAGTACAGAATCTCGTCCAAGAAAGAAAGAAAGGAAGAGAGAGAGAGAAAGAAGAATTTTGCCGGGTCTTCGGGCCCTTCTTAAACGAATCATTATCATAAACGGGTGACTCGACTTACGCGACACCGCACTATGCACAAATTTCCTCAACAATTTCACCAAGTTTCTATACAAACTAATTAAATTAATTATTTCGTCCAAGAAAGAAAGAAAGGAAGAGAGAGAGAGAAAGAAGAATTTTGCCGGGTCTTCGGGCCCTTCTTAAACGAATCATTATCATAAACGGGTGACTCGACTTACGCGACACCGCGTTGTGCACAAATTTCCTCAACAATTTCACCAAGTTTCTATATAAACTAATTAAATGAATTACTTTCGTCCAAGAAAGAAAGAAAGAAAGAAAGAGAGAGAAAGAAGAATTTTGCCGGGTCTTCGGGCCCTTCTTAAACGAATCATTATCATAAACGGGTGACTCGACTTACGCGACACCGCACTATGCACAAATTTCCTCAACAATTTCATCAAGTTTCTATATGAACTAATTAAATGAACTACTTTCGTCCAAGAAAGAAAGAAAGAAAGAGAGAGAAAGAAAAATTTTGTCGGGTCTTCGGGCCCTTCTTAAACGAATCATTATCATAAACGGGTGACTCGACTTACGCGACACTGCGTTATGCACAAATTTCCTCAACAATTTCATCAAGTTTCTATATAAACTAATTAAATGAATTACTTTCGTCCAAGAAAGAAAGAAAGAAAGAGAGAGAAAGAAGAATTTTGCTGGGTCTTCAGGCCCTTCTTAAACGAATCATTATCATAAACGGGTGACTCGACTTACGCGACACCGCGTTGTGCACAAATTTCCTCAACAATTTCACCAAGTTTCTATATAAACTAATTAAATGAATTACTTTCGTCCAAGAAAGAAAGAAAGAAAGAAAGAGAGAGAAAGAAGAATTTTGCCGGGTCTTCGGGCCCTTCTTAAACGAATCATTATCATAAACGGGTGACTCGACTTACGCGACACCGCACTATGCACAAATTTCCTCAACAATTTCACCAAGTTCCTATACAAACTAATTAAATGAATTACTTTCGTCCAAGAAAGAAAGAAAGGAAGAGAAAGAAGAATTTTGCTGGGTCTTCGGGCCCCTCTTAAACGAATCGTTATCATAAACGGGTGACTCGACTTACGCGACACCGCGTTGTACACAAATTTCCTCAACAATTTCACCAAGTTTCTATATAAACTAATTAAATGAATTACTTTCGTCCAAGAAAGAAAGAAAGAAAGAAATAGAGAGAAAGAAGAATTTTGCCGGGTCTTCGGGCCCTTCTTAAACGAATCATTATCATAAACAGGTAACTCGACTTACGCGACACCACACTATGCACAAATTTCCTCAACAATTTCACTAAGTTCCTATACAAATTAATTAAATGAATTACTTTCGTCCAAGAAAGAAAGAAAGTAAGAAAGAGAGAGAAAGAAGAATTTTGCCGGGTCTTCGGGCCCTTCTTAAACGAATCATTATCATAAACAAGTGACTCGACTTACGCGACACCGCACTATGCACAAATTTCCTCAACAATTTCACCAAGTTTCTATACAAACTAATTAAATTAATTATTTCGTCCAAGAAAGAAAGAAAGGGAGAGAGAGAGAGAAAGAAGAATTTTGCCGGGTCTTCGGGCCCTTTTTAAACGAATAATTATCATAAACGGGTGACTCGAATTACGCGACACCGCGTTATGCACAAATTTCCTCAACAATCCGCGTTATGCACAAATTTCCTCAACAATTTCACCAAGTTTCTATACAAACTAATTAAATGAATTACTTTTTTTTTCTTTTCTTTTCTTTTGTTAATAAAATCAATGTAATATTGTTTGATAACGGTAACAGAATTTTAATTCACGCCATAATGGAGAGACGGAGAAAAATGAAAATAATATAAGTACTGGCCGAAAGAACGTGAACCTTGAAACAGTCGAGGTCCTCTACCTTGAGTCCTGGATTCCCCTAATTTGTTTGAGCGAAACAATATCGAGTTACGAGCGATGTTATCTAACGGACACGCACGTGCTACGGCTCACGGAAGGTTCATCGCGGCTTTCTGACGAGCTACCGTGCCGAGCTATCTTCACGAATCTCTGACTTGCCACGAGAAGAAGTAGTAGAAGAAGAAGAAGAAGAAGAAGAAGAAGAAGAAGATGAGAAGAAGAAGATGAGAAGAAGAGAAGAAGAAAAGAGAAAGGAAAGACTACTCCCTTCCACGCACTTTAAGCAGGTTCCATGGCGCATATGTACGAATTTACGTGCGCGCGGAGACTTTCAACGAGCCCCCCGTTTAAATCCTTACCACTCGCGAAAACCCAAGAGAGAAAAGAAAAAGAAAATTAAGAGACGAAACGAGAGGAAAGAAAAAAAATCAACGAAAAGTGTAGACGCACACTCGTGCAAGGAAGAGAAGAAGAAGAAGAAGAAGAAGAAGGGTCTCTTCTCTAGAAGTAAATCGTGGTGGTATCGCGATTGTGCGCATAGAATTCAAGGGACGACAACAAATTCCGAGTTGAGGAAGTTCGATCCAGATACGAGATTTGTCGTGTTCTCCAATGACACGGACGGCCATGATACGCTCCATTTCGAGTATAACGGATTACGGAAACTTTAAAGGGTAGCTGTTGCTGCTGTTGCTGTTGCTGCTGCTGTTGCAGCAGCAGCACCGTTTTCGAGAGAAGGACGGAAAAGGTTGTTCTCTATCGTGAGATCCTTTGACAAGCCGACGCGCCACCCAGCGCGCGAAATTAGGACCGTATCGAGCAAAAAGGGCCCGAAATCCTGGGCTCGACAACATGTTGCTGCTTAAAATTCCTCCCGAGGATCGTACGACGTGGCATCAATGATGGATCCACCTTCTCCGTTGTCGTCCTCCTCCTCCTCCTCTCTTCCTCCTTCTCCCTTTTCTTCTTTCTCCTTCTCCGTCTCCGTTCTTCTTCTCCGGACGGTCATTTCTTCGCAAGAGCCACGACGAAAAGGAAGAGAAAGAGAGAAGAAAACGTTCGAAGGAACGAACATCGGGGACGAGATCGCAGATACGAGTGAGGAAACACGATAAACTGTCACGCGGCATTTCTGAGCGTCACTCAATGAAGCGTCAAAACAGTCTTGTCCTCTCCTCCGCGAGCCTTCCAATTCTTCCCTTTCTTCTCCCGTTCCATCCTCACTCGCGCTCGTCCTTTTCTCTTACATTCTCCCTTAGAAAGAGGAGGACCCCCTCCTCCTGATACGTGTACGCGCGTGCGGACCAATCGCATTTATTAAGGCCCAATGTCACCGCGTACACGTTACCTCAGTCCACCTTGTACGCGTACCTACGCTTCTCTCGGAGGTGTCAGCCACGTCGATCGAGAACAGGTCGCGACGCATGTCCCACCATCGTGTTTCCTAACGAGACAAAACGACGCAACCAACCTGCTAGTAGATCCGATAGCACGCTTCTTCTTCTTCTTCTTCTTCTTCTTCTTCTTCTCCCAACACTTATTCGCAGCAGCTTTCCTAACTTCGACGTTATGCTAACTCGGAATGCAATATAAGTATCATACTGTTCAAAGGTAAATAAAATTTAACAAAAATACTATCAACGAACGAACCAATTCGTAAATTTGTAACGCATTAAATCACGCTAAGCCATTCGTTTGAAATCTTAACGAATGTCAAGAAGAAGAAGAAGAAGAAAGAGAAAGAGAAAACTGTTAAACTGGCCAACAAACCCAATCGTAATCACTTCAACGATTTTACGCAGTCGTTCGACCTTTAATCCTGCGAGAAACGTGCCCATCGGACATGTAGAAATCGCGTGTTGGCTCGGATCGCGAACAACGCGGACAGCCCGTTGTCTTACGTAGTCTACGATGTTTCTAAAATTAACAAAGCCGTTTCTACAGATTTATATACTCGTTAGAAATCTAATGACCCATTATCCTTTGTCACGCACCGGCGTTAGCGAACTGTAATTACCAAAACGCAGTCTTCGATATACCTATTCCCGTTCTATCGTTTGTTCTATCATGCCCCGTTTCTTCTCGCAACTCGGAGTAATTTCCTTTCAGAAGTACCATACTTTAAGAAGAGAACTGCCTATTCGTGAGTCAATAATACGACGATCGTTAATGAGAAAGTCCACTTATACCCACTACCCAAGGCACTTACCTAACTCAACTAACATAAATTCATTTGGAAAACGGTTTCCAACCGTTTCAACGTATAACAAAGGAAATAATACAATTATAAAATCTCTAATGTAACAATTACATAGCACAAAAGATTTCAAACATGATCGATCAGTAATCTCGTAATAAAGCTTATACTTGGAATAGTAATAGGAAGTAAAACTTGAAGATGGTCAAGTTTAAGTTCGAAAAAGTCCGCTCGTGTCGAAGCTGTTCGTCCGTATTAACGAGACGAACGGAGTATAGCGCTTTATCTCGCGTACGAAGTGTTTTATCCCTCGGATCCGAAACGTGAGAGGAATGCCGAAGAGAGTTCGAGTCGGTCCAACCTCGTGAAAGAGAGAAACCAAGAGAGATAGAAAGAGAGACAAAAAGATAGAAAGAAATAGAGAGACCGCGGGACGGACAAAGGGGATCGTGATTCCCGTCCGTCACTCCTTGTATCCTGTCTCCGGAGAATTTGTAGTAGTAGTTGTAGTAGTAGTAGTAAAAGTAGTATTTGTAGTAGTATTACTAATAGTAGAAGTTATGTAGTAGTCGCGCTTGTGGAAAGAAAGAAAGAAAGAAAGAAAGATTGAAAGAGAGAGAGAGAGAGAGAGAGAGTGGTCCTGAATGGCAGTCCAAGTAAGGGTCTCTCCTTTCGAAGAGCCGGATGCTCTCTCGTCGTCGGGCGGACGTTTCGTGCCGTAATCCAGTTTATGAAACCCTGAACGTGGCGTACGTCCGCGCACTATGTGTACACACGCCTTCTATTTCGTCGTTCTACGCGACGAATGGACAGGAAACAGGCCCCGTCCCGTGAATGCTTCTAGAATTGGATTAAGACCGTTCAGAAAGCTTTCCTCTCTCTCCGTTCCTCCCTCGCCAACACTCTTTTGCCGATGGAACATATATGATATATATACACACACGTATATAAGATAGGATATGCTATATTCTGTTTACCTGTTACACTGTGATTTTATTTCCAATGGATCGTATTAAAAAAACTGCTGTGTGTGTACTTATGTACTTACGTAAGAAGTTATACTTCTTTGCCGTACCAACACGAATATAACCTCAATAACCTCAAAAATAACTTCAAAAAGTAACTTAAAAAAAACAAAATAATTATTATTATATATATAGAAAAAATAAAAAAAACTGGTGTGTGTACTTATGTACGCACGTAAAAAGTTATACTTCTTTGCCGTACCAAAACGAATATAACCTCAATAACCTCAAAAATAACTTCAAAAAAACTTCAAAGAAAAAAATAACCTAAAAAGAAAACAAATCTGTAAGAATGTGTAGGAATAACCTATAAAAAATTAGTGTGTGTACTTATGTACGCACATAAGAAGTTATACTTCTTTGGCGTACCAAAACGAATATAACCTCAATAACCTCAAAAATAACTTAAAAAAAATAATAATAATATTATATATATATAATATATCGATATATCTATATATATATATAATAAAGAAAAAAAAATATCAAAATATAGATATCAGTCCACACTAAATATATGAGAGATATATCGAATTACTTTATGATTCAACGGCCATGGCGCTGTGATAGCATTGGTTCCCGCTCAATCATTTAAGTCAAGCAGCGCTGAGTACAATTAGTACTCGGATGGGTGACCCGCTTGAGAAAAAAGGAGAAGAAGAAAAGAAGGAAGACAACTTCATGCCGTATACTTGAAATCGCTTTGCCGCGCCTCGTAAATACCGACAAACTTCATGGTGTCGTTTTTCCAGACGCTCGGAACAAAATCACTTCCCATTACATTTTCCCCAACGCGCCAAAAGAAGTATAACCTCAAAATTTGATCAAAGGAATATTGTACCAAATTGAAGATCTATGAAACGAAGTTAAAAAGATATAAAGAAAGAGAGAGAGAGAAAGAGAGAAAACAAAATGATAGAAAGAAGTGGGCGGAGGAAGAAGGGGGGTAAGAGAAGCGCTAATTAGGCGCCGCGCGCGAATACCCTGTCGGTGTAGTATATCGAGGCGCCGTGATTATGGCTAAGAGAGCTTTGGTACGTGCTGCCGTTGAAGAAGAAGAAGAAGAAGAAGAAGCAGAAGAAGAAGAAGAAGTAGAAGTGGAAGAAGAAGGAGGGTGATGAGAAAGAGAGAAAGACTAGGTACGTGCGCGGCTCATACGTGGGCTTCATTAACGGGCCGTGTTAATTAGTCGCAGATAGGCGATCGGACGTGGCTCGTACGGAGTGCGCCAGCAACCACACCGATGCTCCTCCTCCTCTCCCCTCGTTCCCTTGGGCCCGCGAGCCAGACCCAATAATTGTGCCCGGTAGTGGTCAGAAGGGAAAAACACACGTGAGCCTTGATTTTCATCGGGACCCTTGGCTTCCTCGAGGTCAAGCAAAAATCTTACCTACGACAACGCTCGATCATTAACTCTTACTAATTAATGCTATGATTTAGGTACCACCCTGAGCCAAGGCCTGGCAAATACCCACGTCTTTCCTTACGGACTCAAGACTCTTATCAACGATTTACCTTGCTCCGAGCGGAACAGAGTTTGAACCATCGACTTGTACCAACTCGATTTATCTACGAGAAAAAGACGGAGAAAACGTCCGCGTTCGTGGAACAACGAATGCAGGTAGAAACGTGCATCTATCGGGAACACGAGCTAAACTACACTACCTAAGCATATCCGTGAAAGATAAAACGATGTCAACGTGGTTCTAAGCTATATATACATTTGAAAAGGTTCAACAATGGTTCTAATGAAACACGACGTGACATCGCGTAAGCGCTGGATTACGCTTTTATAAGTGGTCGTTGAAGGATAAACGTAAAAAACGTGGGGAGGATTCTTCTCTCGATTCGATTTCTAAAATTGCCCTTGATAGCACGTTAAAAGTAAAATCCTCGTGTTCCGGACGATAGGAGTACGATTAGTGGGGTTGGGGTTCGTTTTAAATACGCGAGACACGAGAAATAGATCTAAACGAGGATATACGGTAATGGGGGGATTATCCGGTAAAACCGTAGGTACGGGAGATAATTTTCATAGCGAGAAATAAGTATACTCGTCGTTTCTTTCTGTATGGTGTTAGCTAGCGAGAAAGAAATAAGAAAAGAACTCGAAGACTCGAGTCGAGGATGGAAGGAAAGAAGATGCGTGTTAATGGACCCAAGGTTATTAAGCTAAAATTCATTAGTCCATGGTATGCGAGAAGATAAGGACACTTACGGTTAAAGCGTAAGAAAGAAAATTTCCTCGATTAAACCAGCTAAAGTGTTGTTTGCCGTCTGGTCAATCTACATATGTATTTTTCATACGTATACGTGTGTTAAACACATATACAAATATAAAACTATAATATGTATAAACAAAAGAAAGCATTGGCTTGACACGTGGTGAGGAACGCTTACAAACAAACAGCTACAGGTTGAGCCAAACGTCGATGCAATTAACATTAACCGATCGGAGTTAACTCGGCGTTAATTAACGAAACGAAACGAAACGAAATGGAACGTAACGTATCGATCGAGAACTCGAGAAGACTGAGGTAGGTGATGCAAATGGTGGAAGAGCAAATGTATGGCGGTACCTTTCCTTCTCTCTTTCTCCGTTAAGAGAAACGAGCTATTTCTAACTCAGCTATTTAGTAGTTCGCAAACTGTCTCGCCACGTCAGGTAAGAGACAACCAAAGAGACGACAGCGTCGAACCTTCGTCTGACTCTTCTCTCTTTCTCCTTGTACCTGAGAGCCACCGGCTGCCACAAATCGAGCCGATCTTTTGCACAGGCGGCGGCAGCTTAACTCTGTTCTCGTTCATTAAGACTCTGAAGATTCCTTCCACGGACACCGTTTTTAAACGGACCTCACCAACCTGATCTTTATCGCGTTTTAACACAGAATAAGATTTAACGGCCGATGACCGTTTCGTACCCCGCTTTCGTTCCAAATTTTTCGGAAAACAACTAAAAAAGTCTCTGCATTACAGTTCTCTTTTTTTTCAGCACATTTTTTTTTCCATATGGAATAATATTTCCGGATAAGCATCTACACCTTTTTTTAAAGTATTCGACTCGACTGAGGCCCACTCGGGAGCGTTCCTTCAATGGAATGGTGGGCGATCCACCATGAATGGGAGTCATTTACTCGCATTCACCGTCCACTGACTATATCGTGGACCTGTCATTGTGCGTACAAGGGCGAAGACTATAGCAAGACGAACTTTTCTCTATGAGTTCGATTCCGACAAAGATTGAAACGCGCGTAAGGATGCGACTACACCGTTCACTCGTGAAGTCTCCCTTTTCCCCCTTTCTCGTCCTTTTCTTTCCGTTCCTTCTTTCTTTCGTCTTTCTTAACCGTTGAAAGACAAGTCCGCGTCTTGGATACTCCTCGAACTATCACTTTGCTACGAGTCTCTTGTATTATGACTCAGTTTAATCTTTCACTTTAACATATACGCAGAATGGTCCCTGTCGTCTCGAACCAACAAGCCGAATGAATGAATGAATGAATGAACGAACGAATGAATGAATGGCAATTAAAAGAGCTTTGAGTGAGTTAACTGGAAGGAAGGTCAAGGACCCTCGACTGAGACAGACTACCGACCTCGAAGAATCCGTTCTCGCGAATAAAGATATATAATATATATCCCATACATACATTTAACTTCGATCCTGTAACATCTCGACGTGGAATAACGATCAACAAAGTTGAATTATCTTCGAATTGATCGTCGTCGAGCAGTTAAGAACTCGAACACGAACAAGCTTAAACGGTCACGAAGTAGCTGCAATAACGTCTATGTGATTCTCATATCGTGTAATCAATGGCAAACCCTAAGACACATAGCTTTCTCGTACACGTGCACAATACGAAACAAGTGGCAAGCAATGGCGAACGTGCAACACGTGCTATTGTGCGTGTCGAGTAGAATGCATTGAAATATATAGAAAGAGAAAGAAGAGAGTACAACTCTCGGAGAGAAACCCCTCGAAGAGAAGGTTGTAAATCCCTATAAGAGAAAGAAAGAGAGAAACTTTCCTATGATACCCCCCTCCTACCCACCCTCCTGCCCCACCTCCCTCATTTCATTGTGCATCCCGCTTACAATCTCCCTCGTTTCATGGCAAATCCTTCTTCTACGCGAGAGAGTACCCGCAGTGTGCTGCACGACGTGTGTGGCCAGGAATCGCACAACTGGAAAGAGAATCGCGAGAGAGGTGCACACCAACGAAATTCATCGTTCACGCCGATCCCACGCGGACATTACAACCAGACCACGAGAAAAGAGAGAGAGAGAAGAGCTTCACGACGATGACGATCAAGATCCTGTGTGGATGACAACGACGACCTCGTTAAGCGGCTCCCGGTGGATATAATATTATTAGGTGTGGCTCGCTACTTATGTACCGCTTTTACAAGAGATCCGAAGCATACATAAATACTTCTTCCCGTTCGGCCGACTGCCGGACAATCGCGAGGGATAAAACTCGCTCTCTCTAAATCTTCTCTCCTCGAGTATTCAAAGGTCACGCTGCTGACTGCCGCTCTTTCTTATGACTCTTGTCCTACCGTTGGTCGTTGCTTTAAATCATAAGTCTATAGAATTACGAGCGAGTTGCATGGACCTACTACTATAATACTATTACCACTTCTACTACTACTACTAATATCCCTGTCAAAATGCACCGTTAAAAGATCTTTTTCTTCGGAAACACGAAAATGTGCACGACGCCTGTCTTTTTACGAAACAAAGACGTTACATTTCGGTTTTGTGGTATTCCTAAAGTTAAAAGACTATTATAGAAAGTAAACCCCATAGTTTTGGAGAAATATCGACCGAGTGGTCCTCCGATCGACCCTCGTTATTATTAAAAAGGAGGATCCAAAAAGCAAGCAAGGTGGTCGTGACTCAGGGGGGCAGCAGCCAGTGCCTACACCCTCAATCGTTTTCCAGACACGAGGGATCGATTTATTAACGGCAAGGTGGCGCACAGCTCGTTCGAATGTCTTATGGGGGTCCATAAACGATGCTCCAGGCACGCGCCATGTGTTAGTCGCACGTCCAATGATGCATCGATCTATTTTTCGGAACGGAGGAGGAAGATAACTCGTGTATACTAATTTCCAACATCTATTCGAAAGTAACATGAGAATGCACCTCTTCGAAAATGATTTATCGACTAAATTCATTAACGAGTTTCAATATACATCCGGCAAAAAATATAATACTTCGACTTTTTGCCGAAAATCGGCCATCGCGACACCGGAAGAAGCCATTGAAAGTGAATCCACTGTCACAGAGGTGTACTAAGTCATCGTGATATTGCTGTGAGCCAGTGAAACAGCTGACACTCACCTGAAGTGTCGGGATCGGTTACCCCGTCTCGCTGAATGTAGAAAAATCAAACAGAAAACATACGGCGCAACAACGTGCAGGAGCCTCGACAAATTCGATAAATTTCCATCCCCGGGAACCTGACAGTTGCGGGTAGAAATGAGTTTGAATTAGAAGCTCGTGTCGTATACCTTTTCTTCTTCCTTCCTTTCTTTATTTTCCTCATCAGGGTCGCCACATGGTGCAATTAAAAACGGCGCCGAGGATCTCTTTGTGCCACGCGCCCGAAATCCACCATATGGTGGGTTCCCCGCACCCTACTTTTGCTCTTCTCGCTTTTCCGAAAGTCAACCAATCAAATGGTAAAAGATACGGGTCTGGATGCACCTTCAAAGAGAACTATTTTCTACGAGGAAAATTATTATTGGTTCTGTGTCAGATGTTTTTTAAGAAAATTTCAACCGATATTAGAGCTACATAAATCACTTTGAATTAAAAATAGATTTAGTTACTTTTGTTATGGAACATAGACGATATTATAATAACGAATAAATAAATAATAATATTTCAATAGCTATCTTTAAATAACGGATAGAAAAATATAATATAATATAATAAATTTGATACGTTTTAAGTGATTTTAAATATATAATATATATTGAAAATAATTAATATAAAAATAATATATATGAATAATTTAATATATTATTAAAAAATAATATATTTTTAAATTTTAATATAATTTAAATATATAATAATATATATATATATATATATAGTTAGGATTGAAATCATTGTATATAATTCACTTTCATCCCAATACGTTTAACCGATCGAACGTTTATACGAGAGAGTTCATGGTAGGCACGAATAATCATCCATCGAGTTTGAATCTAAATCTCTCGCGAAGGCCATAAAAGTGTGACTGCGGAGGAAGAAGGTTCGTGAGGTGGACGTGCAGTGGTGCATCACCTGTCCAACCGATTCCATACAAGATATAACCAAGACTTTCCTTTAGCAGAAGCTACGGTACTCTCTTCCTGCGGATATACTCCTGTGGACAACCCTTTACGTCAGTAGGACTATCTAATCGAGAATCTCGCATGGAAATTCTGACTCGGGAAGAAAGCTCTGACCTTTCGGGCGACCGAGGCTAAAGAATGGAAGACCGCAAGACGATTTCTGCGCGTAAAGACCGTTAACTGTGATCGCGTTGCCGTGAGGCACGCTACTTAGAATAATTTCTGCGTTTCTGTTCCAACGTTTTACGACCCCGCCTCTCTACCCTTTCCCCCCACCCCACCCCCTGCCCTTTATCTTAACCGACAGTTAACTTCACGAAATTCATTTCCATGAAAGTGAGAGGTACGATCGTTTACGTAATTTACTTTGGTTATCGTTGTCGTCGTCGTTGTTTTAAACGATCAAATATCTCAAAACTTTTCAATATTTCAATCGGAACGTCTTTCATTTATAACCGTACAACAATTTTTATTATTATTATTATTCTTTATTTCTCTGACATATTACGTTCAAAAATAATTATTGCTTAAAATATATATATATATATATATATATATATATATATATATATATAAATAAACACCCTTTTGGAATGGTCCTAAGGGCCGATAGGATCGTTCAATCTACGCGTTAATCCCTTCGAAACGTACGTAGGTTTATACCTACACATAATCCATTCAACGAATCGTGGGATTCCTTTGCAAGATATTCTTCAGCTTTCTGTTATTTTTTTGTCCTTCGCGCTTCCTGGATTACTGAAAAAAAATCCTTACTGGTTTGGAAGGAACAGTCGAGGTGTAAAAAGGTAAGAAATCTTGCGTAAAAATCTGAAAGGATTGCAAAGTCCGACGCGTTGACGAAGAAGCGACAGGTACGATCCTTCCAAGATATCATGGATAAAAAAAAGGAATGAGAGAGATACGAAAGGTAGGTTCCCATGCAAAGAGTCCTTACTTCCTTGAAGTATAATATAAAAAGGGGAAAGGGAAAAAAATACTTAGAATGGAAAAAGATTTCCAGGATTCGGGTAACTCTGTGTGGGAAGGGACCAAAGAAATACCCAACAACCCACGTGGTACCTATTCGGGTATCCTTTCGTGCTCCAGTATTATTCGTTATGACAATGGACCCTCAAGGACGACGCATCGTTTCAAAAACCCCGAGCACCTACTATGCCCATCTTGAAAATAAAACTAATCGAAAGAATTAAAAGGGAATCTATCTCTTACCCTTTCTTCGTGCGATGAGAAACAGATTTCACGGTACCTGCCAACACGAGAATAGCACGATTCAAACACTATAAACACGAAGAATATACTTAAGAGATAGAACAGACACGCGTATATTTTATACAATATTATTTCATTGTACACTTTAAACTAAAGTAACGTAACAAAAGAAAATAAATAAATAAAAATTGGTGTGTGTACTTATGTACGCACGTAAGAAGTTATACTTTTTTGACGTACCAAAACGAACATAACCTCAATAACCTCAAAAATAACTTCAAAAAAAAATTCAAAGAAAAAAAATAACCTAGAAAAGAAAACAAATCTGGTTTGAATAACCTATAAAAAATTAGTGTGTGTACTTATGTACGCACGTAAGAAGTTATATTTCTTTGTAGTACCGAAACGAATATAACCTCAAAAATAACTTCAAAAAAATATTGGATTAGAAGTATGAGAACATAAGCAACTAATTATTATTATTTATTTATTTAACAAAAAAAAGAAAGGAAACATCTTTTCAATCGGTCTACACTAAATATAAGGGAGATATATCGAAATATTTTATGCGTCAACTGTCATGGCGCTGTGGTAGCACTAGTTCCCGCTCAATCATTTAAGTAAAGCAGCGCTGAGTACGATTAGTACTTGGATGGGTGACCCGCTTGAGAAAAAAAGGGGGGAAGAAGAAAAGAAGACAACTTCATGCCGTATACTTGAAATCACTTTGCCGCGCGTCGTAAATACCGACAAACTTCATGGTGTCGTTTTTCCAGACGCTCGGAACAAAATCACTCCCCCATTACATTTCCCCCAACGCGCCAAAAGAAGTATAACTTCAAAAAAGAAAGAAACGATAAATCAAAATGATATAGTAGATGTTTAATAATTGGATAATAATTATAATAAACGCCATGGGGTAAAAGAAAAAAAATCCTCCTTAGAAAGATCAATCAAGAATGATCTCCACCCGAGCGTGACTCGAGTTAGCAGCTTCTTCTAACTTCTTTTTAAAAGCCGCACACAGATCGTAAAATACCCTTCTTCTTCTTCTTCTTCTTCTTCTCCTTGTGTGCAACCTTTTCTTCTCAATCCCTTTTCTCTAAGATAGTTTGCTAAACGTTTCTGTCGATTTCAAATTCACCGTTAAGAATTCACCGATGATAAAGCGAAATAAAGAAAGAAATAGAACGAGAGAGAGAGAGAGGAGGAGGAGAAAAAAAAGAGAGAAATAGAGAAAGACCTTTACGAAATCAGGTGTGGCCGGCGGTCCCTTTACGTTTTATCCGACGCGCGCATAGGTGTCGCAGCGTTGTCAAGGAACGAGACGACAAAGGGTCCGTCCTCGTCCTCGTCCTCGTCCTCATCCTCGTCGTCGTCCACGTATCCGCGTAAAAGCGAACTTGTCGCGCACGATAGACAGCGGAGGCGGCAAAACTTCAGAGAAACTTTAGGAAAGACAGAGAAAGAAAGAAAGAGAAGGAAGAGTATTCATCCTCTTACATGGCGGAGGAAAGAGGACTCGTCCTCCTCGCGCATCCGAATCTGCGAGGAAGAGAATCTTCTGCCCTCCCCCACCCCCTGCGGCTTCCCTCCTCGGCGTTACGCGTCCCCCTTTCTGCCGTTTCGCGATGCGTGCAAGCCGGAAAAAAAAACTTGTCAACAACGAGGAGAGACGAGAGGAAAAAGTAAAAGAGAGTCCAAGAGAGATTAGCAGCCGGTCCAACCCGATAAAAAGCGGTCCACTGGCGGAATAATGTGCCTGGCTACCGAGGACCTCTTTGCCAGGAATGCGAGACGTTTCTACCTTAAATATGTCCAAGCGAGAGACTCCACTCGAATTTGTTGACGAATTCACGTGAACAAAACCACAATACTGTAATACTAAATTATACAATTATACCTAATTATTTATTTGGTAGAATTTTTTCAAATTATTTTGTTGCCTTTTTCCTTTATCCACCTCCCCTCCTGCTGTTGTCCCCTTAGGTTGCTTTTATTTTTCTATTTTTCTATTATACACTTATACCTAATTATTTATTTGGTAGAATTTTTTAAAATTATTTTGTTGCCTTCTTCCTTTATCCACCTCCCCCCCCTGCTGTTGTCCCCCTACGTTGCTTTTATTTTTCTATTTTTCTATTTTTCTATTATACACTTATACCTAATTATTTATTTGGTAGAATTTTTTCAAATTATTTTGTTGCCTTCTTCCTTTATCCACCTCCCCCCCTGCTGTTGTCCCCCTACGTTGCTTTTATTTTTCTATTTTTCTATTTTTACTATTATACACTTATTCCTAATTATCTATTTGGTAGAATTGTTTTAAATTATTTTTTTATATTTTATGCCTTCTTCCTTTGTCCACACCCCCCCCCTGATGTTGTCCTCTTAGGTTGCTTTTATTTTTCTATTTTTCTATTTTTACTATTATACACTTATACCTAATTATTTATTTGGTAGAATTTTTTCAAATTATTTTGTTACCTTCTTCCTTTATCCACCTCCCACCCCCCTGCTGCTATCCCCTTAGGTTGCTTTTATTTTTCTATTTTTCTATTTTTCTATTTTTTTATTCGCTTACCATCAAAGTATTTATCTATTTAGCGATTAAGCGCTAATGTATTTTCTATGTACACCACAGCGTTATTCTATCGTTTCTTTTCTCGCGGTGCTAAAAAAGGTAAACACCTTGTAAAGCTGTAATAACGATGGGAAGAGAAAAAAAGAAAAAAAAAAAGGAAAAGAAAAAGAAAAAGGATAAAAAGAGATGTCTGTGGAAGGAATTTTCCGAAAAAAGAAACTCAAAGTCTATTATTCGATCCGGTTGACAAACGACGAATAGAAAAGGAGATCGTAACGTTCTTTCGACGCGTTCTACTGTACTAGGGCGTCTTTTCGAAAAGAACTTAAAATGTAAGAGAAGTATTCTCTGCGTTAAAAAGAAAGAAAGAAAGAAAGAAAGGAAGGAAGAAAGGAAGAAAGAAAGAAAGAAAGAAAGAAAGAAAGGCACCATATAAGTATGTACAAGATGTGGAAGAGGGAAGGAGACGAGAGAAGAACTTCCTCGAAATGTAAACATGATAAAATCAACAAGGTAAAAAATCCGAGAGGAGTAAAAGAAGAAAGAAGAAAGAAGAAAGAAGAAGAAGAAGACAGAGATAATTCTCGATACCATAACGACACGATCAAAAATCGTAAGCTAAGAATTTTTCTATCCATTCTTAGGCTCTTATTCTATTCATCAATGAAAGAGGATATTCGAACGAACGAATGAACGAATCAGAACGGTCGATAGTGAGATATGTCTCTCTCTCTCTCTATGAAAACACATATGTATTAGTTCTTTCATCCATGTATGTATGTAAAACATCTCAAAAGTATATAAATGTAAGCGTGTGAGTATATATATGTGTCGGGGGTTTCTATGGAAAACGCAAGGTGCAGCAGGGTTATTGTCGCGCGCGCATGAATGGACGAAAGAATGGGAACCTGGAACAAGTGTACCGGCCCACAATGCCGAGAATGCGAAGAATCCCAAGTGATTTATGGAGTTGGGCTCGGTATAGGTACCTCTATCGACCGGCAAACTTTTCTTCGTCGCCGCCACCGTCGACGACGACGACTACGACGACGAAGAACGATGCACCCACGCCTTCAGGGGACCCCTCCCGTCCTTGATGCCAATTATCGATTCGCCAGACTTTCATAAATCGCAATTCGTTAATTCGCTCGTCCCCGAATTGCCTCACGGCGATCCGAAAATACTAACGTTCCACTCGAGATCCGTGTTCCATGAACATTGTTCGTGAATTATGTTCTGGTAACGAAGTCTCGAGAGACTCCAAATTCACCGGTTAATGATTCTTACATTAAACGAGCACCCTGTGTCAGCTCTTAGATCAAAAATACCTTCTCCAGATTCGAAAACTCTTTCATCCAAATATTATCTCTGATTATATATATTTTTGAGGTTATATTTCTTTTGGCGCGTTTAGGAAAATGTGATGGAAGCGACACCACGAAGTTTGTCGGTATTTACGATGCGCGGCAAAGAGATTTCAGATTTACAGCATGAAGTAGTCGTCTTTCTCTTCTAATTCCTCTTTTTTTTTCTCAAGCGGGTCACCCATCCAAGTACTAATCGTACTCAGCGCTGCTTGACTTAAATGATCGAGCGGGAAGTAGTTCTATCACTGCGCCATGGCTGTTGACGAATAAAGTAATTCGATATATCTCCCTTATATTTAGTGTGGACTGATATTTATATTTTGATATTTTCTTTTATTCTTCCTTACGTATATAATTAAATAAATAAATAAATGAATAAAAATATAATAATAAAAGAAAAATAAACGGCTTACATTAGCCAATATTATCGATCGTCAAGCAGAAAGGGGGGACCAGATTTCTTTATAAACTACATTTTATGTAAAAAGAAAATTAATAATAATAATAATAATATAATAATAATAACATTAATTAAAAAATAAACAAGGAAAATTAAAAAGTAACAAGAAAAATTATTAATTTTTTTATTATTAATTTATTATTAATTTATATATATATATATTTATTATAATTATTAATTTATTATTAATAATAAAAATTATAATTATTATTTAAGTTATTTTTTTGAAGTTATTTTTGATGTTATTGAGGTTATGTTCGTTTTGGTACGCCAAAAAAGTATAACTTCTTACGTGCGTACATAAGTACACACACAGCAGTTTTTTTATTTATATAATTATAATTGTCGGTAGGTATCCACCTAACCGAGAATGGTTGTTGAACTGCCAGGGTTTTCGTTTCTTCGATGAATGGAACCCATTATTCGCTTCTTACGCCCGCAGGCTTGTGGATGCCACCATGTACTATACGAAGCGTTCCCGAAGTCGGATTACTTTATGGAGTTTCTCGAAGTACCTTCTTCCTCGTGCTTAGTCTGTGTTACCTGAACGATCTTCTTTCCTTTCCGACTCCGAAGACATGTTCTTTTCTCTTCTTTCCGTGTACGATCCGACGTGATCTGTATGTACGATGTCACGTAGCTCTATTAATCTTTCGAAAAAAGAAAGTCATCAATCTACCAAATATTCATTTCCATAATACACTCTACCCTACGAATGAGACATTTTTTTTAACGAATACGAACATCTATATTTAATTGAAGAAATCAAAATATACTCGACGCGCGGTGAACAAAGAAAGAGAGAACCCACATTTTTTTATTAGAAATAATAATTTTCTCATACAAGGAAAGAATGTTTTAGAAAAACTTATCTAAAGAAATATATATATGTATATACTAACGTCGGCAAAGAAAAATGTACTTCA
Organism: Polistes fuscatus; assembly: GCF_010416935.1. Taxonomy (NCBI): domain Eukaryota; kingdom Metazoa; phylum Arthropoda; class Insecta; order Hymenoptera; family Vespidae; genus Polistes; species Polistes fuscatus. The sequence goes on from NW_025113102.1 coordinate 2,009,690, forward strand.
GAATTCAAGAGAAACGTCGAAAATCCGAAGACTAGATCCACCCCGTGGCAGATGATGAATAGACCGATTCTAAAAATGGGAGTAACCAAAAAAAGAAGAAGAAAAAAGGAGAAAAAAGAAAGATAGGAAGAGAGAGAGAAAGAGGAACCACGCACACAGAAGCGTAGCCGGGGTACACGGTGTTTCGTAGACGCGCAACCATACTCGAGAGTCCTTCATAATAAATCTCAACAGCCGTGGTCCTGTTTTCGTCCCTGGGCACTCGAGCGTGCCGCCTAAATCTCCGAGATACAAAGGATTTTATAAAGTAGGTGGAACTTATAAAGTGACCTTTTATGTAGCCGATGAATGAACGTGTCACGCGAACCACCCGACGTGATTCCATTTAGATTTTTCAATTTTCATTTTCCTCGTCGTTTCCCAAAACATACTCTTGCCATCCTCTTGCGTGTGAATTTTATAAATAGAAAAAGTATCTGAACTTGTTCGTGCTATCGAAAGTTCATCGGCCTATCCCATGAAAATTTTCACACATGGCAAGCTAGCGTATATCAAAATTTAATATCAATAGAGTACGTTAAGTACCAAGTATCGAGTAGTATCTTAATTAAATAACATAAATAGTATTATTTTCTATATTCAAACTTATTATAATTAAAAAGAAATATCTTTAGAATGTATATAAAAGATTTTAAAAAATCAATCCTGTGCATGTGTATAAAACAGTCCGTTTGAAAGAGCCCGATCACGTGCTCGGCTTTAAATCGCAGTGCCTAGAATTACGTCGTTCGAGGAGGAGCAATAACCGTTGTTGTGGGAGCGAATCGTGATGAGCGAAATCGGATCGGAAAAGGTTAAGAGACGAGATCGCCGGGATATATACGTTTTCTGCAGGTGGTGCTTTGATCCGCAAAGAGGAAAGAGTTCTCGGGTCATTCAAGAATAACGGACCACCAATGACATCTCTTCGATCTCTCGACGGAATGACGTGACCCCGTGATCGGTCATCGGACGATCCGACATCGGATTTAACCTCCGCGATTCCGCGTAGCTCCTCCATCCTCGGCCGTTCATTGTTCTCATGCCTCGGCAATTCTTGGAACGCAAAGTGACGAGCGAAACGCTTCTTATCGTATTGGTTGTCTTCCCGAGCGTGTTCCTCGTTGACGAAGCAACGATTACATTGATAAACGGGTTCTCATTATTATTATTATTATTATTATTATTATTATTTATTGAAGTTATACTTCTTTTGGCGCGTTGGGGAAAATGTAATGGGGAGTGATTTTGTTACGAGCGTCTGGAAAAACGACACCGTGAAGTTTGTCGGTATTTACGACGCGCGGCAAAGCGATTTCAAGTATACGGCATGAAGTTGTCTTCTTTTCTTCTTCCCCCCTTTTTTTCTCAAGCGGGTCACCCATCCTAGTACTAATCGTACTCAGCGCCGCTTTACTTAAATGATCGAAGCGAGAACTAATGCTGTAACCGCGCCATGGCTGTTGACGCGTGAAGTAATGCGATATATCTCTGTTATATTTAGTGTGGACTGATATCTATATTTCATATTTTCTTTTTCTTTCTTATATATATATATAATTATATTTCTTTTTAAGTTAGTTTTTTTCTTTGAAGTTTTGTTTTGAAGTTATTTTGAGGTTATAGAGGTTATGTTCGTTTTGGTACGGCAAAGAAGTATAACTTCTTACGTGCGTACATAAGAACACACACCAGTTTTATATATATATATATTTTATATTATTATATATATTAATTATTTATATAAAATTAATAATTATGTTATTACTCGTATTAATGGTCTGAAAAGTTATCGTAAATTTTAGAAAAGTGTATATTTCCAACGTTTATTATTATAATTATGATATTTGGACGAGACTGAAGGAAACAAATGTTCATTAACACCTTGCCACGATCGATCATGAAAATTTGAACCATTTGCTTGAACAGAAATAATGGATATCCCACGTTTAATTAACCTAACGAGAGAAATCTCTAGGTTACCGTAGAAAAGGATCCTGCTGTTCAGCGGGGGCCAAGGATCATCGTCGCGAAGAAGGACATACCGTATGCGTCGTGAAACTTTCCGATGCGATCCGAAAGCACGAGGAGGGCACGGGAGGGCGTGACTGGAAAGAAACGAACCGCTCTACATCTACTACTACGAGTTCTCGTCGCAACTCGGTTGCCCCAGTGGCCGGTCTCGTCGAAACACGTCGTACGGTACTCCTCGTCGTTTTCACAAGGCTCAGCCAAGCAACATCCCCGAGACACGGACATAAAGAGAGAAAAAAAAAAAGAAAAAAAAAGAAAAAAAAAAGGACGGAGTAGAGAGCCAATGGTAATGACACCTGATACTCGAGAGCGCGTCCCGACGAACGCGTGACCCGGAAACCGACCCGAGGCCATTTTTCGAGTCCTCCTTGTTCGAAGGAGAAAGAAAGAAAGAAAGAAAGAAAGAAAGAGAAGAGAACGACGACGTTTCGCTGCGATCTAGATGCTCCTTTCTCTCTTCCTCTTTCTTGTCTGCAAAGCAACGTCGTCGTCCTCGTCGTCCTCGTCGGCGGCGGCGGCGGCGGCAGCAGAGGAAGAAGCCCGCACGTAAACAGACACATGCACAGAAACATACACACACACACCCATAGAGAATCGAGCGAGATTAGAGGGACGACGGTTCTTGGCTACGATCGGAGCTCTCCTCTCCTCGTCGAGGTCAAGCCGCTTTGGGGCATCGTGCTAACCACGCCGGTGGATCCTTCTTTCTACCCGGAAATGTTTTCGATCGCGCGCACCTTTCAAGCTTCTCCAACTACTACTACTAGTACTACTACTACTACTACTACTACGTGGCTGAACTCGAACGCTTCTCTTACGTTAATACTCGGATACATACTTGCATACGTCAACGAAACGTTAAATTTATTTTTATGCATTATCTTCTTTACTTCATTAAAAAAAAAAAAAAAGAAAGTAAAAGAAATCATTTGTCCTTTACAAGATAGGATATAATTTAGTTGTATTTTATCTTAAGACATAAATCGAGTAATATGAACTGTCGAGACTTAAATCGAGCATCCCATTATACATATATCTCGCCTGAACAATCAAAGCTCCATTTCTCTCTCCCTCCTCCTTTATCTTTCTCTCTAACTCTAACTCTAACTCTGTAACTCTCTCATTCTCTCTTTCTTTCTCTCTTGGTGGAATAGAGATAGAACTCAATCTTGTTGCTTTAAGATCGATCCGCCTGTTCCTTAGCCGTTCCTCGATCATCGTAGGTAGGATCTCTAAGGTATCGCGGAGGCACACGACTTCCTTCCTCAATTCTCGTGGCAATCAGAGCGCGATTTCTGCCCTCCCATAGACACAAGGGGCAATTAGTTGGACGAGCCTGTATCGGGGTGTATCGAACGATCGGCACGCCGACTGGCGTCCCGCTGCCGTTCGTGATTTATGCGGCATTGTCTTCTGCCTCGTGGCAACGGTCCTCCTACAGCTCTCGACCGTTCGAATCCGTCCGTTTCTATACTCTATACTACTTACGTCCCTTTCCCTTCCCTTCCCTTTGCTTCCCTTTTCCCACTCTTCTTCTTCTTCTCCTTCTTCCAGCACCTTCCTCGGGATCACCAACTCTCGATATTGCGCTTGCACGGTGTATCGAGATTCGAGCAACCGAACAGTCGACTCGTTTCTACGCGTGACCAACTTGATTCTCTCGCCTCCTCCTTCTTATCTCTCCTCTCTCTCTCTTTCTCTCTGTTTTACTCTATGTTAGCGCTGGGTACCGAGGAGGAACTCGTCGCGGCGTAACCTCATTAGTCGCCTGATGTCTTTCTTAATTGCTCACCTACCTTCCTTCCTTCCTTCCTTCCTTCCTTCCTTCCTACCTACTCGCCGTTTATTTATTGGCGCTGATCGCGATCACCATAGTCGCATCTTTGAGAACCTCTGCCCTCTCTTTTCTCTATCTATCTCCGTCTGAACTTTTTTCGTCTTTCCTCTCAACCGCTTCATCGACTCACTCTCATTCATCCAACCCGATTCGTTTCTACCATGATCCTATCGTACAAATATGAATAAAATATCGATGGATATAGGGTTAAACATAATCCATCCGATCGACACGAATTTCAAATGAATTTTCTTTAAAAAACTGGTGTGTGTACTTATGTACTTACGTAAGAAGTTATACTTCTTTGCCGTACCAAAACAAACATAACCTCTAACCTCAAAAATAACTTCAAAACAAAACTTCAAAGAAAAAAAATAACTTAAAAAGAAATATAATTATTATTATATATATATAAGAAAGAAAAAGAAAATATGAAAATATTGATATCAGTCCACACTAATATAAGAGAGATATATCGAATTACTTCACGCGTCAACAGTCATGGCGCGGTTACAGCATTAGTTCTCGCTTCGATCATTTAAGTAAAGCGGCGCTGAGTACGATTAGTACTTGGATGGGTGACCCGCTTGAGAAAAAGGGGGGAAGAAGAAAAGAAGACAACTTCATGCCGTATACTTGAAATCGCTTGCTTTGCCGCGCGTCGTTAAATACCGACAAACTTCATGGTGTCGTTTTTCCAGACGCTCGGAACAAAATCACTCCCCCATTACATTTTCATCAACGCGCCAAAAGAAGTATAACTTCAATAAAATATCGATAGATATAGGGTTAAACATAATGCATCCGATCGACACGAATTTCAAATGAATTTTCTTTAAAGAGCATTTTTCGGCAAACGGGAAAAGAGAGAGAGAGAGAGAGAGTGGTTCTTTCTAAACGGGTCTTCTTCATGAAGTTCATGTTACTTGCTTCTCTACGATTGATCGATGTTAAGATCCGAGTCGTACGGTCTCGTCGATCGTCACCGTCGTAGATATCGTCGTTGTTAGTCAATGATTTAAGTCCCCGAGAGTTAGACTCCTGCTGTCAGGCCCATACAACCGGGGACGTCCCGCTTCCACGCGTACGAGAGACGTAGAAGTCTTCTTCTTCTTCTTTCTCTCTCTTTCTCTGTTGTGTCTTTCTCGAATCGCTTTAAAGTTCCCGATCGGAAACAACCACGCGAGCCTTTTCTTTCTCTATTATCGTGTAACTCGTAAAGTTCGTAACGCTCGAGCGTGTAAAGCGTGACACACGCTAGCAGCGCGTGCGTTTACATCTCGTAAATCGATTGACTCGATTTAAAGGCCAAACCGAGAAGAAGAGAAATTTCGGGAGACTTTCCAACGGGCTTTTCGTACTCTTTTTCTTCTTTCTTGCACACACACACACACACACACACACACATACGCGAGAGAGAGAGAGAGAAAGAGAGATAAGACAAATTTTAATTGTAAAAAATCAAGTGTTACTTACTTACAATATTCTCAACGACGTTTATCTTTCCTCGTATATTCAAATAAACCGAAGCCGTTTTCTCGGCCTTTTATTCGTCTTTCTTATCTGAGAAACACAAGATTTTCTTCAATAATGCGAGTCGCCAAGAGTGCCGACGGATTTTTTTAAACGATCGATCGATAAAAACGTAGCCAACAATGCCTTATTAAAGACTCCGGTCGAACTTTGATCCCGGCCCACGAGGAGACGTTACGTCGAACGGAAAATATCGTTTCTGCGATCTCTCGAACGCGATTTAAGCTATATCTCGTGATATCTCGCAAGACTTTCCGAGAGACCTGAGAGAGAGAAAAAAAAAGGATACGGGGAAAGAGAAAAAGAGAGAAAAAGAAAGAAAGAGAGAAAGAGAGAAAGAGAGAAGAAAACGCGGAGGCGCGTGGAATTTACAATTCGCACCGTGGCAACACGCACCGAATCGCGGTGCGAGCAGCACGTACCTTCGATAATATTGTTCTACAAATCCGACAACTCTCGCGAACGATCAACAGAAAACGTGGGTCGTCGTTGTCGTGGTTGTGTCGTCGAATGCTATGTACACGCCGTTTGAAAAAGGCGAACGGAAAGAGATCGTGGAGGCAAAAAAAAAAGGGCTAAAAAGGGCCACGGGTATAGGTTTTTTATACTTGCGAGAACGAAAGAGAGAGAGAGAGAGAGAGAAAGAGAGAGAGAGGAACGTGGAGGAAGCAGAATAAGAGGACCGACGGAGAGCCCGCTGAGTTATGGACACATTCGGGATTTCTTCAGGTTGTACCTGCTGGCACCGGTTAGAGGGAAAGGGCACCGTGCTTTATTGAATTGGGTTACATGATTTACGATACCGCCTCCCGATCTCGCTCGATCAGCGCTCCCTGTCGGGGTTGACTCGTAACGCTTAGGGGCCCCCCCCCCGTTCGGGTTGCTTTTTCTTCCAGATTTTTTCTCTCCTCCTTCGCATCTTTCATCAAGCCAACCTTTATTTTCAGGATCGAAGACAAATTCGCGAAATTTTATTGAAAGATTTGTTAACACGGGTACGTAATTTGTAAAACAAAAACAAAAACAACAAGAAAAAGAAATATGTATACATATATATGTAAGCTTTGTATACATGTGCCTGTGTATTGAGTGATTAGCTGTTTGGATGTGGCGCTATACATCGGAGAAACAAAACCATTAGAGAGATAGGAAGGGAGTGACAGTTGGTGTTTAAATTTTGCAGGAGTGACAATCTTTAAATCTTGCAAGAGCGTTTCAGAAGTTTAGTGGGAAAATCTTGTAAATTAAATTTAATTAAAATTATAAATTAAATAAATATAAATATAAATTAAATATAAATAAATATAAATATAAATTAAATTTAATTAAAATTATAAATTATATAAATATAAATATAAATTAAATATATATAAATAAATATAAATAAATATAAATATAAATTAAATTTAATTAAAATTATAAATTAAATAAATATAATATAAATTAAAATAAATAAATATAAATATAAATTAAATATAAATAAATATAATATAAATTAAATATAAATAAATACAATATAAATATAAATATAAATTAAATATAAATTAAATATAAATATAAAATAAATATAAATATAAAATAAATATAAATTAAATAAATTTAATTAAAAAAATTAAAATTTAATTAAAATTGGCATCGATTAATAGAGAAATGGGAGCATGAACATTTAATTGTTGATTCTCTAATTGTTAGGTCAATTGACCACGTGTAAATATTGTAAAATTATTAATCTAATGTATTATGTTTTAATAAATTACTCTTATTTTTAGACGAATCTAATTGTGTTTCTTACTCTCAACAAATTAAGAATTACAAACATATTATATATATAATATATTTATGGGATGATCAAATACGGTAGAAGCGAACCTAATTTCGTGACCGGTAATAAAATGTCAAAGAAAATAAACGATAAATAGAGAAATGGGAGCATGAATATTTAATTGTTGATTCTCTAATTGTTAGGTCAGTTGACCACGTGTAAATATTGTAAAAAAATTATTAATCTAATGTATTATGTTTTAATAAATTACTCTTATTTTTAGACGAATCTAATCGTGTTTCTTACTCTCAACAAATTAAGAATTACAAACATATTATATATATAATATATTTATGGGATGATCAAATACGGTAGAAGCGAACCTAATTTCGTGGCCGGTAATAAAATGTCAAAGAAAATAAAATAAAAGATGAGGATGGCGAGATAGTAGGGAGAGAGAGAGCGTGGAGAAGAGAACCGTTCCGTAATTTAGTAATTCTCTGGAGAAGGCAAGAAAGATATCGTCGAAGGAAGGAAGCATGTACGCGCGTGCACGCTCTCCTCGGAGATATTAGCGATAAGGTGCTTCAACCTGCTGCAACGGCCGATATTACGGCGGATTGATATAGTGCCGTCTCGACGAATATCTTGCTCCCTTGTACTGTTCAGCATAATGACGTTGTACGGTAATGGAATGGTAATCACGGCAACTATTAATACACCGACGCGATATTTGTACTCGAGCACGATCTTTCAATGATCATTTAGCATAGGACAGATTGGCTATGGCGAGCAACGAAGCGTTTCGTCCCGAGACTACCAGCGTACGTGTTATATACGTCGCGCTCGATTGTATCCAGAAATATGTATCCGTTTCTATCGAAGAAATGTATCTACTCGCGCTTCGATCATTCCCGAGGAATATAAACTTAACGCGTCCTTCTCTCTCTCTCTCTCTCTCCCGTATTATTAAGTTGCTTTTACTTGGCCACCCGAGCGTAGCCTTTTTTTACCGATCGCGAATTACACGTTTTCCTTGACGGATGATTTAATAAACAACGCTCGAGCTTCTCCGTACTCTTTTCTACTTATGTATATAGGCAAACAAATTGCATACAAAGTATAATAAATTACGCATGCATGTATAACGATTATTGTATTACATACTTTATACGTATTTATACATAAATTAAAGCACCGCCCCCCTCGCGCGTCCTTGTAGGAAATCAGCTACTTGAAAATTGATACAATAGTCGTATCATGAAAGTGTTGTGTTAGAATTTCAACGAGATAAATAAAAGATATAAAAAAGATGACGATGATGATGATGACGATAAACGTGTATCGGTGCGGGAGTCACGCGATTAACCCTTTCGAGAAGCAATTTAATCGCGATTCCGTTCTTTGCAAATAAGTTAAGTAAGGTGAGCCAGGCGAGGGTTTTAAAGCCGCTTAAAATCGAAACGTCGCTTTCGCACGGCGCGCCAAAGAAAAAAATACTTTTAACGTTGGACCGGGACCGAGAGCTTGTGTAGAGGGTATTTTAATATCCACCTTTGGAAACGAGTCAGACTCGATTCGTGGCCGAAAGCAGTGAACATTATTTAACAAGGTGCCGGTGCACGGTGGAAGTCGTGTTGCACGTGCCACGTGGGCCGGTATATCCGCGCGGCGCGACGATAAACCAAAGGTGAAATCTTTTCGCGGCTGCGCAAGGTAAAACGATTTCAGTCGGCTTGAAACACACACACACACACACACTGAGGGTATATTCCGCGTGCACACCCATCTTGGTTGCTCGTACGTCAATAAAATCAGCGGGTGTGGCTACGCTCATCGGTAGACTCCTTCGGGGCCGCTTCTTACGTCTTACGATGTAAGACGAGCGACTCGTAAAATTACAAACATCGAACGGGTACCTCTACTACGCCAACAACGTTTCCACGAATTCCGTAACAAACGTCAAAAACGAATATTTCCGATCGCGAAGAAATATTAATGTAGATTCTCGCTAACGAGAACTAAGCACAAAATATTATATTATTCCCTTGAAAATGAAAAAAAAAGTGTTCACAACGAAAATCGTCTTTACTCCCACATCGAATCGTTCGATAGAAGTGAATCATTCATGAGACTGTTATCGCAACTAACGGTCCATGCCAAGAATACCGATTGGATGGTACGCTCTTGATGAGGGATTACATAAAGAATTGGGTAATCCGACAGAACCGGTGTCGTTTTGCCACTTTAAATCGACCCCAAATATGCTCCCGTTCTTAACGATCGAATGTAAAATAAGCTACCAAAATCGGTATACCTCATAAAAAGTATGCTTTATATAACTTTCAAGTAACACGTTCTCAATAACTTTGGTAATGAATTATCTCTCTTAAAAAGAAAGTATAATTAAACGGACTAATTGTTTGCGGTATCGTAAAAGAGACGAAAGTAAACGTAGAGCAATGGCTTAAAAAGCAATGCAAGACCTAACCGCGTTTAATTACAGGAAATAACAAAGCCGATCTTATATCTTTCTCTCTGTCTCTGTCTTTCTTTAGTAACGGACCATGTACACGTCCGTTCCATGTAAAAGCGCACCACGATCGAAGCACGAGGCACGAAAGGTTTTATCGTCGTTCGCTATTTCCCTAACACAATATCCTCGATGGATCGTAAGTAGGTATCATTGCTGCTACCCACATTCCAAGAATCTCCTCACCAATCCCCTGGTGCGATCATTAAACAATCGTACGTAGAACGTTGAGTTAATTACTATCGGACAGACAACAAAGTTTCCAGCTCTATCGACAATTTATCCCAACTTTGATATACGACTCTGGAAATTCTACTAGGTTTTGATATCGTTAAGAGCCACTTTTCAACTCCTGTGTCTGTTGGAATAAAAAGAAAAGATGTTATTAGTTAGATGAAAAAAAAGAAAAGGAAAATGTAAATGAAAAATAATACGAACGTAAAAGAAAACTAGGTTTCACAAAGACACGCTCGAAGGAAAGGGACTCGTAAGAGTGTAGAAATTATTGCGACGTGTCTCGCGAAACGAAGAGCGGTAATACGATTTAACAGTGATTTAATAAGTGGACGGTGTTGCAGGGTACGTCTGGAGATATCTTCCCGCGTCTCTTCCAGCTTCCTTATCTCCTTTCTCTTCCACCCATTCAAGAAAGAGCAACCCTCTCGACTCGTCTATCTATCTATCTCTCTTTCTCTTTCTTTTGAACTCGGCTGGACGCCGCCACGGTGGCGCCACGCATTCCCACCTACACTTATTCGCAAAGAGCTCGCAAACGATTACACGTACCTATAGACTCGGTTATACCTACTAGCACAAGTGCAAGATACTTGGATCGTGTATATACCTACATCGATGTCAGATGATGTCAGAAGAATTTGCACCTGGCGGTGTAGCGTGTATCGTCGATGGCCTCTAGGCCATATCGTTTTCTTCGCGTAGAGGAAAGATTCCTGACTCCTCGGAGGAGGATTCCGTTTTAGCAGGATACTCGATTTTATAGACTCAGAGTTAACAGCTACAAGGGGAAATTCTGTTGGTAAAGGAAAGTATCTTAGGTTAGGACTTACGGCGGCTACATCTTACTCCTTGGCATGGAATCACTCGACAAATGCAAATAATTATCGTCGTTGGTTTATGACCGGTCTTCTGGTAACGTAGCTACCGCGATAACAACGCAGGAAGTAAATATGCCTTAGCAAGTGAGCTTATGCGCATGCTCAATCCCCTCTTTTCTTTTTTTTCTTCCTAGCAATAGTAACATTGGGTTGGCAACTGAGCGAGGGTGTTTATTTTAACAGAAACCTAGTGAGAGGTGCGGCCGCTGGCTATGACAACTAATACAACACAGGTATAGTTAATTTAACCGAATCAAAATCCACGTCGTACGGTAAATTAATGCAACGCATCTAATTGGTCGAATCTTTCCCATTAGTTTGAATCCTATCGACTCGATTTTACAGACTCAGAGTTAACAGCTACAAGGGGAAATTCTGTTGGTAAAGGAAAGTATCTTAGGTTAGGACTTACGGCGGCTACATCTTACTCCTTGGCATGGAATCACTCGACAAATGCAAATAATTATCGTCGTTGGTTTATGACCGGTCTTCTGGTAACGTAGCTACCGTGATAACAACGCAGGAAGTAAATATGCCTTGGTAAGTGAGCTTATGCGCATGCTCAATCCCCTCTTTTCTTTTTTTTCTTCCTAGCAATAGTAACATTGGGTTGGCAACTGAGCGAGGGTGTTTATTTTAACAGGAACCTAGTGAGAGGTGCGGCCGCTGGCTATGACAACCTAATACAACACAGGTATAGTTAATTTAACCGAATCAAAGTCCACGTCATATGGTAAATTAATGCAACGCATCTAATTGGTCAAATCTTTCTCATTAGTTTGAATCCTATCGACTCGATTTTACAGATTCAGAGTTAACAGCTACAAGGGGAAATTCTGTTGGTAAAGGAAAGTATCTTAGGTTAGGACTTACGGCGGCTACATCTTACTCCTTGGCATGGAATCACTCGACAAATGCAAATAATTATCGTCGTTGGTTTATGACCGGTCTTCTGGTAACGTAGCTACCGCGATAACAACGCAGGAAGTAAATATGCCTTAGTAAGTGAGCTTGCGCATGCTCAATCCCCTCTCTTCTTTTTTTCTTCCTAGAAATAGTAACATTGGGTTGGCAGCTGAGCGAGGGTGTTTATTTTAACAGGAACCTAGTGAGAGGTGCGGCCGCTGGCTATGACAACCTAATACAACACAGGTATAGTTAATTTAACCGAATCAAAGTTCACGTCGTACGGTAAATTAATGCAACGCATCTAATTGGTCGAATCTTTTCTATTAGTTTGAATCCTATCGACTCGATAAACCGAGTATAATTAATTACATAGAAAATTTGATCATCTTTTAAATTCAAATTTGGAAGGTTACCTTTAAGAAGATTCGTTTTAAAAATTGACGGTAGTCTTGGATCGTAATTCAAAGACTAATCGAGCATGAAGATTAGAAAGGGCCGATGTTCTCGGTAGGTCTCGATCGATCCGACGGACAGTTTAAGAGCTTCTTTTAAAGAGAAGCTAAAGAAGAAAAGGTAAGAGGACTACTACTGAATTACTGACAGCCAAATAACAGGGCGATCCGTGGCGCGATGATGTTCCACTACTTTCCAGGGCTCGTCGTGGTCGTTGGCGGTGCCCTTTCTCTTCTTCTTCTTCTTCTTCTTCTTCTATTTCTTTTTCTTCTTGTTCTTCTCCTACCTTTTCTCTATCCCTTGTCTCGCATCCCGCGAGAACCACACGGTATATACTTGCCTGTCCCAATATGGGCCAACATATTATGCATATCGGCCATCGTGGTTCTTATCTAAACGACGTAAGTACGGACCCTTCTCTTTGGAGAAGCCGACCGCGAATGTTTCTCTTCGTGTCTCGTCCAAGCGCCGCCGGCAGCGGCACTTCCGCCGCTTCGTCGGATCAACTTGATTAGACAAGGATCGTCCACCAGGATGAGAAGAAAAAGAAGGAGGAGGTGGGGAAACAGGTAATTCTAGCGAGTAAAATTGCCGACCTGAGATGTCATCGCTATCACCCCAACCGACCAATCGAAAATCATTCGATCATCATTTTCAAATTCATCTGACATACGATCTATACTTAACTTTTGTTGCATCCTTAAATGGAATAATCTACTCAATGATGATTGTCACTTATTACCAATACCCTTACGAACATTTCCATCCAATTTCTGAAATCAGTTGAGTATTTTGAGCTGTATTGCACAAAAAAAAAGAACTGGTGTGTGTACTTATGTACGCACGTAAGAAGTTATACTTCTTTGCCGTACCAAAACGAACATAACCTCAATAACCTCAAAAATAACTTCAAAGAAAAAAAATAACTTAAAAAAAAATAATAATTATTATATATATATAAGAAAGAATAAAAAAAATCATTCGATCATCATTTTCAAATTCATCTGACATACGATCTATACTTAACTCTTGTATCCTTAAATGGAATAATCTACTCAATGATGATTGTCACTTATTACCAATACCCTTACGAACATTTCCATCCAATTTCTGAAATCAGTTGCGTATTTAGAGCTGTATTTTACACACAAAAAAACTGGTGTGTGTACTGATGTACGCATGTAAGAAGTTATACTTCTTTGCCGTACCGAAACAAACATAACCTCAATAACCTAAAAAATAACTTCAAAGAAAAAAAATAACTTAAAAAAAAATAATTATTATTATATATATATAAGAAAGAATAGAAAACAGAAAAAATGAAAATATAGATATCAGTCCACACTAAATATAACAGAGATATATCGAATTACTTCACGCGTCAACAGCCAACAGCATTAGTTCTCGCTTCGATCATTTAAGTAAAGCGGCGCTGAGTACGATTAGTACTTGGATGGGTGACCCGCTTGAGAAAAAAAGGGGGGAAGAAGAAAAGAAGACAACTTCATGCCGTATACTTGAAATCGCTTTGCCGCGCATCGTAAATACCGACAAACTTCATGGTGTCGTTTTTCCAGACGCTAGTCTGAAGTATAACTTCAAAAAAGGGTTTAAACGTTTATCAATTTTCTTGATACTTCGTGCGATTAATGAGATACATTCGAAGTTTCTCAAGAACAAAAATGATTCCGCGAGAAAATGTTTTGCAAACGGTTCCCCCCTCCGATCGTTCCTCGTTGTTATCCGTGGCTGCGTGTAATTCCGAACGGACAACATACCAGAGCGTGCGAATGCGTGTACGCGCGCGCGTCAACGAGCAACACCATGTATTTATACTATACTCGCACACAAATACACAAAAGAGTTTCGACTTACGTAGGTGCACCGATGTAATTATAGATTGTGTCTCTGCGCGACCTCTGCACTGGATCTTATCCGATCATCGTGGAAAAGTATCGGCCGATCGTAATTATTGCGCCAGGCCTAACGAAAGCAAGCAAGCAAGCAACGTTGGCGAGAGTCTACCTTTAGCGTTAGCGACCTAAGCTCTGTCTGTCGCCTCGAGAAAAAGAAATAGAAATAGAAATAGAAAGAGATAAAGAGAAAGAAAAAGATAAAGAGAAAGAGTAAGAGTAAGAGTAAGAGAAAGAGAAAGAGAAAGAACGAGAAAGATCGATAATACGTCGATAGTTTCGCGTAGGAAAGTCCGGATAAACGATAGAACGGGAACCGGAGTGAACAAGAGGGAGAAGAAGGGAAGGGAGAAGGGAGGAAATAGAAAAGAATGATCGTTGCAACGTGTGCATTAAGTCGATGGAAACAAATCGTGTCGATTAATCGCGTCGTCGAATATAAGTATAGTCAGAGATCGTACGTGCTTCATTTCCGCGACAAGGATTTTCTAGAGCGAAAGATAATATATTGCTAAGGTGGGGAGAGAGAGAGAGAGAAAGAGAGAGAGAGAAAGATAAAAAGAGATCTGTAATTATAGGAGAGGAGTTTAAGAATTGTATATACGTTTCATCGATTGATTCTCTACCATTGATCGTTCTATTTAAGAATATATATCCTATCTTATATGTTAGAGTTTAATAACTGTTGCGAATGAATGCGAAATAAAAGTTGGTCTTTGACTTTCCCCGTGAGCCGATCTCAGCGTGACACGAAAGAATCAGGTATATAGATATAGGCCACACGAGCATCGGTTTCGTGCTGATCCACGCGGGATCTACACGTACACGGGCGCGTATAGATCCTTTCCAACGAGTCTATGAATCATGGAGAGACATAATAGAGAGAAAGAGGGAGTACAAAAGGGGAATAGAGGATGGGTGGATGTATGCGAGTGAAGAAGAAGGGGGAGGAGGGAAGAAAGACAAGGCGGTGAAGAGGTCGGTGCACCGTGGAAGAGAGGAAGGCAAAGAAGAGAGAAACGGCAAAGAGAGCAACCCGAGTAAATCGGGGTGGTCTCGACTTCACCGTTGACTAACTGCGACACGACAGGCTGCCATACTCGGTTAAACTCCCCCGCCATCCGATCGCCTTCGACGGGGAACAAATTAATGTTTACTCGGCGCATATGGGTCGATCTCTTGGAAGGACCATCCTCGATCTTCATTTTCACTATTTTCATCAAAATTGCAAATCCCAATTAAATATATGTAGGATTCGTGAAAAAATTGGACGGTAGGCCCTGGATAGCTCAATTGGTTAAAGAGCAGTCGCCCGGAAAGCGGAAGATCCGGGTTCGAGTCCCGGTCCAGTCAGTCCAACGGCCCAATTTTTTCACGAATCCTACATTTTGAGGGCTCAGCCGGGTGTGGAAGTTTGCTTCGTGTCACACTTCTACGGCCGGGCAATAATTAGGGACAAATAATTAATTGAACATCTATCAAAAGGGAGGTTAGGCCGACATCTTACGTATAGTGGCGACGTGAACGATTGGCTGGGGAACTAGGCAAGACGGCCTTTAGACAGCAATGCGTTCAGGACTAAAGACGTAAGACGTGTAGTAAGAGGTCTACGACGAAGAAGGATAGATGGTTCAGGAAAGAGGTTTTCCATCCTCGTGTAAGTTATACAGCATTGGTTAAGCCTGTATTAAAAGATCGAGGTTGGGAATATTTTGACAATTTTCGTGTCGCGCGAAATAGTGTGTAGCACCCTCGTGTAAGTTATACAGTATTAAAGATCGAGGTTGGACACAGTTTTTGGTTTGTCGGTTTGTTGAAAAGATTTATAAGATGTCGAAATGACGAACATTCGGGGTCGAATGTAGTTGCGGGGGGGTAGAATGTGGGATACGAGCACCTCCAAGCCAAACACTTAAGTAGGCGTTCGTGAGGAGATTGGACGGTGGGCCCTGGATAGCTCAATTGGTTAAAGAACAGTTGCCCGGAAAGCGGAAGATCCGGGTTCGAGTCCCGGTCCAGTCAGTCCAACGGCCCAATTTTTTCACGAATCCTACATATATATACTTCTAATACAATATTTAAATACTAATTCGTGTTACTAGCAAGTTAAGCAAGCGGGGAAGTTTATTGAACCGATACGATAGAGTACTCATTGTTATAAAGCATTCGTCGACTTAACTGCGCAGAAACGTTGCTTGATATGTCCTTAAGATCAACGATCCAGCAAACGAGGGATGACGATGGTATTTACGCGAGGAAAATTCGTCACGGCCCTCCCTATGACGAGACGATGTATATGTACAGAGGTACGGACAAGAACCGTTCCTATTCTTAGGTGACAGCAACCTCGTCTTAGGCTCGCATCGTATTTGATGTTGACGCGAAAATCAGCCTGGTCATCGTAGATCGTTGAGAAGAGGGAGAAAATATCAAGGCTGATGGAACGCGCGCGAAAGCAACGCGAGACGACGATTATGTCCTCCTTTCCGTACTTTCTCGGCTCCGCATAATTATGCAATCACGTAAGGATAAATGTCGTGAGATTAGATTGAAAAAAAAATAAAGAAGAATATAAGGATACTCATTAGAAATTGCAATGAAACGAGATGCGTGGCAGTTTACGAACGGTGGCACGCACTCTTGTTGCAATTAAGAAACGTCTAATTGAAATCGTAATCGTCATTCTAAAAGAACCACGATCGAACCGTTCAAATTTATATGGCGATTAACGGTTAAGGAATAGAATCTCCATTAAACTCACGCATCGTGAGAAAGATCTAACTAATCCAACGGTATGGTTGGAAATGAAATCGCACAAATGCATATACGTGGATACCTTTAATAACGTAAGGAAACGGAATTGTGGCACTGCACTGCGAGACGATGGTGCGATGATGGGGGGAGGGGGTTCTATACAATTTAAATAACCTAAGGTATCCATTATCTGTATCGATTTGTTCGTAGATTTTACTGGAAATTAGGAGACGAGCATTAGTAGGCTCGCTAATGGATTCCGGGTCGTTCTTTGCCATTTACGTTGATCGTACGGATATCGATAGTCTTTTTACAATTCCAGGTAATAAAAGTTTCAAGAGCCGAAGATGGTGCCGTTCTCGATGGAGCTAAATATACATAGGTACGGATAGAAAAGTATCTAAGTAAGTAGCAATCGGCCGGATAGATAAGGTAAGAGAGGTGAGCGAGGAAGAGAGAAAGAGAGAAAGAGACAACTCGGTTAAAATATCCGATAAGGAGCACGCGCGAGCGGAAGGCTTAACGATTTCATAAAAGAGATAACAGCCGAGGGCCGAGCTAATTAAGCGATATAATCCCTACGTTCTAAGGGCCGTTAAAGGCAACATCAAATGCACCTTTATCTACGGGCTGAGATACTTAAGATACCACCACCGAGCATCCACTCGTCTAATTACTATCGACACTTTCTTATATGCTTTGGGTCAATCAAAAATATCGAATCAAAACAAGTCGATAAGCTGACAAAGTTTTGTTTTAAACGATATCCCGTTTGATACTCGATAAAAATCCGGTTATACGACGAGTTTTCTCCAACGAATTAACATCCTGCACGAGAATTTATAAATATTTAAAATTGTTAATTAATATAAAAAAAAAAAAAAAGAAAAAACAGATTATTCGCTCGCGAATGAAATAATTCGAATGTGGAAGTACTTTACTAACGTATTCCTTCACGCAGAAAAGCGAAATGATGCGATAATGCGATAATGCGATGATGCGGCATTAAACGTTGTAATAAAATTATATAACGATCTAATAAGCACCGATAAACTTTCCTTCCCTTCCTCCTACGGACTACGAAAAATCCAAAAGTAAAAGAGAAATAAAAGAAAGAAAAGAGGAAGAACGGCTGGCTAATGTAGATCGTAGGAGGCATCGTTATACCTACTACCTGTGACTGCGGCTCGTGGTATCAAGACGACCGGTAATTCTAATCCAGAACCAGTTTCCTGACAAGGGTACCCTCGTACTTTTTATTCCAAGTAAAATTACTCGCCGATAACTGGTATGACATTCACGGCGCTTTAAGACGCCATAATATCGCATCAATGGGAAAACTTCTTCCTTTGGGGAATTTTCTTCGAAACTTGTTGAATTAAAAAGAAAATCTGGTGTGTGTACTTATGTAAATACGTAAGAAGTTATACTTATTTGGCCTACCAAAACGAACATAACCTCAATAACCTCAAAAATAATTTCAAAAAATAACTTAAAAAAGAAAATAACCTAAAAAAGAAAACAAATCTGGTTTGAATAACCTATAATAAATTAGTGTGTGTACTTATGTACGCACATAAGAAGTTATACTTCTTTGCCGTACCAAAACGAATATAACCTCAATAACCTCAAAAATAACTTCAAAACAAAACTTCAAAGAAAAAAAATAACAAAGAAAAAAATAATTATTATTATATATATAAGAAAGAATAAAAAAAAAGAAAAAGAAAATATCAAAATGTAGATATCAGTCCACACTAAATATTAGGGAGATATATTTAATTACTTTATGCATCAACGGTCATGGCGCTGCGATAGCATTGGTTCCCGCTCGATCATTTAAGTCAAGCAGCGCTGAGTATAATTAGTACTTGGATGGGTGACCCGCTTGAGAAAAAAAGGGGAAGAAGAAGAGAAGATAACTTCACGCCGTAAACTTGAAATCGCAAATACCGACAAACTTCGTGGTGTCGATCGGAAAAAAATCACTCTCATCATATTTTCCCAAACGCGCCAAAAAAAGTATAACTTCAAAAGATTCTTATTTTAGAGACGAAGTAAAGACAAATGGGTAGGTAGGAAAATAATGAAATAAATACAAATATATCTCTGGGGTTATAAGAAATCACAATCGAAAGTTGATCCACGATTATGTCCATTCTCCACGATCGTAACCGATAACCGAACGTGCATACAGAGAAATCGTTTCTTGTAGTAGTTTTCGACGGAATCGCATTCGATATCGACTTCTTAAAAATCTCGAGGGTTTTCGATCGCGGCTCCGAGAATGTCGTGCGTACTTCCAGCGAGACGACCTGCTGGGTCGTCGAATTCTTCGACCCTTAACCCTATACTTCTCCGTACATACCTGTACATATATATATATGTATGTATGTATGTGTGTACGTACGACAACGACGAACGGTCTTTCTTCGTTTTACGAGTGGTCACGAGTTAAAGCGGTATTCACATCGAAACGGCATAACCTCGAACGAAATAACAAAACTATTTCGGAGTATAACGACTTTAATAAAACTATGTTTCATCGAGGATGTATATCGTAGATATTATATTTGTATTCGCGTATATACATACTCATTTAACGTGTAACCCAAAACGCCCAACAAGAGGAATATCGTATAAATTCGATACCTTAATAATTTTATTATCGCCGAAGATGTAACGGCTAAATTTATAGTCGAGTTAAAGTCCCGTCATCGTACCTTTTTCGCACCAGACGCGAGCTTTTATCGGCTCGTTTCGCGAGATCCGTTTCGTGTCGCGAGCAACGCCTTTCTCTCTCTCTCTCTCTCACTTTTTTTTATTTTTCCCAACCTTTTCTGTACCATACCGCCGACTGTCCTATATTTATTACGATGATATTCCTATTTTTTTTTTCTACGACGAGATAAGACCGGTGGAGAAAAAATCAACGCGATTTTAAATAAGATGCAAAACGAAACGAGGAGACCTATATATATATATATACACACGTATATAAGTATATTCGTCGAAATGGACGTTCACTCGAACGAAGAAGACCTTCGAGGACTTTTGTCGAGTCAGGGTTCGAGTCAGGTTCGAGTCAGGTTCGAGTCAGGTTCGAAAGGAAAGAAGCGTTTCAAGCTAGTCTCTCCGATGGAGAGAAGGGCGACGACCGATCCCCGGATGATCGAATCTGCAAAGGAAATGTCCTCGAAGGATATACAACGGTGACATTTGCTATCGGGTTAACGCCCACGCCAGAACTTGCCTCACAGGTGTGTCCTTCCCCTTCTTTCTTTTTTTTTTTCATCTCTCTTTTTCTTCTTCTCCTCCTCCTCCACCTCCTCCTTCTTAAAGAAACCCTATCAAGAAATGTTTTTCTCTTTCTCGCGAGTGCGCGCGCGCGCGCGCGCAATAGCGACCAACCACACCGAGCAAGGAATGCACGCCACTTTCTTCGTCTCTTTATGGAAACGCGAGAAGTGTGCGAATCGGTACTTTGCCTTCCTAGCTGCCGGAGAAACTGTGAGAGAGTGGAGGATAGAAACCGAGGGAGGTAGGAAGGGGCCAGGGGTAGGGAGAAACGCGAATTCTCATACGGTTCGCGAGTCAGACCGCACCTGCGCGATTCCTCTTAGATCGTTCTGCGAGTTCTCCTATCGCCGAGCTCGTGATTAAACATTTATACATTCGTATGCTAACCTAAAATGTTGCTTCTGAGATCGCCTTAGAGAGACCGGCCACGTCGTTCTTGAGAAATCGAATGCGAACGCATCGATTATATTTTTTTTTTTTACGTAGTATCATGCTTTACGCTCTCGTGATTTCACGATCGCTCAGACATTCTAGAAGATATTTATGCGAATGCAATTTTGAGGATTTTTTAAAAAGATAGCACCGATCGGATGGTGGTCCTTCGAACGTAACCGAACGAACGGTCGTCATTCTTCAGGGGCTGTTCCCCCCCTCTTCCCGTATTCATATTTAAACAAAAAAGAAATAATAAAAAATGTAAAATCTACTCTAGTTTTTTTTTACCTTTACTTTCCATTCCGTGATTTTATGGTCACGCTTCTCGGAGAACGACAATAGCGGTGGCAATAGAGTTTCGTAGAATAAGCATATAACGTGCAACGCTAGTCTACACCCACGGAAAAAGTCTCCTTGCTGGAAGTCTTACATTCAGCATTGGTCGAAGCGAAGATCGCGACGGGCCAGGCTAGGCCACGTGTCGAGATCCATTTTACGAGGAGGCTCAATAGATTATAGAGACGTTAGAATTTCTAGAAGGCCCTCCTACCTGCGCGTCTTATATCTCAGATTTTTCTCTACTTTATTGAGCGTTCTCCTTACTTGTCGTCATCGTCGTACTTCACCGTAAATACCCAACACGGAAAACTTTTCCTTAACGTCAAATAAATACTTTATTGTATATCCTAGAACGCGAATTCCAATATGATTACGAATCTAAAAGTATCTTTACGAGATAACTATCAAAATTATAAGCACAAACTTCGAAATTAAATGGAACGTTTAAAAATGTCGATGAAATTGATGCTTAGAATAGAAAATACATATTCCGAAACGAGTTGAAATTATTAAGAGCTAGGGGAATAGACTCGAACATTCAAAAATAACGACGAAACTATAAAGTACGAGTGTTTTTTTCCCCCTCCCCCCAGAAGTTTCGAAATACAAAGTAAGTTTCTAAGACTAGTTTCGTATGACGTTCTCGCAAGTATCCTTCAAAGTCCAAGAATAGGATCGGAGCCGTGGAAGATGCTCGCTGTCACGCTGTCCTGTCCTCGAAGAAGTCCTTTTAACTTGCGTTCGTGGACCAAGGGGCCACGACAGTCGGGTATATCTCGGGTGGACCGTGAATACGAGCGTAGCGTAGCTCGTAAAAAGGTAAACCGGTGACAAGCACTATGACGCGGAATTTACGACGCCGAGGTCGCAGCCCAGGTCGAATCGTGAACACCGCAGGACAAGTTGTCGTTGTCGTCGTCGTTGTCGTCGTTGTCAAAGTCGCTGTTGAAAAATGAACTTCAACGAAATCGCAAGTTTCACGATTAAAATCGATTCTATCTACCCTATCTTTTTTTTTCAAAATACATTTTAACGATCAACAAACAAAAAGAGAGATCTAAATAAACGTTGACGATCCCAACCGGTCAAGAAGCATTCAAATACAATCTTAACGATTAAAATATCCTCTTTAGAAAGTATCCTTCGTTCATTACTTTGGTATCAGAAGTTAAGCTGCTTTCACGCGGGAGCCTTTTAATGCGCTTGTTATGTACTACGGTGATATAAACGCTCGACTGCGAGATACTAGATACGACAAAGTCTTGACTTATGGGTATGACCATAATTGGCGTGAGAGAGGTGACAATAATTCGTTAACGGTTACTTCGCGAAGAGTTTCTACCATGGCAATTGGTCGTTCGCATATTGTCTTTCCTTCTCGATCTTTTACACGAGAAAGAAAAAGAGAAGAGAAGAGACGTTTTATGCGGGCAAGTATCTTCTCTTTCGGTTTATAGAGCTTACACGTTTTATACATATCCGTAGCTACCGTGTTGCGTGGCATCTCATTAATATTTCAATTACTACCTTGCATTTACGATCGCAACAGACTCGAGTGTGGGTAAACGTATCTGTATGTGCAGAGAGATGCACGGGTAAAGGAATACGAGTTTAACAGGCGGCAGCTTTGTCATCCTGATCTTCCTCCTCTTTCTCTTCTTCTTCTTCTTCTTTACAGAGAACATCGAGCTCGCGTTGGTAATCCGCGTTCCTGTCGAAATTCCACCGCTCGGATTTATCGCGATGAAACGGTTATCGGTCGCCCCCCCCCACTCTTTATTTTTTTGAAGTTATACTTCTTTTGGCGCGTTGAGAAAATGTAATGGGGAGTGATTTTGTTCCGAGCGTCTGTAAAAACAACATGAAGTTTGTCGGTATTTACGACGCGCGGCAATGCGATTTCAAGTATACGGTGTGAAGTTGTCTTCTTTTCTTCTTCCCCTTCTTTTCGCAAGCGGGTCACCCATCCAAGTACTAATCGTACTTAGCGCTGCTTTACTTAAACAATTGAGCGGGAACCAATGCTACCACAGCGCCATGATTGTTGACGCGTGAAGTAATTCGATATATCTCTGTTATATTTAGTGCGGACTGATATCCATATTTTGATATTTTTTTATTCTTTCTTATATATATGTATAGATATATCGATATATTATATATATATAATATTATTATTATTTTTTTTTAAGTTATTTTTGAGGTTATTGAGGTTATATTCGTTTTGGTACGCAAAAGAAGTATAACTTCTTACGTGCGTACATAAGTACACACACTAATTTTTTATAGGTTATTCAAACCAGATTTGTTTTTTTTTTAAGTTATTTTTTTTCTTTGAAGTTTTGTATTGAAGTTATTTTTGAGGTTATTGAGGTTATGTTTGTTTTGGTACGCAAAAGAAGTATAACTTCTTACGTGCGTACATAAGTACACACACTAATTTTTTGTAGGTTATTCAAACCAGATTTGTTTTTTTTTAAGTTATTTTTTTCTTTGAAGTTTAGTTTTGAAGTTATTTTTGAGGTTATTGAGGTTATGTTCGTTTTGGTACGCAAAAGAAGTATAACTTCTTACGTGCGTACATAAGTACACACACCAGTTTTTTTTATTTTCTGTCAAATTTTCATTGCAACACGAGCCAAGAATTCGTCCGGTAGATTCGAAGACTTTTGCGGTTTTGCACCTCGACCTCACGATATTATTATTACCTTTACGAGACTCTCTCCTATCCCTCCCTTTCTCTTTCTTTCTTTCTTTCTCTCTCTTTCAACGATAGAAACGTCACAATACGTTTACTTTTACTGAATGCGAGTCTCAGTCGACGTTTCGCGTCCATATTTATGTTAAATGTCCGGCAATGAAAGTGACAGGTCGTTAAGAATTCACTTGGGAGAGAGAGAGCGTGAGCACGAGTAAATGTCAGCTGTAAACGCATCGTTACGATGGAAAATTAGTTCTAATACGTTGCTCTTGATCTCTCTCTCTTTCTCTCTTTCTCTCTCGATTCTATGTATCTACATATGCTCCGCAAATGCTAATACACGTGATGCGAGACAAGTAATAGTATGCTTCGCCTCTAATGTCAACTATACCTGTCATTTAATTCTATAAACGATCCACGAATCCGTATATTCCTACATCTCTATATACTTATATACTTATACATACATATGTAAATATGCATATATATGTACTTTAGTTACTTGTATATATACATATATATGCCTACGTAGTACCTACGCTTTGCACGTTTCGCGCCTTCTCGCGTAATTCATCTCGAACGTGTGGCCCGTCGCGATTAATGACTTGTTTTTGCCGTTCCTAGCGAGAAATGAACGTCGTGCGCGTTACGATGCCATTGAATCTTGAATCCTTACGTCACCCTGACGATGAATATGAAAACGAATATGTGTTAGACGAGATATACACAAAGCGGAATATAATTCCATAGGTGACTTCGTTATACTCGCGTACGCACATCGAACCGAACGAATTTTTTATCGAAACTTATTCAACAATTTTCGAAAGTAGTAGATAAATAAAGAGACAGAAAGAAGTGGATAAAGAAAGATTCTTGAGTTTAAAGATTTCTCAATGTTAGTACTTGGATCGTACGTCGAGGAAACCTTAAACCCACTTCGCGAGCCTCCGTGCGATATTTTAAACTTTGCAGTTTCTCTCCTGAACTCTCGTTCGCCATCAGAAATCGTAACTCTTTGACCTGGACGACAACGAGGAACGAGAATAAATTCGGAAAGGAATGGAATTGTGTTTCCTGTAGATGCTTATTGAAACAAAACCCTATGCAATCCTTTAAAAACGTATCGAAAAACATAACGTTTACTCGTTTGACCACATCAACGATGATCGTTCATGCGTTCAATAACACGACAAATCACCCAATGCAATTTGCATTTAATCGGTGGAGCTTTGTAATTAATCTAGTACGAGGTAGGTAACGAGGTAGCTGCGTGCGGGAATCCGTTGGCCTGATCCATGGAATTGCAAGCATCTATCATCTATTAATTAAGCGATTAGTCCAGCGTCGCTAACGAGAGGCTAGCGTGTGAGATGGTATTTCTTTAGCAAACTCTTCTAACGCCCATAGGCAATTTTCCTGCTGGTGTCTCGATCGGATTTTACCTATAGCCAATAGAGAACGTTGATTGCTATTGCGACGAAGAAGTTAATATTTATACTCTTTGAATATAATTCTCTCTCTTTCTACTTTAGCTACTTCATTCTTTCGTTTGTTCATTCGTTCATTCCTACCATCTAATCTCTCCACGTTTATCTGCTACCGCAAAACTTTCCAGATTTAATTATTACTTTCGCAACGTTTCGATTCGAAGAGAAGCCTTTGTGTCACAGAGATCTATGAAGCACGCGCATTGTCTCTCCTTCTCTTTCTTTTTCCTTTGACTCGATAGCACGGCGTTTTATCTACCAGGAAAGGACGAGAATCGCTATAATTTACATCTTTGTACGTATTCAAATGTACCGCGTGGGCAGAGAGAGAGAGAGGAAAAGAGAGAAGGAGGAAGAGAGTAAGAAAGAAAGAATGAAAGAATGGAAGAGAGAAAAAGAAAAGATGCAGGTAGATCCAGTGGAATATACAACGACTCGGTTTTTGCGGCTTGCAGGTTGATAATACCAGGACCAAACTATTCGAAGGTGGTGGCCGCCGGTAGTCTCGTTCTTTTCATACTTTTACGGGATACGGGAGAAGTGAAAGAATGGCAAAGCGGAAGAGGAAAAAGGTTGAGGGCTTTTTTCGATAGAGCGTGGGTGCCACGAGCACGTTTCTCGTTTTGCAAGATGTCCGCTACGGTGGCACGCGTTTGTATACGCGCGCACGCCAGAGCTCACGAACAACGCCTCCACAATTTTCTCCTATCTTTTCTAAGAGACGTTAGACACTGAGACTAGATGGAGAACTCTTTCCACGTATTGTACGTAGATCTAACGTATGGCAAAAGGGAATATTATAGCGTTGATTTTCGCGTAGGTTGGCCCCACGTTTTGCAGTGTGTGACACGAGGCGCCACCACGGCGGGACGTCGCACGTTACGCCGATCTCCAGAACTTACATTTAATCTTACATGTCGCGGACTCTTGATTTTTTCTTATCCCTTTCTCTCTCTCTCTCGTCACGGTGATCGAGATTGACCAATTCTCATGAGACAGCTAGGAGAGCAAACCCGAGTAACTGAACTCCGTCGTTTCCGGAATAACGCATAGTTTTCGTCGAAAAATCCTTGAAATCCTCCACCGACGCGTCCACCTTTTCTTTACGACTCGACTCGCGACCAAATTTATCGCTAGAACTTTTGATGGTAAATATATATCGGAGACGCAATAACGGATATTTATTTATCCGTCTCTCTCTTTACGATATTCGGTTTCTAAGAGTAGGTATACGTATACCTGACATGCACGTATGTAAATACCTACGCATGAATCTAGCGAACTATTGAGCACGTAACGTTTTCCTTCATAGAATCCAACTAACTCGTCTCGTCTCGTCTCGTTTCGTTTCATTTCGTCTCGGAATGATAAAAGAAAAAACGATATAGAAGAGCAATGAGCAGCCTAACGAACCACGGCGACAAAACGTTCGCAATAAGAAATATCCAAGTTCGGGATGTCGATATAAATAGCATGAAAGAGGAGTACCGTTGCGATCGGGCCAGGTTGAGGGTCGGGCCGAGGGTGACGTGATCGTGATCGATGTAGATCGTTTTCTCGATCTATCCGCAGCAATCCGTGGTCAAGCTCACCGTCGTGTCCTCCATCGATACCGTTCTTATAAACGAACACGCACACTTTCTTGCCAATACTATACGTTTATGTGAATGTAACACCGAGCTAGTTCGGTGAGATCTGTTTCCGGGTCACGCCACGGCAGGTTGTGTCCGAAGGTATCCATGAACCATTGTCGCTCGTGTCCGATATCTCGATTCTCTCGTATCGATTAGCATTGATTTGTGGATCATCGTGATTAGCCCGCGGGATGAACCAGCAGCGATACCGATGCACACGTTCTATCCTTTCTCGATCGTTGCACCTGAAATAGAGATAAGCAATCTCGCGCAAGTAGAAAATCTTTTGCATAACCGAGAAATAACAGTTGTCTTTCGAACAATGTACAATGTGTATCTCCTCCAAAGGTATTCTTAATTGTATCGAGAACGATATCTCTCTAACTCTGAGAAAGACACCTGCAACGAATGAACGAACGAGCGCGTTGCAGCTGATACACGAGTCTTCCAGATTACGCAATGCGACTCATGCTTAACCGAGTGTGGGACTCGACGTGTTCTCCGAGCAACAAACGTGGAGACCCTTAGATTGAAATCGTTCTTTTCTCTATCTATCTTTCTTTCTTTCTTTCTTCTTCCTCAACGTGTAAAATCGTATAAACTGCGAAGATAGGATCTGCATCGACCACGCCTCGAAAGACGATCGAACCTCCTCTACCGTATACGACCAAATCATTTTTGACGTATTCCAAGTGTATTAGCATAGGGTGCGTCCTGTAAGCTTTATCGAGACTCAAGAGACTTAAGTTTACTTTACGTAAGAGTACAGCAGCGCATAACGGAAGCCATCACTCGACATTGACGTTAGACAATAGCCACTGTGTGGCAGGATGATTCCTTACCGACTACCTTGCTTCTCCCATGTCCCTATTGAATTTCCATACGCACAAATTCCCTTCCACGAGAGC
The DNA here is from genome assembly GCF_010416935.1 of Polistes fuscatus. Lineage (NCBI taxonomy): Eukaryota > Metazoa > Arthropoda > Insecta > Hymenoptera > Vespidae > Polistes > Polistes fuscatus. The sequence continues at coordinate 2,037,376 of NW_025113102.1, forward strand.
TTCTTCCACTAAAGGAAGAGACGCGTCAAACCGGTAAAGCACTTTAACTAAAGGCTACGTAAACTAAGAAATATTGCAAGCATCATTTTTACGAAATTAGATAATGTTTGGTGGCCTAACTAAGAAAATAATAATATATAATAATTTACTTATTAAGAAAAATATGATGAAATACGTTAATAATAGCAAAGTTGCTACCCTCTCTTGATGATTCTCAGGAAGATACAAACTAATCATTTAAATTCCTTTCCCGCCAGAAACGCTGTTACGAATCGTCGATAACTTTTATCGGAGTTCTATAATACCAACATATCGATAAAACAAATCTCTGGAATACCAACGGTAAAAAGTGTTCTTCTAAATATCTACGAGGACTATACCACATTACGATGCAAAGATAACTTTCAAGAAAGACCCATGTGAACTTCACAGAGGGATCTTTCTAGAGTTTAGAAAGGGAACGACCCCTTGAGACAAGTAGGTTTCTCGTCTGGATACACAAAGAGAGTAGTGTCACGGATCGACAATTCAAACGAGTTGTAACGAAACTGTGAGAATCTATTTGCCGCGAAGCCTATTATTAGTTATTTTCTAAACTAATCAAATTTCTACAAATTAAAGAATCTTTAAGTAAATCTAAGAAAAATATTGAGAAGAAATAAAACATAAAAAAGAATTATTTTAAATCGATCGGAATACACTTGTAATGTACAAGGTGCCATATTCGTGAAGGAACGATACTGGAGACAGCTGATCGTGTGCAAGGCAAGAAAAATCAGATGCATCAAAGCGTCTCTTGTCATTATTGTGAGAAACGAAAGTTCGTAACCAAATAGATTGAATTCGAACGAATTACTGAGTTTAAATTTCATAGACGATTTCCTCTTATTTCTCGACGTATTCCCGTACCGGATATACACTTGACGCATAGTTCCATGTTATCAACCGAGCTCGTGAGAAATGCATGGTAACGTTAGTCGGAGAAATTCACTTGTTCGAAAAATAAAAGGAAAAGGTTTCTTCCTACTGTATGCCTTCTTCTCAAGAAATTTTCAAGGATAACCGGTATCGTATTCTGTAACGGATGATGTAAGCCCGCAACCTTTTGTCTTTCTTCTCTAGCCATTAGAAATCTCAACGCGTCTTCTGCTTCTTTAAAGTTGGCTTCGTCTTTTTCGTTGTGTTATTGTCGTGTCGTGTCGTGTCGTATGTCGTGCATGCAGCGTGAATGTGAACGCGCGCACGTGCGTTTATGTATGTATGTATATATGAGTGTGTGTGTGTGTGTGTCTATAGTGACTGAATGCTGTGGGTGAACTCGCCGGACACCCACTTACACAGGTGGCTTCCTTTTTCATTCACACCGCGCGGCTTCGTGCAAAGACGGTAGTATAGAAAAGACCTCTTGGAAGGATTTCCTTCTTGCTTACAGCAGTAGTAGGTGCCACACGATGACGCCAACGACGTATATATTATTTTCATCCTGTAAAAAATTGATCGTTTTTCTATTCCTCGTTGCTCTAACACATGCAAATTACACTGATATTAATTTACCGGCGAGTCATATGAAGTATTACTTTCATTCTTTTCCCACGGTAGCCGAAAAGTGCCGAAACGATACGTCCTGTCCGTATAAGGTAAGCATTTATTTTTCTTATTTTATTTGACTTTTGTCTTTTTTATCTTCTGCACCTTCTCTTTCATCGATATATTTAAACTTTGAACATTCGCTAATTTAGCGCGCATGTGTATTTATATGTATTTAAAGAAATAAGAGGTATATTTAAAACTTTTCATCACAGGACAGTTTAAATACCAAAGCATGTTGGGGCTACGAGACAGAATGTAAAGAAGAAAATTCATTTTCCGTACCCTATTGTCCTGGTGATCACAAAGGATGGGTCGCTACGAAAAAAGCACAATTAGACACGTTTTATGCGCAAGGAGATTTTGGCTACGTACGAGATCAAAGAAGAGAAATGATGATGCTGTGCGAGCCTCTTTTTGCCGTAAGTATTTCATTTATAAAGAAAAAAAAATTCTAAAAAATAGATTTTCGACAAAAATTTAATTGTAACATTTGTCAAAGGACGACTCATCATTGGAATGCTCCGAACATATGAGATTCTGTAGAGCTAGAAACGTTCTATTAAATTTCACGGATCTTTTACATAGAAAGGAACCCATAAGATACAAAATGGATGTTTTGAAAGAAGGACAAATCGGTGGTTATTGCACGTAAGGGAAATGTTAAGCGTTTCTAAAATAAAAATTCATTTGATTTAACGAAGCATTTAACAGGATCGCCAAAACATCGTTCTGTCAAATTTAGGCTGAACGAAAAGAAATTTCAAGACAACGCAGATCACATCAGTCCGCTACAATCCTGGGGACCAGAGTTACGAAACTTTCGTAGATTTCATCGACGTCCGATCGTAGAAGGCGATTGTGATATCGTTATAGAAAAACCTACGTACATAATGAAAATAGATGCCAGTAAGTAAATGAATTTTTTTTATTTTGATTCTTTTTAAAGTTTTACGAAAGATAAATTGTTTTAGTAGTAAACATGTATCATCATTTTTGCGATTTCTTCAATCTGTATGCGTCGTTGCACGTAAATCTTTCGCATTCGAGCGCCTTCAGTACGGATAATCATATAATGATTTGGGAAAGTTACAGGTAATTGACATCGGTATAAAACAAAAAACAAGAGGAGTTCGTAGAATACGTATATATATATATATATACATATCTCTCTTTTTACTTTCAGTTATCGATCGGCATTTCAAGATACGTTCGAAGCTTTCACAAGCAATCCGCTGTGGGATCTAAAAACGTTTCGCGGTGAAAAAGTTTGCTTCCGGAATCTTGTATTTCCGTTACTACCACGAATGATCTTTGGACTTTATTATAACACACCTCTCGTACGCGTGTACTACAACTTTCCTATTCAAAGATTAAAATTAATGTCAAACGGTCTATTTAATGACCATGTACATATCTCGTATTTTTTGTTCTTTTTCAGATTTATGGATGCGAAAAGAGTGGTTTGTTTAAAGCCTTTGGAGATCACGTATTACATAGACTTAAGATACCTCTACTTGAAAGAAAAAATGATAAGATACGCGTAACTTTACTAAGCAGAGATACTCAATACAGAAAAATATTAAATGAAGAAGAATTAGTACGAGCTTTGAAAGAAAATAAAGAATATGAAGTTCGAAAGGTATAGAATTTATAATAAAAAATCTGTATATGAAATTAAAAATCTACATAAGTCTAAAATTAAATGTATAATATTATATTAAATTCATTTTTTTATTAGGTAATTTATAACAAGAACGTATCTTTCAAAAAACAACTTCAAATCACAAGAAATACCGATATATTCATCGGTATACACGGAGCGGGATTGACGCATCTCTTGTTTTTACCTGATTGGGCCGCTGTTTTTGAAATGTAAAAACAATATCTTTCATAAATCAAAACAATATTTGATAACTATTAATATATCGTGTTTTAATTATATTTTTCTTTCGTAGATATAATTGCGAGGACCCTAGCTGTTACAAAGATCTTGCAAGATTACGAGGTATTAAATATTATACGTGGCAAGACAATTCTAAATTAATTCAACAGGACCCTGTAAGCGATTAGAATCTTCTTTATTCTTTAACTCTCTATAATCCGAATTTTTTCCACTTGGAATCAACAAACATTAATCTCTAAATACAAATTAATGATGAATACAAAATTTGCAAAGATACTAAATTAAATCTAATATTTCAAACTAGTACTGATAATCGCTATAAAGAATCTTTTATTAGTTATAAAATAGAGATTATTAATTATGTGTACGCTATATTGAGATAAAAAAAATAAGATTAAAGAAAAAATATTAATATATTGGTATGTGATTTCAAAATTATACGGGACTATAGAGAGTTAATTAATAAAAAATGTAATAACAATTAAACTAAAATTTGATTTCTTATAGGGTACACATCCCGACGGTGGTGCTCATGCCAAATTTACGAATTATAATTTCGAAGTTAAGGAATTTCTACGTATTGTTTCCTTAGCTAGTACTCACGTGAAAAACCATAACGCTTTTAAAGATTTTTTAAGTAAAAATATGATTCAAAAGGATAAAGTACGTAGTAAAACGAAGAATATAAATAGTAATAAAACGTTGAATAAAACGTCTAATAAAGAAAAAATATCTAAAGTACAACGTCAAAGTAATACTCAATTAAAGGATGAATTATGACGAATTTAGAATAATAAATTTAACAAAGAAAAATACTGCACAACGGGTTTATCGTGTCAAATACTCTGTTACAATTACAATTATACAGAACAAATACTTTGTTACCAGTTAAACTATTTTTCTTATTTTTATACTGATGTACATACATATTTCTTTTGATAAAAAAAAAATAAATATGAGATGTTTCTCGATATGTCTATGCGTTGCACGTGGCAGTGTTTATTTTCTTTAACTAATTTATTGACTATTATATTGAATCATTGATTGTAAGTAACTATATGTTACGTAAGTTAATTTTCTGCTATTAGATTATAGAAGATATTATGCTCAACGAGCATCAATGGTATTAATACATGGCATACATTCTTTGCTCCATTGTACATTTAACGCATGTCATACACAAATTTCATTTCATTAACTTTGTATACTTATTTTACAGTTTGACTTGAACTTGCCATCTGTATAATATTAAAATGAAAAGTACATTTACACCCATGTATAAGATTATTATTTGAAGAGATGTATTTTTCCCTATGTATAGCGTTGATATAAGTAAATTAATAACACCTGTTAACAAATTACATGATAAGAAAAAAATGAGTCCATTATAATTCACAGCCTCAAATATTTCTAAAGTCCTTTTAATTGGACTTTCAATGGGTAACTCTTGCAAATTCTCTTGTTTTGCATCCTGCTTATTTTCTCGTTTAGTTTTAAAACCAACTTTATGTTTTCTATGTTTTACTTCATTCATTTTTTCTATTATCTTGTCATTTTTATTATCTATGATTTTATAGTCCGATGTTGCATAAATTAATATATCTGTTACTACTTCGATAAGTAATAAAAGCGTAAGCATCATAGTGGATAATGTAAGTATCCATGCGCAGTAACCTGCATTAGCTAATCTTCTAGATACCCTAAAGTATTTATCGCAAAACAATGTTGCAGCGCAAGCCTGGGCTGCTATCAATGATAATTTTACACATAGTATCATCGACTCATTGTAACTTGCATCTAAATCGTATCCAAATATCTTAATATGAACATTTTTTCTGGGATGTAAAGTAGCACTCGAGTTTAAATTTAAATAAGTAGAATGAATTAATCTTCCAACCGCAACTCCGATAAGATATAATCCTACGTAGCCTGGTATAGACATGAGACCCTCCCTATTAGCTGTGATAAAATCAATTCTTGGTTCATTACTTAAAATCCACTCTTTCAAACCATTATTAGTTAAGATATACTCGTGCATAGCTAAAATCCATATACCAGAAAGTAAGGAATACCTTGAACTTATTGTGCTCGTTATTGTTCTAGTAAATAATTTGACAAATGCTAAAGTTATAAAAAAATTCCAATGAACTCCATATTCAGTAATATGTCTTTGATAACCAAAAAATTCAATAGCTACAAATCGTCCTAATCCTAACAATAATAATGGTAAAGAACTCTTTAAAGGATTTTTAAGATTCCTTGATAATGTACCAAAGAAACCTACTTTTGGTGGGCTACAGAAATCTCGAGCCTCTGGTGCAACCAATGCATTTGCTAATATAAATATACCAACACCAGTATCCATTAAACTATAACCAAATACTTCTGTTTTGGCAAACTTTCGTGGAAATATACGAAAGTCAACAGCTAATATACATACCGTTGTAATAATATTTGAAAGAGCTCGAAAATTTGTTACAAATGGCCTTTTACCTTTTACCGGCCTTAATATGCAATTTGTCAATGCATGTACTTTTATTCTCATTAACATAATATTTATAAAAGAAAGAATAATCATTACCACGCATATACTACTAACGTGTTCTGATAATACTGTACAACATAAAATACATGGTATGACAATTAAAACGAATTCTATGACAATTTTAACATTTCTATGCAAGTATTTTCCATAAAGGCCTAAAGTAGTTATTGTTAAAAGAACACCGCATACGTTAGGTAAAATAACGTGGACAACCTCTTGTGACGTTGTCCCTCCATGGTTTGAAACAAACGCTTCTTGTTCCAACCGGTAGCGCTCCTTATCTCGCGAAGATTCCATGTTTATAAAATCATTGATTTCTTTGTACCCAAATTTCTAAACAAGTTCACCATATATAAAAATGATATTAATGATTATTTTATAAATTAGAACTTACAATTTAGGATAAAACTTTTTCATTCTCCTGGACAGCATGATATAGAAGAAAATTCAGAAAAATAGATAGAATAATTCGATGAGATAATACATAAACAAACACATATTTCTATTACCTAACGTAAGGTGGCGGTAGTGGCATTGATAAAATATTAACCGTGGAATAAATGTAATAAAGTGATATGACAAAAAATTCTAGTAATGTGTAATAAACATTTACATATGTATATGTATATATGTATATACATCTTATGATATGAAGATAGAAAATGTGAAATAAAATTAATTATATGTAGTGTTTAAAAAATAAATATTATTTCTAATTATAATTTGATTTAATTGAAAACGATATTCATAAGATATTATTAATGGAATTTCATATGTAAACTAAGAGAAAAATTATTCCTTTGAAAAAACTCAAGACATATTATTTTAATATAAGTGAAATATTAATTAAATGGTTAATCATTATGTTGAAACAAAATTATGCATCTTTGGAAAAATCACGAAATTCTAGACAAGATGAGATGACTGTTACAGATCATGTTTCTCTAGCTGAGAGAATGAAACCAACAAACTTTACTTCTTATATAGGTCAAAGACATGTAATTGGATCTAATACAATATTACATAATTTTTTGGAAATAGGAGAAATTCCTAGTATGATATTGTGGGGACCACCTGGTTGTGGTAAGGTACTTTGATGCTCTAAAATATCCAATTTTAAAATAATACCTTTTTTGATTTCTGCTTTAAATAAGCCTAATATAATATATGTTTCAGAAATCTTTAATCAATGTTATAATACAATTAACCAAAGAAAAATTCAAAGATGAAATACATATTGTAAAATTAGTTGCAACAGCTTGTGGTGTTGGGGATATTAAAACAGCTGTAGAAACAGCAAAAAATGTACTTAAATCTGATCATAGAACAATTGTCGTTATGGATGAAATCCATCGCTTCAATAAACTTCAACAAGATATTTTCTTACCACACGTCGAAGCTGGAACATTTATTCTCATTGGAGCGACAATAGAAAATCCTTCTTACAGTTTGAATCCAGCATTGCTTAGTCGATGTCGTATATTTTCATTAAATAAATTATCAGTAGAAGACATTATTGAAATACTTACAAAATGCATACATTGCATAGGTGGTAGAATTCAAAATTCACTAAATTGTAATGATGCTTCAAAGTTTGTAATTCATAACGACACATTGAAGTGGTTAGCCGAAGTATGCGATGGAGATGCACGCACTGCATTAAGTGGCTTAGAATTAGCAATTCGTAGCAAAAATATATTGCATGATAAAAGATCTATTATAAATCTTGAAGATATCAAACACGGTTTAATACATATGAGCAAGATTGCAGACAATAAAAGTGAACAGACGCATCACTTGTATTCCGCTTTGCACAAATCAATTTTTGCAGGTAAACTAAATGCTGCTTTATATTGGTTAGCTAGAATAATGGCTGCTAAAGAAGATCCTGTGGATATTGCTAGACGTTTAATTAGAATATCAGGTGAAGATATTGGTCTATCAGATCCAGATGCTTTAGGTAATATTTCAATAAACTTTAATACAATAGTACCTTTTTTTTTTTTTCATTTACACAGGTAATTGGCTCTACGAAAACAGTGCATAAATGAAATTTTAAAAAGTAATTTAAAATAGCATTTGTGTTTTAACATACATTATTGAGACTACTGGGCTCTGGGAGCTCAAATATATTAAAGTGAAACTACAAATGAAGGAATTATTGTACTTATTATTATAATTACAGGAGCATATTATAATATATTATAAAAATAATTTTTCATTATAGGTTTAGCAGTTCATACATTAAATGCCTGTCAAATGATAGGTATGCCTGAAAGTGATGTTCTATTAGGACAATGCGTAATTTATTTAACTAAAGCACCCAAATCTCGTGTGATTTATAATGCTTTTAAAAAGACTCAAAAATTTATTAACAATAGTAAAGAACCGCAGCCAGATGTTCAGCAACACATTCAATGTATATCAGAAGAAGAAAAGCTTGAATTTAGCATTGGTAAAATCTTTCATTATAATCTTTTTTTTGTTTACTTCATGTTTATAATGATAATAATTGTATCATGTTTAAATTATTTTTTTATAGGATCAAATAAATATAATTTATCAAGGAATCTAAATACTAAAAAAAATCATCTACCAAAGAGTCTACAACATATTAACTTTTTCCATGAAGATTTGCGATAATCATTTTATATGCTATGCTAATTTTTCTGTACTATATTAGAAAAAAATAAATATTATTTTCTATATTTCTAATCCACACTGGTTTTTATTATCTTCTAAATAACTAGTACTTGTAAACATATAATGTCTTTTAAAAAGCATTTTTACCCAAGATTTAAGTTTTATTTGTACAAAATACAAAATAACAACCCTATGCAATAACCAGATTAATGTGGATTAAAATTGTTACAAATGAAGGATTTCTGTATGAGTAAGTATGCGTTGTACATGAAATAGACCTTTCATCCTTGGTATGATTGAGTACCAGAAAAAATTCAAACTTAAACTCAACGACAGGAAACGAGAAAGAAAAAAATCAATAGATAATTAGAAGAAACAATGATAGACTGTGAAACTGTTTTAAAAAATCGTGAACAGTTTCCTTTTCTGGGTATTTGAAATATTAATTTAAATTTGATAATTATTTTGTTAAAAACAATATGACAAATCTTTGGTACATTTTAACAAATGTTTAGATCTATATTTGTTATAGAATTCCAAATAAAAATGTATATGTCATATTTAGTTTTTGTGTGTGCCTTCAGAAATGCGTATTAATATAATATACATTTTAAAAAGTAGTCATAGCGCTCAAAAAGAAAAATATCTCCATGATTTGTTGTTAAGTCCAACGATGATCACCTGTAACAAGAAGAAAACTATATTAATCATAGAATCAAGTCATGAAATAGCCTAACATATAAGTGGTCCAATTCACAGATGCACTTTTCTCATTTGAATTCCTTATTTATTTTTATCCAATCTCTATTTACCGTTTTGTAAAAAAAAAATTAAATTTAAACGCGTGATTTTACATTAAAAAATAGAATTAATTAAGAAACAGGAAAAGTACAAATATTATAATAAGCTACTAATAAAAATAATATTCTAATAATTATTATAAAATACTTTTAAACTACGTTATATAGAAAAAAAATATTGCAAATTAAATAAAATATGATCAATATGAAAAATTTTAAAGACGAAATAAGAAAAGAGAAATAACTGTAATATTTACTGAACGTTACTCAAACTTCAAAATTTAATAATACGAGAATTTTAATATTTTTGACTCTAACTAACTAAAAACTTGTGCACCTTTTAGACGATTTAGACACAGATTTGGTGTGCCAAGGAGATGGAATGGTCCATCATCTCCAATTACAACTACAAATTAATGACGAGCAAGCAAGTAATATAATAAAATATATAATATGACTAGAGAACTATTCTCGATAGGTTCGAACTTGTTGTTGAACCTTTGAAAATAGCTCAATAGTCAATGTAGTTGCCCTCTTCAGCCACAATTAAGTGGGGGCCTCTTCGGCATTAGCCTCTTCGGCATTTAGCCTCTTCTTTCTTCATTCCCTGAAAACAGCATTGGACATTTTCTACGTGCGAGAGAGATAAGATCTTTCATACTACTTTTGCAAATTAACTCGTATTTTGTTACAATTCTAATTCTCAATCATTAAAAAATTAATTTACATTTTCTGTTCATTAGAAAAACTCGTGAACTATCAATGAACTTAGAGTTCATTGATATATAAACGAGCACAATTAAACGAATGTCCAAGCAGATAATTATCGATGACCTAATAACACGTCGCACTTTTAATGTCAAAAAATAAAATAGAATTGAAATAAATAATGCAATAAATGTTATGCATTTTCTTGCAATATTTCCATTTCACATTCATTCGTTATTTTGAATAATATTAAATATTTCTAATTGAGAAAATCGCGATTGTGCGAAGTGCTAATATTATATTACTTAAAACTAAGTATCAAATGGATCAAAGTATTTGCTTGTTTGTTCGACTCTATCTCCTTGGAGATAGAATCGAAATATAAATAAATCTTTCAAATCATTGCAAATTCCTTTGAATCTCATGATACATAATAAAAATTACAGAAGAGTTACAAAATAAATTTACAAAGGAAGCATAATAGAATGAATAAAAAAAAAAATGTTTGTAACAATTCTGTATAAACCAGGAGGCGAAATTTCCACTCCGGAGTGGAAGCAAACCTCGTGCCTTTCCTGGATCCTACCTACTTAAAATTAAAGTTTTCACATTCGCTCAAAGAAGTATGCTACCTGCCTGCCAATTACCCATATTTAAAAAGAGCAAATACACATACGTACCCACCCACCCACTCCACGATTCTCTCACATACCACCAGGGTGCAAAAGCCTAAACTAGAGAGCATGCCCCGGGGCACCTCCGACACCCTAGTTCAAACGCGTGATTTCTAAACTCATGGGGGTACGTACCAATTGCTATAATCGTCTGCCAAGGCTAATGATTATGGCAAATATGACTAAATCAAAAATACTAGTACATACTAGTATATATGCATACTAGTATTATACGAGTATATCAAAGTTTCCACAAATAAATGCGGTAAACTCTACTATGCAAAACGATTTTATAAAGAAAAAAAAAATTAGAAAAATTTAATATAAATAGAAAAATACAACCATGTGTAGTTTTCATATCACATCTAGCTCTAGGTGTGCTATACTAAGTAGTATTCTAAGTGGTAAATAATGAATTAATTAAAAATTATCACGAAACGATGTACAGTACACGCACATACAGGTGTAAAGTACATCGTGCAACCACTAGCACAATGACAGCCGCCAATAGGGGAGGAGAAACTTAAAACCAAACCTATACTAACAGTTTCTCACCCATGCGATTAGCACCTGGGCACACTTATAGATGAGAACGCAGAAAGTATAGGTGGGAGAAACGGGAGATTAGTATATTAGAAGCTGAAAATCCTGATCTAAGAAATATGATTAAAGACACATAAATATATAACACATAAATACATTTCGATAATAATTCATCTAAGAGACTAAGGAATCTACAATTTATTTGATAAATAATAACTTTAAAAATCTTTTAATATCTTTTAAAATATTTCAAAACCTCGGACGACTCCTTTCATTAAGTTGGCTGATCTAATAAAAGAACTGGGCTTTGAGCCACCACTTAATTGCTGGAATCTATCCGTCGCGAATGGGTTTGTCTTCTTACTCATTTATTTATATTATCGAAGTATCGATATATTAAAATTAATCAGGATTAGATAAACTAAGTACGAAGCAATGCATGTAAGACATTTATTACATGCTTTTCTGGACGAAAACGAGTAAATTATTGCTCGATTTCACCACTAATAATCACGGACAAAAGACGTATTAAAAAAGAAAGTGCAATAATTAATTGCAGTATTAATTAAGTGAATTTAACCGATGAGGTAAGAAAACCTATCCTGAACTAATAAAATATACAATACAATACAATACAATATACAATTTTCACGAGTAATTCCAAAAGAAGAATTACTCATGTGCTCGTCAATAATTTATTGGAATAATTACAACCAGTGACTCGTGCCGATAAGGACCTTTCATCCTCGACATGATTGAGCACCGGAGGGACTCTAATTTTTTGACTCACTGCGTAAGAAGTTCTACGATGGCTCCAAAACACTCCTATTTCGCAGCAAGTGTTGTAGTCCGACGATGGAAGTGTTCCTCGATTTGGTATTGAAAGAGATCCACCGAAGATCCACCGAAGATCCACCAAAAATCCATCGAAGATCCACCGAAGATCCATCGAAGAATTCATTCCACATCTTTGAAAAGTAAGGAAATTTATCGTCTTATCTGTAACATAAAATAGAACATAATGATTAGTTATCTGCAATATTATCCAAAATCATATAAAATAAAATCGAATAAAATGTAAATAAAAATAGATACTTACAATGTATTCCAATGGGATGAAATTCAATTGCACCATGGCGATGTACCTCGCGTGAATCTAATAACGCGTTGTTAACGAAAATAAGAAACTATAGATGAGTTTCTTATCGCGAAACCGAAATTTTATTATACGGCGAACAACACTGATTCTAATTCGCGTTTGATTTTAATATGTTTTACGCCCGATCACTGATTCTACAACTGCTTCCAAAGACTGCTTTGCACACAGTCCATGCAAGTAAAAAAATCTTCATTGATGCACTGATTCTAATACGCGAACAGTCTGTGCGACTGATTAAAGATAAAAATACAACTTTTGTCGAACACAATCTAATGAAATTACTGCTTTGGTCGCAGTTAATTTAATATGAAAAATTTCTAATACAATCGCGTAACACGAGCGAATTGATATGAGCGAACGAACGTGCTTCTAATCCGTGATTTTAATTATATTTAATCGATTGCAACATTCCCGTATATTGCTTCGCGCACGATTGCAATCTGAAACAGAAATAAAAAACAATACTATTAATATCATTACTATTACTGAAAACAATTAAAATGTTTGTGGAATTATTGAATACAAAAATATACTCACTTTGTATCTCCATCGATGAATGCACGATGGGTCTCCTACCCTTAGGATGACGATGACAATGCACCAACACTGATTCTACAACTGCATTACATGCAGTTAATTCAATTAACACTAGATTAATGAACTAACAATAAACCAATTTGACTCATATCAAATTTCTTTGCTACATATGCTACATATACATAAAATTTTATTATTATTTTTTCAAAATATACGTTGATTTTTAATACCATAATGAAATATATGTAAATATTAATTCCTCCCCTCTACCCATTTCTTCATGCAAACAATTTTTGTAAGTTTTTAAAAAATAGTAAATGAAACAATAATGAAAAAATCTAGTGTTAAACGAATTTCCAAATGAATTTAATTAATAAATTGTAACACTATTCCAACGATGATCTGAAAAAAAATAAAAACAAGATTATATAGACCATTGATATAAAAACATTATTATAATTATTGAGAAAATGTTTTATATAAAAATTGACTTACATTTATTCTTCAGTGATGAATGCACGATGGGTATCCTACCCTTAGGATGACGACGAGCACACGTTTAAACCGAATAAAAGAAACTTACGGAGTTTCTTAACCGAGCAAACGAAACTTTTATATACGGCGTACAACACTGACTTTACTTTCCGATTCTTTTATATTTTATTTTATCGATGCAACACACGAGTACTTCATTGCCTACGCGCTCGATTGCAATGATGTTCTGAAACAGAAAAAGAAAAAGAACAATTAATATCATTGTTATAATAAAAATCCATTAAAGTTATCATAGATGTGTTTGATAGAAAAATATACTTACTTTTAGTCTTCATTGATGACTACAGGATGGGTATCCTACCCTTAGGATGACGATGAATAAAATAAAATTAAATAAAACTCTGAAAAGCTGAAACATACTAAAGATTATATTATAGTACAATATTCCCTGTGAATCATTCCTGAAGGCATAGCACACTTTAAAAAATATATATATATATATATATTCTATATAAAAGTATTCTAATATAAAGAATCAATGTTAGATATAAAAAGTTGTCTGTCTAATCAGCAGTTGTCGAATGTTGTAATTAGAAAACGTTAGAAATAAAATCAATAAATAGTTTAATACGTCACGTTCGTTAGATCTTTACTCGTTGAAGGACGGAAGGGGAATGGAGATCTCTCTGTGTATATCTCGTAGAAGTATCGAATGCTCGGTGCTCGACTGTTTACGTTTCGTTTTCGGCGGTTATTCTGTTTTCACCTCGAGAAATTCCTACATATATACATACACATTCATAGTTGCTTGTAGGTGAATGTTTTGTTTTCTTTCTCTGTCTCACTCTCTCACTCTCATTCTCACTTTTTCTATACATTTCTATATGTCACATAGCTTAAAAAAAAAAAACGCTTACCTCGATAAATATGAAGATAAAAAGAGTAAACACAATTGCTTGAATGAGTATATGTATTTCTGCTGGACTCTTCCAATGCTCCGAAATCTAAAAAAGTATATAAAAGAAAATCAAATTACATTAGTACAATATAAAGAAAATCAAATATATGTGTGTATGTGTACGTGCGGTTAACCTATACTTATGTATATATGCCTGTATGTGTGTGTATGTGACAGGAATCGAATTTAATACGAAATACGATCTTTGAATACATAATTATGAAAAATAATTAATTAGAGCATCATTAGAGATGGTAGTAATTGTCGATACCATGAAAAAAGTTAGAAATTAGAAGAAATATTGTTAAGTAACATTGGTAAGATTGGCGGGACGCCGAGATATATCGATGTTATATTCTCACAGATATCTATCGAACTTTTCAATATTTCGTTTTGAAAACACTCACGTATGAAAATCTTGTGTGTAGCTATCGTTGGATATATAATAGGAAGGTGTAAAATACTTTTCAATTACCTAAATTAAAAGGGATGATGCAATACGCTGGAACATATACAGTTGATAGGTATACAAAATGGTGGACGCCGCTTTGTGTAGTAGCTCCGCAAAGAATCGAAAGTAGCGACATCCGCTGCGAGCAATGGCTACTTGAGATTTTCCATTTTTTCCATCTATTATAGAAAAATATCGAATAGTTAAAAATAGGATATAGGAATATAACAATTGTCGAAATATATACTTTATTAATCCAAACAATAAAAATAGAAAATTATAAGTCGATATCCGAAATGTAAAGCTATCAAGCAGCCATGATGTCATCAGAGCTACGCTAATGTATTACTCCGCATAAAAAATGACGCCATATTTAAAATCTGTCAAGTGTATATGTTCCAGCGTACTGCGTTATCTCGTTTAATTCAGGTAATTAAAAAGTATTTTACACCTTTCTATTATATACCAAACGATAGCTACACACAAGATTTTCATACGTGAGTGTTTTCAAAACGAAATATTAAAAAGTTCGAATGATATCTGTGAAAATATAATCATTGGTGCATGTCGGTTTCGCGCCAGTTTTTTACCAATGTTACTTAACAATATTTCTTCTAATTTCCAGCTTTTTTCATGGTATCGATAATTACTACCATCTCTAATGATGCTCTAATTAATTATTTTTCATAATTATGCATTCAAAGATCGTATTTCGTATTAAATTAATACACATACACATAGAGGCATATATACATAAGTATAGGTTAACCACTCGTACACATACACACATATATTTGATTTTCTTTATATTGTACTAATGTAATTTTATTTTCTTTTATATACTTTTTTAGATTTCGGAGCATTGGAAGAGTCCAGCAGAAATACATATACTCATTCAAGCAATTGTGTTTACTCTTTTTTATCTTCATATTCATCGAGGTAAGCGTTCTTCTTTTTTTAAGCTATGTGACATATAGAAATGTATAGAAAATGTGAGAATGAAAGTGAGAGAGTGAGACAGAGAAAGAAAACAAAACATTCACCTACAAGCAACTATGAATGTGTATGTATATTTGTAGGAATTTCTCGAGGTGAAAACAGAATAACCGCCGAAAACGAAACGTAAACAGTCGAGCACCGAGCATTCGATACTTCTACGAGATATACACAGAGAGATCTCCATTCCCCTTCCGTCCTTCAACGAGTAAAGATCTAACGAACGTGACGTATTAAACTATTTATTGATTTTATTTCTAACGTTTTCTAATTACAACATTCGACAACTGCTGATTAGACAGACAACTTTTTATATCTAACATTGATTCTTTATATTAGAATACTTTTATATAGAATATATATATATTTTTTAAAGTGTGCTATGCCTTCAGGAATGATTCACAGGGAATATTGTACTATAATATAATCTTTAGTATGTTTCAGCTTTTCAGAGTTTTATTTAATTTTATTTTATTCATCGTCATCCTAAGGGTAGGATACCCATCCTGTAGTCATCAATGAAGACTAAAAGTAAGTATATTTTTCTATCAAACACTTCTATGACAACTTTAATGGATTTTTATTATAACGATGATATTAATTGTTCTTTTTTTTTTTCTGTTTCAGAACATCATTGCAATCGAGCGCGTAGGCAATGAAGTACTCGTGTGTTGCATCGATAAAATAAAATACAAAAGAATCGGAAAGTAAAGTCAGTGTTGTACGCCGTATGTAAAAGTGTCGTTTTTTCGGGTAAAGAAACTCCGTAAGTTTCTTTCATTCGGTTTAAACGTGTGCTCATCGTCATCCTAAGGGTAGGATACCCATCGTGCATTCATCACTGAAGAATAAATGTAAGTCAATTTTTATATAAAACATTTTCTCAATAATTATAATAATGTTTTTATATCAATGGTCTATATAATCTTGTTTTTATTTTTGTTTCAGATCATCGTTGGAATAGTGTTACAATTTATTAATTAAATTCATTTGGAAATTCGTTTAACACTAGATTTTTTCATTATTGTTTCATTTACTATTTTTTAAAAACTTACAAAAATTGTTTGCATGAAGAAATGGGTAGAGGGGAGGAATTAATATTTACATATATTTCATTATGGTATTAAAAATCAACGTATATTTTGAAAAATAATAATAAAATTTTATGTATATGTAGCATATGTAGCAAAGAAATTTGATATGAGTCAAATTGGTTTATTGTTAGTTCATTAATCTAGTTTTAATTGAATTAACTGCATGTAATGCAGTTGTAGAATCAGTGTTGGTGCATTGTCATCGTCATCCTAAGGGTAGGAGACCCATCGTGCATTCATCGATGGAGATACAAAGTGAGTATATTTTTGTATTCAATAATTCCACAAACATTTTAATTGTTTTCAGTAATAGTAATAATATTAATAGTATTGTTTTTTATTTCTGTTTCAGATTGCAATCGTGCGCGAAGCAATATACGGGAGTGTTGCAATCGATTAAATATAATTAAAATCACGGATTAGAAGCACGTTCGTTCGCTCATATCAATTCGCTCGTGTTACGCGATTGTATTAGAAATTTTTTATATTAAATTGACTGCGACCAAAGCAGTAATTGCATTAGACTTTGTTCGACAAAAGTTGTATTTTTATCTTTAATCAGTTACACAGACTGTTCGCGTATTAGAATCAGTGCATCAATGAAGATTTTTTTACTTTCATTGACTGTGTGCAAAGCAGTCTTTGGAAGCAGTTGTAGAATCAGTGATCGGGCGTAAAACATATTAAAATCAAACGCGAATTAGAATCAGTGTTGTTCGCCGTATAATAAAATTTCGGTTTCGCGATAAGAAACTCATCTATAGTTTCTTATTTTCGTTAATAACGCGTTATTAGATTCACGCGAGGTGCATCGCCATGGTGCAATTGAATTTCATCCCATTGGAATACATTGTAAGTATCTATTTTTATTTACATTTTATTCGTTTTTGTTTGCTATGATTTTGATCATATTACATATAACTTATCATTTTTTTCTATTTTATTTTACAGATATGACGACAGACTTTCTACCTTATCAAAGATGTGGAATGAATTCTTCGATGGATCATCGATGGATCTTCGATGGATCTTCGATCAGCAGTCTACAATACTTGCTGCGAAGTAGGAGAGTTTTGGAGCCATCGTAGAACTTCTTACGCAGTGAGTCAAAAAATTTAAAGTCCCTCCGGTGCTCAATCATGTCGAGGATGAAAGGTCCTTATCGGCACGAGTCACTGGTTGTAATTATTTCAATAAATTATTGACGAGCACATGAATAATTCTTCTTTTGGAATTACTCATGAAAATTGTATATTGTATTGTATTGTATTGTATATTTTATATTAGTTCAGGATAGGTTTTCTTGCCTCATCGGTTAAATTCACTTAATTAATACTGCAATTAATTAATGCACTTTCTTTTTTAATACGTCTTTTGTCCGTGATTAGTAGTGGTGAAATCGAGCATTAATTTACTCGTTTTCGTCCAGAAAAGCATGTAATAAATGTCTTACATGTATTGCTTCGTACTTAGTTTATCTAATCGCGATTAATTTGAATATATCGATACTTCGATATTATAAATAAATGGGCAAGAAGACAAACTCATTCGCGACGGATAGATTCCAGCAATTAAGTGGTGGCTCAAAGCCCAGTTCTTTTATTAGAACAGCCAACTTAATGAAAGGAGTCGTCCGAGGTTTTGAAATATTTTAAAAGATATTAAAAGATTTTTAAAGTTATTATTTATCAAATAAATTGTATAGTCCTTAGTCGCTTAGATGAATTTTTATTGAAATGTATTTATGTGTGTGTATTTATGTGTCTTTAATCATATTTCTTAGATCAGGATTTTCAGCTTCTAATATACTAATCTCCCGTTTATCCCCCCTATACTTTCTGCGTTCTCATCTATACGTGTGCCCAGGTGCTACTCGTATGGGTGATAAACTGTTAGTATAGGTTTAGTTTTAAGTTTTTCACACCAAATTTAGACCAAATCTGTGTCTAAATTGTCCAAAAGGTGCAGAAGTTTTTAGTCAGTTAGAGTCACAAAAATTACAATTCTCGTGTTATTAAATTTTGAAGTTTGAATAACGTTCAATAAATATTACAGTCATTTCTTTTCTCTTATTTCGTCTTTAAGATTTTTTTATCTGATTTTATTTTATTAAATTTGCAATTTTTTTTTGTATATAACTTTGTTTGAAAGTATTTTATAATAATATAATAGGATATTATTTTTATTAGTAATTTATCATAATATTTGTACTTTTCCTGTTTTTTAATCAATTACATTTTTTAATGTAAAATCACGTGTTTAAATTTAATTTTACTTTACAAACGGTAAATAAAGATCGGATAAAAATAAATAGGGAATACAAATGAAAAGTGCATCTTTGAATTGGACCACTTATATGTTAGGCTATTGTATGATTTGATTCTATGATTAATATATAGTTTTCTTCTTGTTACAGGTGATCATCGTTGGACTTAACAACAAATCATGGAGATATTTTTCTTTTTGAGCGCTATGACTACTTTTTAAAATGTATATTATATTAATACGCATTTCTGAAGGCACACACAAAAACTAAATATGACATATACATTTTTATTTGGAATTTTATAACAAATATAGATCTAAACATTTGTGAAAATGTACCAAAGATTTGGCATATTGTTTTTAACAAAATAATTATCAAATTTAAATTAATATTTCAGATACGCAGAAAAGGAAATAAAATAGTTTTATTCTAAAAATTAAATACAATTATTTAAATATCTATTATGATATAACTATTCTATATATTCTATCAAAGAATCCTGTATTTATTAATTGTATTGTACCGTCATCACGTTAAGTACCTACCCTCGTCCACTGGTGGTCAGGTTTCTAAGTCAGATGATTTTATTTAAGTGAAATGGACTTGTGAGTTTCTATGCTCTTCTGTATTCGTTGGGATCAGGTTATTTTCTGTAATATCGACAAATACGAAAGACAAAGATTGATCGCTAGATGGCAATTAATTTGAGTACATTGATCGTTTAGATTGTAGATTAGTGTTTAACGCGGAATGATCTTTGTTAATGCAAATTATCGAGAAAAATATTACAAATAGAATTAATTTATATAACAGAGCACCTTTCACTTTTTACCTCTTTTAACGAGTTCTTGCTTCATAGACATTAAACTTGTTTAAGTATTTTATTGGGTCGATTAGAATAATATTTAAAGCTAGTCTCAGTTTGTAAGTATTTAAATATGACTGCAAAAATTATGTATTGTATCAATCTAACGAAGAAAAATAAATATGTCGATAATTATAGCAGTAGATAAAGCAACAAAAATTAAACGAATTGATTTTATGACTTATTTTACATTACAATTATTTATATTATATAATAAATTATAAAAATATTTTTGTTTATTTTTTTATCTACTCCAGGATCATTATTATTGACATCTGCAACGTAATTTAGATTAAAAATATAAAGATATTTTTTCTTTTTTTTTTTCTTGTTGGAAATAAATGACGAATATATCTTCGCAGTATGTTTGTTTCTTTCCCTCTTTAAACTTTTATATAACCACTTACATAAAGAGTCAAACGATTAATAAAGTCGTACAATTAGATAATCATACTACCTGTTTTTCTTAAGAAATAAGATTACACTTGATAACAATATTAATAATCGTGTAAAAAAAATGAAATATTATTTATCTAATATTAACCAAATGAAGCACGCTGTCACGTGTAATTCCACTTTCTTTTAAGGAGGAACCTAATTCTTCTAATCGTTTTGGTGAATACCTATCGAGAAAAAAAGGGAAAGAAATAAAACATTGTAAAAGGTATTTGAATTCTAAAGTTGAATAAAAAAGTAATTAAGGTATTTTAATAAAAAATATATCGTACCCACTAACGAGGATCTTGTATCCTTTGTGCCAAGTTACGGGTAAAGCCTCATTCAACAATTCGTAAAGTCTAGCGACGGAATCGTCTGCAGATAAGTGAACGAGATAAACAGTGCCGCCATTTAATGATCTTACCTTCAAACGAAGCTCCCCAGATTTTCCACTGGGCTCGTTAATTTGATATAAGATAGGAGGCTGAAATGTAACGACAATCTCATTAATATTGATTTCATATAAACACGTAAGACGATACGATCTAATAATCATAAAATGAAATTGTTGATTAGAAGAAAAAAATATCTTACAGCTGACTTCCTAGCATGCGTTGCTGATTTAGTAATTCGAGGATTTCTCGGGGATTCCGATTCGGAAGATTTAACAGACATTCTAGCTTCATCTTCGGATAATGCTTTTGATGATTTATAAACACTCGATCCACTAACTCGACGATTCGATATACTTGCCGATCTTGATCGAATTCGAGATCGATCGTTGTTCTTTTCCAAACGACTACAAAATATCATATTTATTATTTTTTGATTTAATTAATGACCTGTAATTTAATATAGGAAGTGTTCTTTACATTGGTGATAATTTTGAAGAAGATCTATCGGTGGAAGAACGTTGATTATTTCGTCTACTATTTGGAAATCTTAAAATATTTGTCGATTTAGAATTCCTTTCTCTTACCGATAGATCGTATTCGTTATTTTTAGTTGCGAAATCTCGCTGTAAAAAAAGAAATCAAGGATTAAAATGAGACGAGGATTACAATTTGATTATATTATACGTATAATAATAATTATTTTGTACTTTTTCTCTACGACTACTCAAAGCTAATTCAGCATTAATGTGAGATTGAAGATGTGAATCCGAACAGATATTGTTGTGCGAAGCTAAAATTTGTGATCTCAATGAAACGATATCGATCGATTGAGACTCCGTAGAATTTTTGGATTTCAATGATCTATAAATTAAACATCGATTATTATTTGTCATTTTAACGATGAATTATTTATAAAAGAAAATTGTAAAACCTCGTGGTGAAAGACGGAGCAAATTCAATTTGGCATGGATTATCTTTTTTCCTTGGACTACATTGACGAGAAGGATTCGATAAAATTTTCGAATTACGAAGGTGAATCGACGATGATCCATCCTTCGACGTTTGCTTTCCTAATCGATAGCCATGGCCAGGAAAAATATTAACGTCGTTTGTATAAACTTCTGCTATATGATTTTCGACCTGAATAATTTAATATTTAGTACAAATATTTTGAGCACAAATAAAAAATAAAATTACCGATAATACGGAAAAAAATAAATTACTTTGAAAGGGACACCGTTTGGATAGGCTTCCTGTAGCTCGGATGGGAAATAACCATCGAGGATATCACAGATGAAGGAAGTTGTTTGTGGGTCGTTGTAAAGACGTAGAGGACCACCTTGGACGATCATTCCGTTCTTGTAAAATTTCAAGGACACGCAGGATTGCGTCTTAAAAGATAAATATATTTAAATTAATTAATTATTATTATTTATTTGTTTTATTTGTTTACATGCTCATTTCAATCAATTCATTTCTTTTGAGTTACGAAATAAGATCAAAGTTTTTTTTTTTTTCGTATAATATTAATCGAAAAGAAAATAAATAAGAAGAAAACTTTGGATTGAAAGTTTTCGAATGACAAATCGATGATTCATTTACCTTGAAACTTGCTCCACTACCTTTTTCATTATGATGTACGTAAACCTCTCCTTTTCCTGCGGCTACGTTTAATTGATCGATGTTAGCGATAAGTTGTTCATAATAAGTCTCTATGTAATTACTGAAACTCGTTGATAGTTGTTGATTAATTTGAAGGGTTATTTGTGTCATAGACAGTCTACTTATTAATGGACTTACTCAATAGCATTTTCTCTATTTAATGTTGAAGTGTCGTTATCTCCAACCCAAATCAATCCATAATCGGCTAAGAACTTCTACAAAATCAACCCGATTGTTTTTTATAAACATATGCAATATATTTTGGACTGGATATATTAATAAATTAGTTAACTCGTCTTGAAAGTGGTATAATAAATAAAGAAAATATTTTTATGTTATTTCTAATCGACAAAATATATTTTCTTAGATCAGGTCAAGTATTCTAATTTTTAAAATTTTGTATCTAAAATATTGGACAATTAGCAAACAGTACTCAGAAGCAAGAAATGATCTTCAAAATTTAATATCGATGAATTGTGTAAGATCATTCTGTTTTTTTTTTATGAAAGTATATTGTTACGTCCCCCGGGTTGTTTCGAAATAATTTTAGTTTTAAAAACTGTATCTATAAAAAATTGAAGTAAATCATATCGAACCTCCATTTCAAAGATTTTGTGTTCGAGTAGGATGCATCGCTTGTAAAGGTACTCCGAATTGTTGATTTGTTCTGTTCGTTGTTGTTCCTTCTTCCTAAAGGTCTCTTGATTCTTGCATTTGATCTCCAAGTCCTTCACCTGAGCCAAATTATGTGACGTCGAACATTATCCCACGGTTAGATGTGTATTTATTCTTAGACGGCTAAAGCACGGCTAAAGAACCTTCCGTTTCAATCTTTCGATTTCTTGATCTTTGTTTTGCAATCGTTCCTCCGCCTTTGAAAGAAGATTTTGCATCTTTTGCATCTGTGACTCAGCCCGGTACAATTGTTTCGTCACCATGCTTATGAATTCGCTTTCTATAAATCATTGAATATTCACTTTTTCATAGTTTCTTCGATAATTTTATCCATCGTTATTTTTAGATATAATTTATTAGAAAAAAGTACCAAAGATATTTTTTTTTTAACGATAATTCATACAGTACCTTCTTCAATGATGTTATTTACATGTAATGGAACGTTCGAAGATTTTTCATCATATTTATTGCTACTTGTCCATAATCGTCTACCACTAAAACACGTTCCTGAATTCTGTGAATACCAGAAATGTTTGAATTATATCACCTAAGTATGTATATTATCTTTAGAGTAAATAAAATCATTCGTACTGTTTTATTCGTATCTGCCCACGAGGTGCCAGGATTAGAAACAATTTTAGATTTTTCCGATTTATCGATATTTTTAGTATCTAATCTCCCATTATCAGTAGCATTAGATATGTATGATGAGTTAGATGGTACGTTTTTTAATCTGAAGAAATTGAATTTCAATTAATTTTGTATTTTGCGTGTTAAAAGAACATTTTCTTTTATGTAAACGATAACAATTTGAAGATATTATTCTTTTCCGTTCTTTATTTTTTTCTTTTTACCAGAATATTTATTATATAACGTATGTTTATAAAACAAATACAAAAATATGAAACAAAAATACTTGTGTTTGCTGTTACGCGATGTAACAGATTGATGTTTCTTTTTTGAATTTTCTGTTGAATCTGCCGGCTGACTCATCCTACGTAAGATCTCGTTCATCAGTGAATTCGATAATATTTACGTTAATAATTTTTTTAAGGTTATCCAAAAGTAACGTTTGTCAGTGATAATATTTGAAATAGGCTCTAAATGTAAAGAGAATTAAATGGATTCATGAAAATCGATGACAGTCTGCGTTCGATATATGTAAATATATGCATGGAATGTATAATATATAAACAAAAAATGCAGTTTCATTTTGTTTATTTAGATTTTAGATACATACAATTAATTGAATCGGATTTCAAATCTTTTTTACATATCTCGTGTAACTGAATTACGAAAAGTAAAAGTATATCGTCTATATTATATATGTATGTGTATTGTACAATCTGATCGTCTTTGACCCATATAAGATATGACTGTACAGATGTATAAAGCATACGATATATGTTTATAAGTGTTACACATAATAAATATAAAGAAATTTTTTCATTTCATTTATACGCAACATATATATAAAAATGATTTTCCTAGAAATAATAATTTTCATATGATAAGATTCGTGAAAGTTTATTGGCGAGTTATGTATGTATCAAGCGATGTTATCGATATTCAACTAAAAATAGCTTTTCATGCAATTGAATGAGATCCCTAAGAGAGGTTATTTTTGAAAGACAAAGAAAGCTGGATATTTCTAGATTAATAAATAACCAAAATTCATTCATTACGATATCTTTATCGACGAGATTCTTAACTATTTTTTTATATATAGACAAATATTAAAAATTGAGAATCTTTGGTGCATGTTATCAATTGATTAGTGTAAAAGAACGGGTACTATAAATGTTAGATACGTTACTGTTTAAACTGTGAGACGACGCAGTATCCTACGATCGATTATAATGAAATCTCTGCATCGTGTTTCACTAATCGTAACCACATTTCTCAGTGTATTCAGTGTGTTTTGATATCGTTTGTGTGCAAAAAGAAATGCTTGTGTATAAGTAAAACACGACAGTGAAAGATAGCAATATGGTCAAGAGTGGATAAGAAAAAAAAAATCATATACTGAAGAATATTTGTGGAGCCCACGTGATCAGCTGCATCATCAAATTGTTTTTGATATTTCGTATAAGAATAAAGCCAATATCAAATTGACCAATACAACACATTTGTATTAATACATTATATTTTTTTTTTTTTTAAATCAATTCGTTATTTTTTATTTACGAAAACTTATTATATCGTACAAATATGTCGCGCGTATCTAAGGTCAGATCAGTCAAAAAGCATTCAAGTGCATATTTAATACTAATACGGACAGCAATACGATCTTGAAAGTATTTAAAAAGATTCGTACAATTTGAAATATGAATAAATTAGTTTAGCACGGGGCACCGCTTTTTCAAGATACGTTCTAAAAGTGCAATCGCAGCGCCACCTCGCACTGCGCTTGCGATCGAAGGTGGGAAGGGCACGCGGAGTAGTGGGGGAACCGGCACGAGAGTCATGTTCCGCGTGCGAGCGAGTGTACACACGTGTGCCCCCTCCGCTCTCTTCTCGCCACGTACATACCAGCCGTGAACGAACGAAACGGACGAAAATGTCGTCGCGGAAGAGGTCGAACATATCGTCCGAACTCTCGGTCCAACGCTGGAACAACTCTTCGAAAGTGAGTGAGTTTCATTTGTTTTCTTATATTATTACGTACCTCTTTCCTTTTAAATATTTTCTTAACATACCTGCATATTCTGTATCATTAAGCAATACATCTCACACAGTATCTTTCAGTTATTCCACTTACCAGGTAGTTATTGCAATACATATAAACATTTGTGTATATTGAAATGAATAAATGTTCATATCAGAAAACTTACAAATAGTTCATTTAGATATAGAAGTTAGTGTCTAGAATGAATATGTGATACGTAACGTTTTCTGTGAACAGTTAGTATTGTCGATGACGATATTTAAAAAAAGAAACTATTGTTTTTATGTACTGCACCCTCTTAACATAGTATCGTTAAATATCATTTTGTTTTTAATATGTTTAGATAGTAGATTTTCTCAACTCACAAATATACTTTGTTCTTTGCGAGCATTTGCTTGTTAATACGTGTTTTGTTGTTTATTTCATTGAATAAAAGATCAATTTTGTGAATATATGTTGAGATTGTAACGAACGTTTCTATCGGCATAAAAAGTACAAATTAGAGTCGAAAAGGTCGAATCGTTGGCACTCGCCCTTTTTGATCGTCCATCTTTAATCCTCCATTCGTCGTGTCGCGAATCTTTGAGCGGAAAGGGAGCAAGTAATTTATTTCTCTCTCTCAAGAAAGAAAGAGAGAGAGAGAGAGACGATGACAACTCGAGATATTTTGCGATGACGCAATGCGATCTCTCATTCTTTGGCCATTTCGCTTCGTAGAAATTCCTGGCTAGAAAATCGTTCGGAGCTAACTTCGCAAGGTCTGCTTTGAATCTTGTTGCAAAATATTGACCTTGCTTTAAATCAATGACTCTAGCCGACTGTCGGTGATTGTATTCGTGCTCAGCCCTTTCACGTTCCTTCATAATGGCGATTAAAAGTCTTCAAGTAGTATACAGTCTTATTATCTTATTCTTTGAAAATAAAAAAAGGGACTGTAGTTACATAAAAAAACAATTTGTATTTCTTTTTTCCTTTTTTCGTTAGATTATTACCGTTATATAAACAACGTAAACAGCTTAACGAACGACATTATTCAATTTATTTCATTTCAATTTGCATTGCTTCGTTCTCACGTGAAGTTCTACACGTTTAACGAAGGAATCTATATATCTCTAATATACGCGTGCACAAATATTTGAAGTGCTTTTCAAACTATTCCAACTTCAAATATTTTCATTATTTTTTTTTTTTTACAGAAGAAAAATGCAAGCGCATGAAAAAAAATTATTATCGTTAAAAAGTTTACTTTGCACTAATTATCTTTTTCTTTGACATTGTTTTCTAGCTTTACAAAATAAATAAATATATTACATACTCGTTTCTATTACGTTAATTACTAAACATTTTTGTGTCATAGCTATCTTGCGAACTAATAGTTTTTTGTCCTCGTATGTTGATATCTTCTTTTTATCAAGAATGTCAGGTGAAGTTTATTTATACAAAAACGAAAATTTATAGGATTTCATTTAGCAGTTCTTCTGTAAAACGAAAAATAATGGAGATATTTGTACCGATAATTATGGTCGATTGACTATGAAAAAATTAAAATATATTGATACTATGATTTCTTTTCTATTGATATTATTTATATCGTAAGACAAATTATAAAATTAATTTTTTTTAGTGCACTTGTCATTACATATTTAAGGTGGTAATATAATAGTTATTAGTTCATCAGATAGATTATATAATATACATATATATATTATATAATACATATAGAATATACAATCCATAAATAAAACATTCATACGTGTGCTGGACAATCACGTGTTCAGTTTTGTGCTGACTCACAGGGTATGATTCCATTAGTTAAGTCGTGTGATCATCTTGATGGCGGTTTTTATAAGTTCAACTACGGAATAATTAAAGTTAACCGTAAAATTTTTTTCTTAACTGAAATCGAGAAGTTTACTGATAAAAAGTTGTTTAAACACATTAGAAAATTCATATGATCATCATCCGTGTACTTTTAATAATTATAATGCATTTGGAAATGAAGAATTTTACAATGAATTTTCTTTTTTCAATTCTTATTATCAAATAAGTTATTTGCTATCAAGTTGAAGTTAATTTCGAAGTAAATTATTTCGAGTTTTTCCTTGATCATATTTCTTTCTTGTTTCCTGTCCTTTTTTCCGTCTTTTTTATCTTTGATTTTTCTTCATTATTTCAAACGAATAAATAGATAGAGATAGATAACGATAAATAAATAAGTAAAAAAAGTATGCGTTCATCTTTTAATTGTCTAGTGTCGACGTATCGATACTTTGCATGATTATCTTACGCTCGATTTGCACCATTTATAATAAGGGGAAAAAAAAAATAGAGAAACAAACATGAGAATTTGTAATTAATACTTATTTTACAATAATTTGAAATTCAATATGCGATTTATTATATTTTTTATCAACTACGTAGTATATAATTATTAGGTGCCACGTCATTTTCCTCAACAAGCTTACGAATTCTTTATCTTACGAAATAATAGATGTTATCATTTCAAGAACTATTATCTTTTTTTTTTTCGCGGTAATGTCTAATATATATGTTATTTATAATCATAAGGATTTTTGAATTTTCGTTATAAATTTATTTGTATTAATATTCATATCTAATCATAATTTATCTAGTTATTTGACCATTTAAAGTATATCATTAAATATAATCAAATTTTTGAAATTAATTTACCTTGACAGGTGTTTTGATAAAAAAAGATGGAACATAAAAAGAAAGAATATACGCTAAAAATTTGCTCGTTTGACTGTTTTTACGAATTGAATCGAATTTTAGCTTAACGATGATATATTAATTTAGAAAAATTTCAAGTTGAACGTAGGAGTAGTTAGAGAGATATTAAAATTCGAAATTGTTAAAATCAGCAAGAAAATCTCGCGATGCACGATAAATTTACAAAAACGTAAATTCTAAGCGTACATTAACTCTGAATTAAATAACAAATACTAAGCTTTCAATTTTAATCCAATATCAACCTTACAAGGTGTTTTTAGGAGTGAAAAAAAGAATTAAATTTAGTTATAATATTGTAATTTATTTTTAATTATACACGTCAAAGTACTAATTCGCAAAGCGGTTTGTTTCTTCGTTTAATTTGTTTTTGTTTTTAATCATTTTTCGAAGGATACGTGTTACTTTTATTTACGTAACTTTTTAACTGTTTCGTTTTGGGGATTTTCAAATTGCTTACGTATTTAAACTTTGACCGCTCATATCACCGAAACCATTACTATGTTCAATTTGATATTATTTGTCAATTGATTACATAATTTACAAGCTAAAATTTAGATTAGTGGTTCCCAAACTTTTTCTATTCTCAAAGACGAAATAATTAATAATTGTTTGCAAGGATTAGGTAACAGTAAATAAAAGACATTTTAGATCACCAAAAGATCTAATGGAAAAAATCCAACTTATTATAATAATTAATGTGATAGATAATAGAAATTTAAATGAACATATCCACCCTCATTTCCTTCTTCGTATTGATTTTCGCGCGATATTTAAATTTGATCATAACAATTGCCGAAAATTAATGTTGAAACAACCTCGCACAAATAAGAAGTCGCAAATAGAATTATCATTATGAAAATTTTGTAATAATCGTATTATACGAAGATTAGGTTTTCGAAACCTATCGCAAGATTGAAATAAACCGAAGCACTCAGAAATGTCGTCATTTTTTTTGTATTCGAATTAATACTTATCGCTTCTGATTACATCATTAGCAGTATACATCAAGTATAGAAATAAATATAAATACATGTATATACATATATGCATATATATGCGTATCAAATGTATAATCTGTTGTATTTACGTAAAACGTAATGAATTGAAAAATTTACTAGTTTGTTATAATTTGAAATTGTAAAAAGATGTTAATTTTCAACAGCTTAGCATACTAATGTTTAGTTGATGTATAATCGACACATAATCATGATCTTATGTAATCATAAAGGTCGAAAAATAATAGTCATTCTTCATATGCCAGAAATTAATTAAATCTTATTTAGGTAAAAAATTGATCGAAAATTTATACAAAATAATCGTATCATTTAATAATGAATTTTAATATTGCTAGCTTATTGAACGAATGAATAATATGTATTATGTTTATTTCATGAAATTTGGACATAGTAGCGAATATACTTTCATTAAAATATACTTAGTATTCTGCAAAAAAAGAAATTGCAAATCATGCAAGTAAAGTTTCTTGGAAGATAGAATTACCTTTTAAAAATTAATCGAAAAATAAAGGTACGTGTTTCTCTGACTTCTGATAATAAGTTATTTAATGAAAGAATTATATATTGTCGTTCTAAGAAACATTTAAAAAAAAATATTGAAGAAAATCGATCATAATCTATGGAATCTTAATTGTTTTGTAAATTTTTCTAATTGAACTATATTTTTATTTCTAACTATATGTTGCGTATCGTTTAATTAACTTGCTTCCTATTATCTATATAGATGACTTTTCTTTTCCTCTTCTTTTCAATTCTTTCAGATAAGAATTGTTTGATCCCATTAAGACAAGAATGCGAAGGAAATAACTTGTGAAACAATTAATTTTTCATTTATTATTTTTAATACAACAATTTGAAATGTGTCAATAGTTTTTATATGAATGAAAAAAAGTAAAAGGAATTTCTTATTTTGAAATTGTATATTATTGTGATATTTTAATGTTTGCAAGTAATGTGTGTCGACATGAAACTTAAATAATTTTATGTAATAAGCGCCTTATTTTCGTGAATAGTGCTAGCAGTAATTAGTATAGTTTTCTCTAAAATAGATAAAATAATGTAAATATATGATATATTTATGCACCGTCATAGTCGCCGTAACAAGAATAAACTCATACCAAGAAAACTTCGCGGAACATAGAATTTCAGATCGTAGATTATTTGAAATTATTTATAGGTGTGATTGAAACCATTACGTATTATATACATATTATAATATATAATATGTAATTAATATATAATTAATAATAATAAATTAAATAATAATAAATTAATAATAAATTATAATATGTATTATAATATATAATAAGTAATTATGCTAATTTTTTTTTTTTTTATAAAAATTACAATATATACATATATACAGTAGTTAACGTATGAACTTGTGTTTCGATTTCTTCAACTTAAATGAAATTTTCAACGAGTCTGACTTTGATTATCGTGTTTTAATATTTCCTTTCTCTCTTACTCTCTCAGTTATTTTTTTCTTCCACTGTCTATCATTATATTATTCCGTAAGGCGGTCGGCGACTCGTAAGAAGACGGTGGCGGTGGGGTTGGAAAGACAGAAGAAGAAGAAGAAGAAGAAGAAGAAGAAGAAGGCATCTCGCCGGTGTTCAATCGACATTCAGTACCGACATGCAACGAGAGTGCATCGAATTTTTCTTCCATCGAGGGTGTATACCATGTCGTTGATCTTGTTAAAAAAAAGCGGTTCGTCATCCAGCTAGAAGACCATGGGACTTTGATTCGGGACAATTGTGACGTCGTTTATTTTCATTATTTCGGGATAGTTTTTCCTTTCTTATTTTTTTTAAATCCTTCTTTTTCGATATTTTGTGTACGGACGAATCTGTGATCACATTGGTAAGGAAATATTTAAATATTAGAAATAATAAAAAAAAAATGATTTACATACGCAAAGAAAAAATGTTTGTCATCGCACATACGCGTACAAATAATTGTATTTATATTCATGCATTTTTGAATGTGAGTGTCGATATACATATTCCTTATTTATAACGAATATAAAATTTATTTGTGTTTAAAGATATTATTATAAGAGTCATGTTGATTTGAATTCATTTTAATTGACTGATCGATCTTTTAATAATATTTCATAGGATTAGCAACAGGTGTTGTCCCTAGCATTTACATAAATACTAGGAACAAGCGTGACCATAACGAGTTTAGATTTAAATTAATTTGAAAAATATTATTATAGATAATCTAAGAAATTGATTCGATATTTTTGTTGAATTATTATTTGTTTTACATTTCGTTAATTTAATTTTAATTTGTTTTTTTCTTTGTATTTCTTTTCATATATTATAGAGTGAATTTTAATAGATCTCAGGTGAAATACAATAAGTTCGCATTCTTTTTCGTTGGGGAACTTAAGGATCGTGGGTACGAATAGATTGTTGGAATTCTTAAGTCGTTAGGTCGATATGAAATTCTGGGATATACACGTTGCCTTATTGATCTTAAGGTCAGTGAATAACAATGACATTAATAAAATGCATTGTTGGCATCGTATTTTTTAATTTTGTTTATCAAATAAAAAAATTGCATTGAATAGTAATCAAGAGTTTAAATAATTAATGTTTTAAGGCAGGCAACATCTGGTAATTATAAAAACAGGAAAAAAATATTGTTCGCACATATAACAAAATATTGATAATAATAAGTTATATTTTATATGAAATTTATATTTTTATCTAGGTGATAATTCATTAATAATTTTTGCTTTTAAATTTTATTTTTCGATAGTTAAAAATTAAATGAAACCTTGAATTAATGGCTTGATATGTTATCTTTACATAAATATTTCATTTATGTTGAAAATATAGATATTTATTTTATAATATATAAATTTTTTTCATTATAATGACGAAGTTTCTATTGTTAACACGTACGATATCGTTGACATTCAAGCTTTGTGGCGGAAGTTACATAAAGAGGAACAGATTCTGCATGTATGATTAGTAATTATATATCTATAGAACGCTATGTTGCACCAATTTACGCCAGTCGCTTTACGAAAACACAACAGAACGTGTCTTATTTAATTTCAATATTTCGCAAAACGATTCTTTTGTTTTCCTTGATTTGTTAATTTGACGAAAAGAATCATTTACGATTTATTTCTTCATTGTTCGTAATTACTAAATCATAAGAATAAGATAATCAAATAATTATCTCATTTGTATTTTTTCTTCTCCTTTTTTTCTCTGTTCTTAGAATCCAAGAAGATCCTTATTTTTTCAATTAAGAAGGGATAAATTCCATTTGTACTTACTCCTCCACAAAAATGGAAGACTCACCGAGGTAAATATTACATGTAATCGTAACAAAAATTCCATGTACTGTGATAAAAAAATTATCTATATCGTTATATACGTAACGTCTTTTCAATATTTAGAAGTGTTTGTATAAATATAAGAATATTTCAAAATATAAATGTATTCCTTTCATAGATACGAGGATCCCGGCATGTATAAAAAACGATCACCTTGTAGTTTACGGAGATTAGGAGGTAAGATAATAATAATAGTGATAATATTTTACTTTTCTTTTTTTTAATACCGCGAACTATTATTATTATTATCTTTTTATATTTTCCTAAATACAAAGAAGTGTGAAAATATTCATATGTATAATTAACTTGAACTATCGTCGTCACTTTAATGCAAACTACTTTTTCATAATACTGTTATTCTTCTTAGTATAACGATCGATAATTCGTACTAAAGAATATTCTTCTTATTCGTTGAATAGTACATACCGGACGTAAATAGTTGGTATCGATTTGTTCGTATAACGATATCATCGATGTAAGCAGATACTATAGTCATTTAAGCAACACCTGAGAAAGTTTTTCGATAAACATTAGTATGAATAATTAATGTTGATTTTACTATAAAATATTGTTACCGTATATAGTTAGTCAAAAGACAAATAGCTGAACAGTGGAGTCATACATTGTCGGGAGAGAGATAAAAATGAAATATTCATTGGAAATTTAGTTTACTCATGTACTACTTATATATTAACTTACTTATTGCCATTCTCTTGATTGATTGATTCGCACTCAATTGAATCGTGTATAAATACTGTCAATCGTTGTTCTCTTAATTGCTTCAATAAAGAATTTGAACGATCCTATAACGCATTTCATTTGTGTTTACGTTTCAGACATGGTGCCAGCACGAGTTGTTCTCTATATGCTTTCTTTTTCCGGGTTTCTTGTTTCCTTTATGATGAGGACTGACATTAATCTTACAATGGTGGCTATGGCAAAACCAACTATGATCTCGAATGCCACGGTCACCACAGATACGTCTCATTATTGTTACAAATCGGCGAACGTATCGCACGTGGAAAATAACAACAGCAGCAACAGCAGTAACGTTGTTAGACTGGAGGTATAGAATAATCCTATTTCGATTATTATCTTTAGTATATAGTCAACTTCGTCAAATTTTTATTTTGGAATAGACCTAGGAATCTACTTCCTATCGTGATATCTAATTCGATCGTATACTTTACGAATTGTCACGTAATACTATTGACTAGGTTGACGTATACTTCGTAGTACTTACGTAAGTTGAGATCATTTAGTATTGCGTATTTAAAATGTTTTATGTAAATTATTCACGCAATAAAATCACGCTTTTTCTTTACTTTGTTAATTTTAATACGATCGGGTGTATAGTAGATTTCTTTTTGTAAGAAAAACGAACAAAATATGTGACAAGTCATGCATATAACGAAGTATACGTATAATTCTTATAAGAAAGGAAAAGATTTATAAATTTGTCTATGTGCTATGATATATAACAGTTTAAATTCTTCGATAGGAGTCGTTTAAAATTTTATATAATCTTATATTCTCTAATGTAAGAGAGAGAAAAAGAAATGGTTTTATCGATCGTATACGCCACAATTTATTATTTGCAGGAAGAGGGTGAGTTTGACTGGAGTCCAGCCATTCAGTCTGCCATTCTTGGCTCCTTTTATTGGTGTTACATCTTATCGCAAGTAGTGGGCGGCGTTTTAACTCAATATTTTGGTACAAAGACCGTCTTCGGTGGATCTCAACTTTTGACTGCAATTTGCAGTTTACTTATGCCCAGTGCTGCTGAAATTCATTACGGTGCTATGATAGGTCTTCGAAGTATACAAGGAATCGCTAGTGTATGTTGAATCATTGTAATCAACCTTTTCGCTGCTAACAGTGACTATAACCAGTCAATATCTGACAATGGCTATGTATTCACAATGATTATAGTCACTCAATGTCTAATGCTTGCAGTATACGACCAGTGACTATAGTCATCCAAACGTCATGTATTCACTATCTTCTACTGCTAACTATAGTTGCCTATTGATATGTCACAGTTTACAATTTTTTAAATGCATTATATATTTTAATATCCTATCTATTTATTTATCTATCATTTATACAGTAGAACTTTATTCACAATGCGAGTATTCGTATAGTAGAAGCTATAACTCATGAGCCGTATATTCTCGACGTAATCCTATTGAAAGGGTTAAATACGTCCGTGTAGGTATTAACCCGT
The DNA here is from genome assembly GCF_010416935.1 of Polistes fuscatus. Lineage (NCBI taxonomy): Eukaryota > Metazoa > Arthropoda > Insecta > Hymenoptera > Vespidae > Polistes > Polistes fuscatus. Next base: position 2,072,796 of record NW_025113102.1, read on the forward strand.
ATCGTGATAGTGCATTTGCTAGTAGGGGTGTCGTAGCGAAAAGGTTCAACATTTTGAATGTTTCTTGTATAGAAAAATGATGGCAACATTCTAAAACATAGGATATATTTTTCTAGGGATTAACTTGGCCAGCTATGTATGCCATTGTTGGACATTGGATTCCACCGTTAGAACGATCTCGTTTCATGTCTTCCTTTCAAGGTAAGTGTTCAGATAGCTGACACTCTAATACAAGTTCTTTTGTGTGTTACAGTGAAACTTCGATACGTATCGAATCATATTATTATATAATACTATTATGATTTATATATATATATATATTTATATATTTATTTATATATTTATTTATATATAAGTATGTATATAAATATATGTATATATATATGATTTATCATGTTTCCCAAATCATTTATAATATGCGGAGAACAATAGTACGTTGCTTATATTGATCTCTGTTGACGATTATAATCCCTCGTGATATACTAATGCACACTTCTTTCAGACTGGAATGTACGGAAGTTCGAATGAGAAGCTATTCGCAACAGCAAACTATATTTACTGTCAAAATTCAAGTCCGGATCAAGAAATTGATAAATTTTATATATTATGTGCATATGTAAATGATTGCGATGCTGTCTTATTATTATAGATAGACACGATAATTTTGTGACAATGGTCACGATCGTTGATATTGATCTTTTTGATTGGTTTAGCTCCACACGTTGGTTGCATTCGCCGGACCGAGGGGTATACTCATCAGCGACCACTCAACAGCATGAGAAAGGCCGAGTATACTTCCAGCTGGTAGAATCAGCCGGACTCTACGTGCACACGTTGTATAATGTTATTCGCTCATTATCTTACATGTCAGTTCTGTCTTTCCAAAATCTACATTCGTTCGACACGTGTTTCTAATCATTCTTCTCACTCAAACTTTCTCAGAGACTGACCACAGACCGAATAGATATATCAATTTGTTTTTTTTTCTTAGATTATACTTTATTTAAGAAGAAGAAAAATTAAAAGACGATATTACCTTATATCGATCTCTTTTGATTGCTCTGTATTCTATCGTCACGTACTGTACATACCTTTTACGTAGAATGTTATCTATCGTTTTTGTTTCTACATTTTTACTCTACATACGATTTAAACGTTCATATAATATGTTGACATATTTCATAACGTAAAACATAGATACGATTAGTAGCGTTAGGGTTGCGTCAGGGTTGCGTCTCTGCGTAAGACGAGTGTTTACTCATTTAGCGGTGAGAGCTAGTAAATGCTCGAACTGTTTTCAGGTATAGAAGTTTCATTGTCCCACTGTACAGCCTCATCATTCATCACACCTCGTCCCTTCGTATTAAGTCTCTAGTTGAATCGCTTTACAGGGTTGATTCATGCTCACCATCATCCAGGAGAGATCATCGACGGCGCGTGCGTGCAAATCGTGAAACGAGCCCGGGCCCCGAGGTCATTCGACAAGCCTCATGTTTCAGCTTCCTTCCTGGTCGTGGGGTGAGCCATTCCTAACATCTAGATTATCTATATTCAGGGTTCAGCTTTGGGATTGGATTGACCTATCCGTTGTGCGGATTCATCATCGCTCATTTTGGATGGAAAGTGGTTTTCTACACGACCGGTACCATCGGATTAACATGGTGTCTCTTCTGGTACTTCTTTGCTTTTGACACACCAGCCGCTCATCCAAGGATCTCTCAGCAGGAGCTACGTTACATACGTGGAAGCATCGGCAATCAAGTTTTGGGAACGAGTGAGGTAGATTTAAGATACTGATCTTAAGTAAAAGGAAACGTTATTTTCTTTTTTTACAAATATTTCAATTTTTTCAAGGGAATGACCGTACCATGGAAATCGATTCTTATGTCGTGGCCAGCTTGGGCCATCGGTATTACAACCTTTGGAAGAATATGGGTCCATTATGTTTTTATTATTTCTGGTCCGATGTACATAAAAACCGTCCTGGGATTTAGCATTCAGGCTGTAGGTGTTTTGGAAGCTTCAATAGCGTATCAAATATTTTTAAACATTGAATTTGTATCACATAAAGACATATTCTTCTTTCAGAATGGCATTTTGTCAGGATTGCCATTTATCTGTAGTTATCTGAGTTCCGTAGTATTTTGTTATGTCGCCGATGTTTTGGTCAATCGACAAATCTTATCTTTGACGAATGTTCGCAAAGTTTTCACGATGTCATGTAAGTTCTCTTTTCATTCAAGCATATTATTGTAGGTACTAATTAATAATTTTATTATATGTATATATATTTTCCTTTTCTTTGTAATATTTCGTTGCGATTTATTTAGCTCAAGTGATTCCTGGAATTCTCGTGCTTCTTATCGGATATTTGGGATGTAATATAATTCTTGTAGCAATCGTTTGGTTCATAGCTGTTATACTTATAACTGCTGCCTATGCTGGTGCAATGGCTAATATCGTTGACATAGCGCCAAATTTTGCCGGTAAGTTTTCATTGTTTGTACTTACATTCAGAGTTAGAGATTTAATTGTTTTTTTTTTTATTGTATGTTTATTTTAGGTCCTGTATTAGCATTCGCACAAACAATTCACATGACAGCTAGTTTTCTGTCACCTATAGCAGCTGGTCTGCTCACTCAAGAAAGCGTAAATATATTTTTTCTTTATATTACATATTTTTATGTCATATTTCTTTTACATTAGCTCTGTGATTCTATGAATAATTTTTTATCGAATAATTTACTCAACAGCAAGCACTCGACGCTTGGAGAAAAGTGTTCGGAGTAACTACGTGTGTAGCTTGTAGTACGTATATCGTATATCAAATCTTTGGCACTGCCGAAATTCAAGAATGGAATTATCCTGATCAAAAGTATCCACAATCCGTTCAAGAAGATTCTCAACCTCTTAACGAGTCACCTAGCAAGAACGGAAAGATAGTTTCGAATCGGGACAATATGGTTGAAGAAGCATAATGCGTATATGTATATGTGTACAGTAGATTCCCGAATAACGCGTTGTATAAACTCGTGTTATAAAAAATACCGTAATTTATTTTACCTGAAATAATTTCAAAGTTTTTTACATTAGGATATATGCATGTTGAGAATGAAATATGAATGTTGAGTAAATTCATTTACGAAAAGTATTCTTGATAAAATAGTGGTCACAAATTATTATAAAATTGTTATAAAAATTACTCGCGTTATAAGAGAATCTACTGTATATGTTTATACATACATGCATTTAAAAAAAAGGAAAAAGTATAAACAGAGATAGGAAACTATCGCCTTATCGTCTGTACTGTTTTTCTGTTGTCTGACGTCTCATTTTATCAAGTAAGATCTTATCGGTACATAATTTTGTTATGAAATTATACGTAAGAAAACTTAATTATGACCGATATGAGATTCTTAGGATATATTTGGTATTTTTATCTTATAATAAGTTTCGCACACTACCAATCATTTTATTTATAATGTTTAAAATATGATATAATAGGGAACAAAGTTCGAATTTCACTAGTTAGAGTATAATATTTCCTCACTTACAATTAGTTTATATTATTAAGAAGATCTCGAAATATTATCTTCTTCTTTTTCTTTACATTAATCAGACATCAGAATTTCAGTTAATTATAATATTATTGCATATTAGTGAGACAAAATTATTTTTGAGCATAAAAAGCTCTCTTCGATTGGTTATTCCACAAGAAAGTACTTATTTTCAATGTTGTCGTCGTATGTCTGTAAATAAGAATTATAGTTATTGCTATAATACAAAAGTTATTCACATAGAAATCAGGGTATTGTATATTAAATAATGCTAAGAGAATATTTTTATGAGGTAGTTTTATCTCAGGAAACAAAAGAAAGGATTAAAAATATTATTTGAATTCGATGTTTAGATTAAAGATAAAAGAGCACAAAGACTCAAGTGAAATAATAATTAACAATTTATATAACATCGTTTTTTAATAAAGTAATTATATTACTTTATTATTTCCTTTTATACATTTTCTGTGATCGAATCTTCTTTTATTTTATTTTATTTTGCTTTAACTACTTCTTTTATTTTTATTCTTATGAAAATAATTACTCTTCTTAGTTAGTATATCACGTACAAAAAGATCTCGTAAAGATATCGCGCGTGTTTAATTACTTAAACTTAAGAATGATAATTGGGTGGTATTATGGTAGAACGGATGCCGAGAAGTAGAAAGAAAACAGGATAGGAAGAACGATAATTAAAAAAAAAAGACACGATAGAAGAATAAAAACAATGCTAATCATTTGTTCTAATTCGCATTTTGCTTGAATTTATTAAATCGTAAAAGCAGGTATAGTATTTGACATAGTTGTTGGTTAAAAAAAGAAAAATATATCCTAAAATTGACAACACTTTAAGGTACATAAAGTAGAATTACAAGAACAGAATAGATAATGGACGATAGAATATATATTACATAAATGACAGAAACTATATTCTGTACTAATCAGTGCCTTGATGTAGGTACATTTCATTTATTAACTTAGTAAACTCCTTGTCACATCTTCAAAGAATCTTAATACTATGTGTACCTTTACGATATATTTGATTTTCGAAGTGTCTAGTCGGAGTTTGTCACGATTCGAATCTCTTTATCGAACTAATGGGATAAAACAATAATTTTTTCAACAATATTTATGTAATCTTCACGAATTTTCAACAAACTTCGATGCACTAATTATTATATTATTAAATGTTTTATTATTTTTTATTTTTAACGAATAAGAAAAAAAAAATATAATAGGATAATTATTTTTGCAGTTAAGTTGATAAAATTATATAACATAAGCGTTCATAAGAATTCCTTTTTAATAAGTTAACACAAATTATTGAAGCGTGTTCGCTTAGAAGTATTATAATTGTAACATTTTTGTATTTTATTTTGTCTCTATTAGAAGATTTATATCGTCGAATAATTGTTTGCATATTTATCGATATATATGAACCATGATATATTCGATTTTTATTTGATTCTTTGTTAAAACATTTTTATAATAATATTGTTATCTTCATTCTATTCGCATCATTACAGATATGATAATGATGATGTGTCGCATACAGAACGGCCATTAAACATCACGTGTGAAAGACACTTAATATTAATGTTACACTGCATTTGACAAAAAGTAAAATTATATCCAGTTTTAAATAAATGTCGCATATATATATATATATATTTACAGTTATTGCGATTAATTCTTTAAATGATCGATTAAAAATTCGAGATAGAAGATATTATGATCGAAAATTCAAACAAATTATATTAAATTAACGTATAACATAGTTTATAGTAAACAAAATTTCATTATGAGTAATGTCTTGAAACTTTCATGTGCCATGTACTACAGCCATGATCGTAATTTCGAAATTAAGAATTATATTCTAAAAAGCGTATTTGTAAAAGAGCATTTTCACATTGTGTGTATTAGACAAATCTGGAGTGTCGCGTTTTCTACCGTTTACAATGATGCTTATTGTTTGCTGTTCGCGACATATAGCGATAGACGATCATCGCGTTTAAAGAAATCCTCGAATCGAATGTCGACATTCTAAAAGACATTCAACGGGCTAATTGCCAAAGAAAATGGCATTGATCCTATTTAAATGAAAATTATGTGTAAAACTTAATACGAAATAAATGTATATATATATATATATATATAATTTTATTAAACATTGCGTATACATATATATATATATATATATATGAACTTAAATATATATAATATATAATTTAATATACAATCTAATATAAGATAATCTATGATACAATATATAATATATTAAATATTATATATACATATATAGCCTTTTTAGAATATTTCAAAAACAATAAATCTTTAGGCCTTGTACTTTCACATTCTCGATTGCGAGAATCTAATGCAGAGAGATTGTCGAGAAGAAGAAGAGGGTTGAAAAATTCAAAGATAAACGTTATTAGCATCCTCTTGATAAGAAATTATTACAAACAAGTTTGTGAATGAACGTTGATGCAAAAGAAAATGCTTTTATCCGTTCATTATAAATTTTCAACGGAAAACTTTAAATGAGGTCGTTTAAAAAAATAGATTGATAAGAACGACAGGTGCGAATGACCTGGTAGAAATGATAAAATAAAATCGATAAGATGAATTTTGTTCAGAAGAAAATGATTTACAAGTAAGAAGTTTCGAATTTTAAAAAAGAACAAATACTAGGTTTTTTTTTTTATTTTTTTCCGAATTTTTCGAGTGTCATCGAGTTGCGTCAGAATCGATTTACGTCAGAAACGATTAGTATCGCTTGATGATTATCAATCGATCGGATAAGTTTCTATTGACTTTGTTTTTAAAAAATGAACAATTACAAAAAGTAATAAATTGCGAGGGATGCGAGAAAAACATTTATTAGAACAAAATGTGAACCCTTTTATTTCAAGGTCGATCGGAAATCGATTTTCTTGTTTGAACTTCGCACTATGAATGTTTTTCTCGAGGACTTTCTCCCCTCTTCTTTTCATCGAACGCGTTGATTTCTCGTATACATTGCGTTACGTAGATCTGTTTCTCGGATAGCGTCAGAACGATAACAGCTGAAATAAGAGAGAGAGAGAGGGAAAGAGAGAGAGAGAGAGAGAAAAGAGTGGGTGAGTGAGAAGGGGGTGGGGAGAAGGAACGAACCATCGTTTATGTATTTATCGAGATATCTGCAGACAGCGTAAGATATAAAGGGCACCTAGAATACGACGTAGCCAGTTGTTATAATCAATTTATATTCGTTAACATCGATTTTGAAAAGGGAAAGTAATATTTGAAAATTTGGAAAGATGCGGTAAGTGATTATGTTTTCGTATTTTATCAATTATATATATATATATAAATATAAATGTATCTTTTTTTTATTATTATTATTAGTATTCACATTGTAAGCTAAGTTAGTTTATATTTTTCTCTAGAATTTGGGTTTTGGTAACTACGCTTTTGATAGTCAGTATACTGACTACAGAAGTATTCGGAAAGGAGTCAAAGTCTGAGACGAATGAAATTACAAATGGAGGTCACAATTTAGACAACAATAAAAAAGAAACAATTAAATCCGAGTCGAAGTAAGTTATATGTTAAACTTTTCGTATTTGTATCTTATTTCTTTCAACGTAACAATTCTTGACAATTTCGATAAATCGTTTTAGGAAAGAAGTTTCGGGAAAGGAGGACAAGCACTTGCGGGAGCAGAATAAATCGAAAAAAAAGAAAAACGCTTCACCTCCTTCCATCGAGGTAAATCCTGAAATTAGTAATTCGGTTGGATCAAGGGGATCGAAAAAGTCACGGAAGTCTCAAAAGTTGAATCAATCCGACAAGCATAATAACAAGCAAAGAAAACAATGGGACAAATTAGAAAGCCAAAATACTATTGGCCAGAAAGTAAGACACGAGAAGGAAAAGTACAAGAATAAAGGTATTAACGAACAGGCAAAGAGTAATAAAAAGCATAATAAAAGGGAAAAGAAGGATTTAAAACATATTAATGAGGTGAAGGGAAAAGTAGGGTCAGATAATAAGAAATCAGATAATCCGGATCTCGATGTTGTTATTGAAAATAATAGACTTCGTAAAAAACACAGGTCAAAGAATATCGTTGAAGAAATCGATTTGACGATCGACAATAAATCAAATTCAGATCGTAAAAATCGGCTAAAAAAGAACAAGTGTAAGGATTGTAATGAGGAAAATGTAGGAGAGGAATCAAAAGTTTTAAATAATGTAGAAGAAGAAACAGGTAAGATAACGAAAAAGAAAAAGAAACGTAGCGTAGATAGCAAGACAGATAAAAAATGGAAGAAGAAATTATCTCGTGAACGAAATGAAGCACCAGTGGAAGATAATGAGAATGAGGATAATGATGAAGAGAAGGAAAAATTAGTGTCTTCGTCGGAAAACGAAATCGATTACGAAGAAAATATGAATGCTGATAAAGAGGATAATTGTTATGCGAGCGAAGGGAATCACGACGAAGAAGACGTTGATGAAGAAAAAACTGACGCTTAAAATTTGTAAGGTTGATTTTTGTCGTGATCAGAGAAAATGGAAGATATAAAGAAAGATTTCTTGAACAGTTTCATTGTTAACCGTTAGAAATAGATTCAAATGTGCCTGATACACTCAAGGAAACGATAAATACTTAATGATATTTATATTTATTTTAATCTATTTACATAATGTTATACCAAGTTCAAGATATACATCTACTCGAGTTGCTATTTACATCGTCGAATTTCTAGTCTTAACAGTTGTCCGGAATAACTTCTTACAACTCATTTATCTCAACTGGATGTGCTGTAACATAAAACAGAAAAAAGATAATATTTATTGTATTTATATTTCCGGTTTTTATTATTTATTCAAATACGATGCCTGGTAATAGATCATTTTCAACGTCTTGTCGATAATTACGGCTTATAACGACACTGTTGTGAGTAAGACTTTTTTTTTTTAATTGTTAACGTTAAGTAACATATTCAAGCGACAATATCATAATCATCATTATCGACCAAGTATAAAGCATTGTCTGTCTTCAGGTGTTATAAATTTTTAAAATAAATAATAATTAACTATAATAAAGTTTTAAATGTAGCTAATTTCTACGAAATATTTTCATTGTCTAGACGTATGTTATTTCGAAATTTCATATGTAATATTTTATACTTACAAGTGGATTGAGCCATGAAAACTGCTATCCAACCAGTACCAATGTTATTCACTGTCGAAGTATATTCAACGATAATTCTATTTCCTTCTGCTTCGAATCTTGCTGGATCGTCCTAGAAAAATAATAATAAAAAATAAAACAAGATAATTTTTGAATTTAAAAAGAGTCTTTATATTATTATCTACTATCCGATAGTCAAAGAGAAAGAAAGAAAAAAACCTACCCCTCCACAGTAAACATTTCTTAGCGGGTGTACTCCGTCTTGACCGTAATCATAAATTTTCACGTTGTTATGCTCGCAAGTTTGTTTGGTTCCAATATCGAAGAATGTGAATTTGAGAATGATTTTAAAACCTCGAGGAACGCTCACGTCCCAAGTACACACTGTATTATTTCGATATATGTCTGGGTACATCGGCGAAGTGAAAGATCCCCCATAATTAAATATAGTACCACCACAACCTCGTCCTGTGAGATAAAAAAGTCAAAGGAAACTCGCATCAATTAAATTTCAATATTCATTTTTATATTATTACAATTAATTGTTGTATTATTAAATTGTCCCATAAGTTCCTTCCTCTTTTTTTGATGCTACTTTAATAGACGATATTTGTTGTTTAGATATTTGTTGGAAAGAACTTATGGGACAATCTAATACAATTACCTGCTTCTGTTGTAACATAAGTGATATCATAACCATCATAAGAATTAGCATTTTCTGACCAAGAACGTAGACTGAGCTGATTGCCAATACTGAAAATTGGAGTTGGAGTTGTCATACCGCAAAGTATTGCTAAAACATTACCGCTAAAATCTCCTTCGCGAATCTACAATAAAAGTATCATAAGATTATTAGAATTCTTATGGTTGTAGTAAATCAAAAATACAGGATAATTGTTTTCACCTGTAGAGCATTACGCGTACACTTTTCATCGTCGTATAGTCTGAAATTATTGAAATATAAGGAGATCGTACGATTGGGCAGGGTGGTGATCGTTATCCAGCAATTTATATGTCCTTGATGAACGATTCTTCCTTGAGTTTCACTTGCCGTGTAATTTCGATCACAATTAGACATGCTGTATTCTAATTTAAAACCTTTTCCTTGTGAGGATGTTTTAAAGAAGACTTTAAAGTATTCGCTGTCGCTATAACGCGAAGATCATTTTTTTTAGATTAAACTGTTTCAAATGATCGATGATCATTATCAAATTGATCCAATCGAAACATTTGCGTCATAGAAAGATAAGTAGAAGTTAGGAAATAAAAAATGATTTACCTGTAAAAGTCGAAGGGTTTTTCTTCGCCACAAAATTTGTATAGCGAAGTGGGATAACGGCTTCCCTGTAAACAATATCAAATTCTTCAGATTAATATCGATGACGTCAGATCTATTTATAAATTCTTACGATAAATTCTACACGTCAGATCAAAATCTGTAGTCAAATGTTGATAACGTAGCCCTATTCAATTGAATATTAAATTTTTTAATTGTTAATTCGTTGGTTCAATTTCGTTTCATTGTTAAATGCTTATTTTCATAATGTTTTCTTGTGAAACGTAAGTATCGATTAACCGTACCGTTTCGACATCTATTGGATATTTAATCGTGCCGGAAAAGATGAATTCCTCACCGAACCCATGATCGATGTACGTATGACTCTGTAAGAAAAAAATGTAATTTGTATTATTATAAGGAAGAGAGAGACAAAATATTTCGATTATTTATTCAAATTGATTATAATTAGTTTCTAATTCGGTTACCTCGGAATCTACGATTGCCAGATACTCGTCTTTGCAATCTTTCGAATTTGTCATATTAAATTCCAATAATCTGACTCGCATTATTATATTACTATATTCTTTAGGATTCTTTAGAATCCAACGACAGTGAATACCAGGCCCATATGGATTGGGATATCCAGGAGATGTTATATAATTTTTGGTATTTTCAACCATCCGATAGGCCACTCCGCAGGGTGCTGGAAAATTGTATCAGTTTGTAAAACGTTATTTCGTTTGGTCGACTCGATAAATTCGAGAAACCTCTTACAGTCTACAACTTCCAAAGTTCCGATTACTCCGGATCCTTCATTGGTACCATCGCTAAAGAATCTTATCCATAACTTATTTGAACTTGACAATATTACCGAAGGTGGTAATGTTCCACAGATTTTGTTCAATAATTCCGCGAATTGTCCTCCCCCATCGTGAATCTTAAAATATTAATAAATTATCGAAAATGTTGACAATGTTAGCATGTTATACAGGAGTTCATTGTATCTTACTTCCAGGTAATCGTCAGGACATGGTTTAGAAACAGTATAGTTTCTTGGATTGGTTCTAATATCCATACTAGTGATCGTTAGTTTAATATTTTTTCCTTCTTCAGTTAAAACTGTCCAATGACAATCTTCTAATGAATCGTACGTTGCACCTTTCTGAGTTCTAAAAGTCATTGATGTGATATCGGTTAAATTGAGAATACCACCGCAGCCAGCTGCAGGACTACTACCGAAAATGATCTGAAAATTTGTTGTTAAGAACGTTTAGTTAATGTTTAAATGAATCTTTAATTTGTGGATTGGATGAAATTCAGAATTTATTTTTTAATGAATATGTTAATTTAATTTTAATTAATATATTTATGTAAAAAATTAATGTTGAAATTGATAAAATTAATAATGTTAAACCCATTAAATTATTAGAATTGATAATTATAATATTTAATATTTTAATTTTAATAAAAAATGTAAGAAATGGTGGTAAGACTCTAATAATTAATAAATTCAAAATGATTGATGGAATTATTCATTTTATATTTATTATTGATATGTTATTTAATTTGTAAAAATGATTAATTTTTATTTTATTAAATAATAAACAAATAAAAATTATTGAAAATCTATTGATTATCTATCTGATTCGTTTTTAATGATTTTACAAAGGTAACTATGAATTATTACCTTTGCAACGAAACCCTCATGCTGTGACGTATAATCAGACATGAAATTCACTACCATGTTATCAGAATCGGTTTTGAAGACGGGTAAATTATTTGTTAGATTACCACAAACTTTTCCCATTACTTTTTCCGAATCGATTATATCGCTTTCATAAACGGCTACGTAATCGAAGTAGCACCTTAAACAAAACGAATTTTTTGACTAATGTTGTATGAAAAAAAAAAAGAAGAAGAAAAGAAAAAAGAAACATGAATAAAAAAATGTCCCTTACTCATTGTTATATTCCAAAATGAATTTTTCAAATCGAATTATCACGCTTTTATCCTTTGGAGCTTTAATTACCCAAGTGCAATTCATACGACCAAAATATTTGTCCTGATACATCAGAGGTTTTATTTCCGTTGGTTTGGTTATTATTCCACCACAATCTATTTTTATTATTAATAAATAAATAAATTTGATTTTATTAATAATTATGTATAACTGTCCAAAGTTTTCATGATTAACACAATTTAACTTACTACTCGTTAGGTACTCGAATTGGAATCCATTTCTTTGAATAAATGAATCAGTTTTGAAAATGATCTCCATCCGAGATACTGATCTTTGCAAACCTGGCGAGTTATTACCACACCAAACACTTTCCTCAGGATCGAAATATATTGCATCGGATTTGATGATCGTCAAATTATCGAAACGACAACCTCTTTGACCTGATGCTTAAAATAAATGAAACTTATAATAAGTAAGTTTCTTATTTAAGAACTTTATATTAACTTATAACTATTTAACTTATAACTTTATTTTACTATTAACTTATAATTTTATATTAACTTTATATTAACTTATAATAATTCGTAATATACTTACCCTGTTCGAGGTTAAAATCAAGAAATTTGATTACGATATCCTTGTCGTCATCAGCAATGAAAGTATAATTGCAATTCAAGTCACGCCGATAATATTTCGGATATCCTGGTGATGTGATGATTTTTTGTTGTTCTGTTACTTTGAAGACACCACCACAATTTTCGTTCCAAAGTGCACGAAAACCATCGCCTTGTATGGCTTCGTTCGAACGAAAGATAACTTTCATTCGATTGCTCGTAGAATTGAATGCCTTTGGTATATTTCTTCCACAAACTTTACCCAATTCGGTCCAATTTCCATGAATATTATTATGTTTTAGTTTCCAATCGAATACCTATAACATTATTGACTTATCAACTTATTTGAAACCTACCTTTGTATCTATACAAGTCTGAACTGAATCGATTTCGAAGTTGTAAATATTCTAACATTTGGATTAGATCACTAAAACGTACCTGTACGTAATCGTTATCGCAATTAGTACTGGTCTCCAAATTGAATCGATCAACGAAGATCAAACCTATATGAAAACCATTTTGCGCCATTATTTCCCACGTGCATTCCGCATTGTTTGGATATTGTTTCGGGAATCTAGAATAATAATAAATATATAAATATGTCATAGATTTTTCTTTTCTATGATAAAAATACATCAATGTAAGAATGAAAAGCATTACTTAGGCGAAGCAATTTCTTTGCTGAATCCTCGTAGAGCACCACCGCAACCGTGACTCGCTAATTGTAGATTGATCTCGAATTCGCTCGATCCTGGTTCTTCTGCGTAATATTCGATCCATAATTCGTTTGAAGTGCTAAGGATGTCTGATGGTTTTATATCTCCACAAAAAGTACCGACTTCTGGTGAAGTTGGTCCACCATTTCTAAAAATATTTATTTTTAAATAACAACAGGAACAGTTTGTGCATATTCTTCGATACAACGAGGTAACACATACCTGACTATAATGTAAACGGTTTCGCATCTTTTAACCAAGTTGAGTTTGGTGAAGGTAAGATTGATCATTTCACCGTTATCCGCATATTTGACATGCCAGGCACAACTTATAGGTTGTGAATTAGTCCAATTCTTTGGTTGGGTTATTGTATGAGATGGGCCTCGGAGAATACCACCACAAGGTGTCCATTTATATGTTAGATCGAAGTTCATTTTTTTCGAAGACGTAGCACTGCTATTTAATATCTGTTAATTGTTAATGTAAACTCGTTAAATCTTCTAAATTAATCTAATTCTAATTAATTGAAATATTTGAAATAGACAAATAATTACCGTCAATTTATTCTCGATCAATGGACTTCTAAGATATTTCGGTTTCGTTGAGTTGCCACAAATTTTACCAATGCCTGAAAAAAGAAATATTTAGATTAGAATATTAAGAATTTTATTCATGAAATTTCTTCGCATTTACCTTGTATAGCAATAGAATTGTAAGTGTAACATTCGCCAATAAAGCCAGTAGCTTTTAGGGTCAGTGTTAATCCTGTCTCATTGGCAGAATTGATTAATAGATCCGGTGGTTTGATCATCCATTCGCATAAGAATGAAGTTGTATTGTAGGGAGCAGGTGGAGCTTTGATTTCACCTCCAAAATTGGTTAGTATTCCACCGCAAGCTAAAATGATTCAATTATTAACACAGAATAAAAAAACAAAAAGAACTCATTCTCTCTTTCTCTCTCCCTCTTCATTTTTTTTTTTCATAATTTAAAACGTACGCGCAGGTGCAGCAGCCGAATATCGAAGTTTAAAGCCTCTATAACCAACTGGAGCCCAATAACCGATCAACATTGTGTTACCGCTACTTCTAATTTGCGGTACGTCTGTATTACTCATTAAGGTTTTAATCCTTGATTTCATAATGAAGTCATTGTAGAACTACAAAGAAATATCCATTTTTTCGTATTATTATTTTTGTATTTTTGTTGTTGTTTGTTTTCTTATCGACAAGAAAGTACCGACAGAAAGTTTTAATTACCGATAACGAATAGCTCGCTCTGAATGATTTATCAACGGAATCGAGATCTAAAATATCCACTATAACTTGAAAGCCTAACGGTAATCGGATTTTCCAATCGCAATATCTATAAAAATAATAATAAATTTATATTGTAAGACTAATATTTTGTATGCATTATTTATTTTGCAAATTGTATTTACCTGGAATGTGTTCTTAAATTTGGATATCCAGGTGTTTTTATTATACCGGACATAGCAGTAAGTACACCACCACAAACTGTAAATGATCCGAAAAAAGGTTAGCAATGAATTAGTAATTAAAAGTTTGTTTAGAAATATCTCTTACCTTCTTGGCTGGATGTAAAGTTTAAACTGAAGCCTCTGAAAGGGATATAATCACGATTATCGCTATATAAAGAGACGAAGGCCTCGTTATAGGTAGTCTCGATGATGTTTGGCAGTTGAGTTCCGCAAAATATTCCGAGAGTTTCGAACCCTTTAACGATTCAATTTAAAAATGCAGAAAATGATTGATTTCATTTTGAAAATGATTTAATTGCTAGTATCAATCTACCTGTTGCATTGCCAGGAACTTTTTCGGTTATATCTACGTAATCAGCTGATCTACAATTACGACGAGTTGGAAGATGCAAATCACGGAATTGAATCTTCAAAGTGTGGTCTACTGGACCAATTATCCACCATCCACAGTTTTGATTTTTAGGGTAGGAGTGAGGATAACCTGGCGAACTAAGAAAACCTTGCCTACCTCTCAGAATACCACCACATGCATCTGTCACATTAATTGATTTATATTAAATATTTGTATGTTTTATTATAAATATATTATATTAGGAAAAACGTTTAAACGCGAGATTTACCTCCAACTGTAATAAGAGCTTTAAAACCATTATTTGGTTCAGGTATGTCGGTATAAAATTTGATATACATCATGTTCCCTTTCGTTGTCATAGTACTTGGTGCCACGTCCTTACAAAATCTTCCCATCGATAGTGAATTGTCCATTCCACCATCTCTTATTTCAACATATTCCTTTTCGCAACTAGATAATTTAAACAATTTTTTTTTGTTAGATTATTGTATTACAATTGTTATACTGTAACGAGATGAAACTTACTTTATACTAGAAGCCAAATCAAATCTTTCTAAGAAATGAATCGCAATTCTTTCACCGTTAGTTGCCATGATCTTCCAAACACATTCGGTATAGGGATGTGGAATATTTGGATAATTCGGACTATTTATTTCTAGTTCTTTGTTTTCGTCAGACAATACGAATTCGCCACCGCAATTCATACCCTTTTCACTGGAAAATTTGTTATCATTTAAAGACATTGCAATAATCACTTATCAAGATAAAAATGATAATGGATTAATTTTGTACCTATATTGTAATTTAAACATTAGATTTGTACCGACACCAACAGCACGAACGTAAAGTTTGTTTCCAATGGTTTCTAAAGAAGTAGACGTATCTGATATTGCTGTGCAATATTTACCATCTCCGAGTAAGGGAGATGAAACATCCCCTCCATTTTTCAACTGTAAACTTGACAATATTAAAATACATATTTTATTTTAATGTAAATCGTCCTTACCATAAGATAATTTACATCGCACGCCTTATTTGTCGTTTCTACTGTGGACAAATAATCAATTTTAACTTCTATAGTTTTCCCAGGCTTCACAGTGACGAACCATTCGCAAGAGAAACGCCAACTTCTTATTCCACGTATGTTAGTTTTATTGCTGATTTCGATCACACCATTTGGTCCCGATAAGTCTCCACCGCATTCTATTGTTAAACAATATGAAATATTAGCTTACCACATAATTAACTTATCATGGTCTTTCAAACTTGCGTAAATAAAACGATGAATTTTGCTCACCTCTGTAAACTCGAGCAGAGAAGCCCGTTTTGTTCAAAAAAGAATCCGAAACAAATTTAACCGTCATAACATTTTTTGTTTTTATCGTACTCCAAGTGGCATTGGAAAGACACAATTTTTGTTCGAGGACACTATTCTCTTCTGAAGTCAATGCATATCCTGAATAAATGGCTACGTAATCAAAAACGCATTCATTACTCTCTTCTAAGTCGAGCATGTTTATTCTAATAACGAGATGAGTTCCCGGAGGAGAAGTGAAAATCCAAGTACACTCAAGATTTTCTTCGTAACCATTTGGCCAACCAGGAGACCAGAACGAATAACTATTGTTCGTGCTGCTCATCAAAGGCACTTCTTCGGTACACTTCGATACTATGAATGAAATTTCGTAAGTTTAATTATATGTAAAATAAATTTGATAAACCGATCGACTTACATTTAGTTTTTCGTAATTCCTGTTCCTCGATGACATCTTTTGGTATTTGTAACCAGTTAAGATCAAATTTATCTCCAGATAAAATGGAAAAAGCTTCCATGACGATGTAAGCCATGTTACTCGAAGTGACCAATGATGCAGGAGTCGTGTAAGAACAGTGTTCCAACAATACGGTTGCTTCATCATTGTAACCATCGTAGATCTGAATAAAATCGTTCATTATCGTATCGTTCTAACATCATTGGTCATGAAACTTTTCTAGGTAATTACCTTCAATGAACTAGAACACGAGGATTTTATGTTCTGCATGTATACTTCTTTGAATTCGAATTGAATGACAAATCCGACTTCGACGGTGATCCGCCACCAAAAAGTGCCTGCATTTTTATAAAAGAGAGGATATAAGGGCGAGGTGATTCTACCGGTTGGCCCATAAAGTTCGTTTCCTGGTAAGAAACTATAATCTGCTAGAAATCCTTGAGCTGCACTTTCCGCATCGCTTTTAAATTTGATCCAAAGTATACTCGAGGATGTGATCTGATTGATTTCTTCCCCACAAAAAACTCCTAACAGTTTACCGATTCCATTCTCCTCGCGAATTTCAAGATAGTCCAGGTCACAATTTTCGCTTTGTTGGATATTAAACTCGTTGAAAGTTATACTTATCCTGTTTCCTGGTGAAGTATTTAAAATCCATATGCACTCGGAATTGAGGGGATAAGAGTTAGGATAATTCGGCGATGCGATAGTTCCGTGTTCAGATGTATAATTTCCTCCGCAAGCTAGAAAAATAAAAAACAATTTTCATCGGTGTTAACGAGTCGGAGACATTTGAAAAAAAAAACGTTGATCTATCTCACCAGAATTCAATACGCTGTAAGTAGCGGAGAAATCGCTATGGAATTTGATTGACATGTATAGGCGAATAGTAAGAGCACTTCCGGTACTGATGATGGGAGGAGGAATTTTGTTACTGCACCATTTTCCAAGAACAGGTCCATCCACGTCTTCCCCTTCGATTACCTGCACGTATTCCATCGTACACCCTGGATCTATCAAAGTGTTATCACCTATACCTACTAGGCGTATCGGGTTGATATGCAGGTGCGTGAATGTTAACGTCACGTGATCGGCTAAAAGCAAAATTCGAATATATATGCTCGATAATTACAGTTAAAGAACATTTTCTTATTTTTCTTCTACGTGTCAACTCACCAGGATCTTCTGCTACGAGAATCCAAGTGCAGTTTAGTACATTCATTTCCATATTGTCGCTGGATCCTGAGATAAATCCTTGATCCTTGATTATTATGCGAGCACCGCATGCTGTTTTATACGAGGCTTTGAATCCTTTTGCAGATATTATACTGTCACTTCTCATGACTATTAACATTTCGTTACTGGTCGATACGTACGAGGGAGGAAGCTGATTTCGACAGTGAGTGCCCATCAAGTAGCTGTCTCTGCTTGGTCCATCGAATATCTAAAGAAAATATAGATAGATGTTTAATCAAAATGAATTCCTTTCAAAGTAGAGATTCTTTTTCTTGTAATCTTACCTTTACATAATCGTCGGTACAATTTTTACTGTCCTCGATATCGAAGTCCTCGAACGTAACGTTTACCACGTGATTTTTGTCAACTTGTAATAACCATTCGCAGTTTTGATTGTGAGGATAATTGAGAGGATAATTGGTTGTATGAATGACACCGGAATCAACTGTAAATCTTCCACCACATTGCAGAGGAATACTTTTGTAGCTTGCCTTAAATCCGCGAAGTACGAAAAATGAATTCGTGTCGAACGTGATGAATAGTTTGTTACCGGAACTTGTGTAAACAACCGGTTTATTGGAATAACATAATTCGACCAATTTCGGTGCATTTTCATCTTCCCCTCCGTAGATTTTTAACGACTTGAAAGTACAAGTCACTTGATTTTCGATGTTTACCTGATAATAAGAAAAGATTCGAATAAAGATTGAAACAATTTAAGCTTCGATTTCGTGTTATTAGACTTACATCGAGCAACGTGAGTTCAACGCTATGCGTGTAATCAACTTCGATCAGCCATTCGCATCTGAGTTTGTTCTTATTTCCCGAAGGATAACCGGGAGAGGTAAACGTGTCCGAAGGCTTAGTCAGGTGTCCACCACAACCATCGACCATCCATTCCAATCGAAAACCATTGTGGGTGGTATAAAGGTCGGTAAAGAAATTGATAAAAATTTGA
Source organism: Polistes fuscatus (assembly GCF_010416935.1). Taxonomy (NCBI): domain Eukaryota; kingdom Metazoa; phylum Arthropoda; class Insecta; order Hymenoptera; family Vespidae; genus Polistes; species Polistes fuscatus. The sequence continues at coordinate 2,091,923 of NW_025113102.1, forward strand.
TTTTCCGAGGAGTGAATTTTCGGAGGAAGATTAGCCGAGCCACAAAATTTGCCAAGTTCGCTATTAGCCAAATTATTGGTGCCCTCTTTGATCTCGAGATAATCATAATCGCAGCTGTTTCTACTTGATCCTTCCACGTCAAAGTGAGAAAAAGTCAAGTTAATTTTGTTACCGATCGGTGCCGTGATTATCCAACTGCAATTCTTCGAGTTGTCGTATTCGTTCGGGAAGTTAGGTGATTCTATGACACCTCGGAAACCGTTTAACGTGTTGTGACATTCTGAGAAAATAATGGAAATGTAATTAGAAATATTCAATGACAGTAATTATGTGTAATAATAATATATATATATATATTATAAAATATATTATATAATTTTCTTTTAATTTATATATTATATAATATATAATATTTCTTTTTAATATATATAATATATAATATTTAAAATTTGTTTTTTAATTTATATATTATATAATATATAAAATTTTTTTTTAATTTATATATTATATATATATATTTTTTTTAATTTATATATTATATAACATATAATATTTTTTTTTAATTTATATATTATATAATATTATATAATTTTTTTTAATTTTATATTATAATATATAATTTTTTTTTAATTATATATATAATATATTATATAATTTTTTTTTAATTTATATATTATATAATATATAATATTTTTTTTTAATTTATATATTATATAATATATAATATTTTTTTTTTAATTTATATATTATATAATATATAATATTTTTTTTAAATTTATATATTATTATTATAAAAGTAGAGATGTAACGTACTAGTGTCATATTGAATGTGGAAACCACGAGAGGATGTAGTAAAGTCGCTACGGAAACGAATGGTCAGTATATTAGACGTTGAATTTATGATCTGTGGATAAGTAGAGCAATATCGTTGGACATTCCGTGTACGAGCGGTGCCTTCGGATATCTCCACGTAATCGTATCTGCATTTTACATGATGTTCCAAATCGAGATCAACTATAACAAGTTGTACTGTACTGCCTGCGGAAACGATGATTCTCCAAATACATTCAGCATTATGGCCGTATGGTTGGGGATAATTCGGTGATATAATATCACCTCTGGAAGACTTTAATATTCCACCGCATCCTAAAAGAAATCTCATTTTTATTTCAAAACTTCTGAGTAAAGTAATATTGACGAAATAATCTATCGTTCTTTTACATATCTAATGTTACAACTTACCTTCCACTGTGTAATCCCAATCAATGCTAAAACCTGCAGCCGTATTTGATTCGTCAGATACGAATTTGGCAAATAACTTGTTCGTTTGACTGACTATTTGATTTGGTGTCTCCTCACCGCAGTATCGTCCGATCAAAGGTGAACTATCGTAACCACCGTTTCTAAAATATATTGACAGTTTATTTTAATTTCATGAAAAGATAGGATATTGTTGAAGAAAAAAAAAAAGAAAATAAAATTCTTTTCATTGCATTCTACCTTATTTCCAAATAATCGAACATGCAGTTTGGATGACTTTCGAGTTGGAAATTATTGAATTTAAGGGTAACTTTATGTCTATTGGGTGCTTCGAGTACCCATACGCATTCCCTCGAACGCGGATAGTTTCCTGGATAGTTGGGAGATCGGATAACACCACTTTGCTGTATGTAGTAACCACCGCAAAATTTGGAAGCATCGACAAAGACATAGTTAGCCATAAATCCGTTTAATGTAATACTCGAGTCGGTCTCAAAGTATATCACCATCGTTCTGTCACGCGAAGTGAGCGTGGGTGGTTTATTATTGCCGCAATAACTAAAACAATCATTTCAATATTCTTGATAATAAATCATTCTATCTAATTAATCTATAATAAATGAATAAAAAATATTTAAAAATCGACTAACGTTCCCATATGACTGTCTTGCGATTTAGAAATATTTTCATAAACGCTAACATAATCATTTCTACAACGTGTTTGATGTTCGAGTTCGAATAGCAACCAAGTGAGTTGTACCAAGTATCCTGGAGGTGCCTGAATAATCCAAGTACATTCTTCGTTATTTTCGTACGTACCGTCTTCAGTGGGCGATTGAATTATTCCAGTAGAACTTCTGTACAATCCTCCGCATCCTTAAGACACAAATATGTTCATTTCAAAATTCTTTTCGAATTATAATTTTTTATACAAACGTCAATAAATATTGATTTAACTTACTGCGATCTATGGACGTGTAATTAGCTTTGAAACCACGACCATGAATGGTACTATCGCTTGTAAATTGGAGGTACATGAAATTGTGCGTGGAATAGAATGGTTCGGAGGGTACGTTTGTACCACAGAGAGTGACGAGATTAGTGGAATTTTCGCTATCACCGTCGAAAATTTGTAGAGAGTCAAAATAACAATCGCTAGACATTCCTTCTATGTCCAGATCGAGAATAGTAAGAACGATAGCTTTGCCTGGTGGTAATATAATTTCATAGGTGCAAGTTCTGGAGGCATGATAAGAATTTGGGTACATGGGAGAGGTAATGATATCAGTTAATTCGGTAAATTCACCGCCACATAAGACTTCGTAATACAAGGAAAATCCTTCCATTTCGAAGGACCAATCACTCGTGAAAACTATTATTACATTGTTAGAATTTGATTTAATAGCCGGTGGCATGTTACTCCCGCAATATCTACCGATCAATGGCGAATTCGTACTATCTCCATCGTAAATCTGAAACATTTAGATCTCTTCGTTGTAACCCTAATTTTCTTGATTTCGTATGATATATTAATTCTAAGGATTACCTCGACCGCATCGAAAAGACAGCTAGTAGAATCCTCGAGATTGAACTTTTGCCAAGTGATTTTGATTTTTTCGCCCGGTGGTAATTGTATTTTCCATTCGCAATTCATGTTTGCTCGATAAGACGACAGAGAACCAGGAGAATGTATCGAGCCAGTATTCGAAGTAAAAACACCACCGCAACCAGGTATACCTGAATAGAAGATTTATATTCCAAATATAGGCGTCTCATCAATTTCATATTTTGTCTATGTATATTTTATGCCTATTATATATTTAAACGCTCACCTTCTACTGTTGAATAATGAATTTGGAAACCAGCATCTTGACCAGTGACGTCGGAGTGGAAATAAAGAGTAACTTCGTTTCCAGGTGCAGTTAGAGGTCCTGGCCGGCTGTGATTACAATAACGGCCAAGAGGTTCATCGTTGTTCGCTGTGATCTGTAATATAACAGTATTAGCATGCTATTTACGAACGATTACAATTTGAAATCGATAGATACGAACTAGGACAAAATCGTATTCGCATGTTGGGTGTTCTTCGAGCATCAGCTGTCCGAAATGTAATTGTATTCTTTTTCCCTCTTTTACCAATATATGCCAATAACAATCTCTGTTAGGAGGATATCTTCCCGGATAACCAGGTGACGTTATTGTACCATAATCCTCTTCAAAAACCCTACCACAGATCGGCTGGATCGTATTCCAATGTAAAACGAATCCGTCGTGTGCTACGCTGCTGTCCGAGTGGAACCAGAAATACAATGAGTTGTGAGATGAAATGATGTTTCCATTCTTATTTGGTAAAGTGTTACCACAAAATCTGCCTATCATATGACTACCAGCATTTCTACCATCGTGTATCTAGAAATAGATGTGCATATTTCGTTATTATGGATAGTATTATTTTCTATTTACTCTAGGATCGATCATCGATATCTTTTTTTACCTGAAGAAAGTCAAATTTACAATCGACGGAGTTTTCCAAGTTGAAACTCGTAAAAGTGACATTCAATACTTGAGTAGAATTGGTCACTAAAACCCAGGCACAACTAAGCCCATGTTGGTAAGTGGTTCCACCAATAGGAAACTCTAAGTGACCGACAGGGTTTCGAGATACACCACCGCAAGTTTGTCGTTGCGTTTCACATCTGCTGCCTGTGTAAGAGTTAGGACAATCGCAGGTCACTGCACCATTGGAGACAATGCAAACTCCGTTGTTCTTGCAAGGATTAGGCGCGCAGAGATCGATTTGGGTATTGCACGTTGTTCCTGTATATTATATTGATGAGTAAGAGATCATTTTATCGTTTGTAATTTATCGAAATAAAATATTTGATCGAATCCTGACAGTTAGACGTTGATTGCAGAGTTTCAAGCGTTCGGATAAAAATATTTAATTCATACGAAGAACAATTATACCTGTGTATCCGATATCGCATCTACAGAGAAATCCTTCGTAAGTCGAGATGCACGTGCCGTGAACGCAAGGACGATTAGCGCATGAATTATTCGATATTTCAGTTGCAGGCCGACACCCGTTCGGACCGAGTCCGTCGCCTTGGTATCCTGTTGGACACCGGCATTGCACGTAAGAGCTGGTAAGCGCAGGATTTTCGATGCAGCTTGCTAAAGGGTGACAACCACCGTTATTAATCTTACAAGGACCAACATAGATACAGGAAACTCCATCGCCGTGGTATCCTGGAGGACACGGACCGCAGACCCTTGATCCCTGCGTAACGATAATTGACTTTACATTCTTCCATTTAAGCTTTCGGTTTAAAAGGGATTCCGAAGGATTTCTCTTACGAAAAGATTTCGCTTCATTAGCTCCGCGAATTTGTTAGAATTAATTAACTTGTAGAGTTTTCTTGAACTAACGACGAATTCGTTAAGTTGAGAATTAATTCGATTGAAATAATAATTGAATATATATAAATCAATTCTTACCATAGTATTAATGCACTGTACTCGAGGTGCGGTACTACATCCCCCATTATCTTCCATACATTCGTCGATGTCAGTACAGTAATAACCATTTCCGGTATAACCTCGTGGACAGGCGCCGCAGAAAAATGTACCAGGTGCGTTGAAACACATGACAAGTGGGTTTACGGAACATGGTGGATGTTTCGCCGCACATTCGTCTACGTCCTTTGTGCAAGCTGGATTCGTACCATCGGTTTCCCATCCCTCAAGACAAATAGTGTTTTATCAAAGTATAAATTATTAATAGAATTTCTTATAACTTTTTAACATACTTGATCGCAAAGACAGGTGTAACCAATGATGGTTCCAGGTTTGGGGACACATACACCGTGTCCACAAAGTTCTTCAGAGTTCTGCCTACTACATATGGCGACTCTTTTTGTGCAATGTAGGCCATACCATCCAGTTTGACAATCACATCTAAACGATGAGAAATTTTTATATGATAGTAATAAAAAGAGAGGAAATTGGTATTACGTACCGATAAGATCCAGGTAAATTAATACAGGTTGCTCCGTTTTGACATCCCAGATCTGTGCCAAGAAGTCTAGCACACTCATTTACATCCGTCATGCAATTAGGTCCCTAAACGAAATTACATAATTACGATGTAATAATTAGATTGAAAATAGGTCGTAAGACCTATCGTAGCAAACCGTTTTACCTCCCAACTAGAAAGGCATAGGCATTGGTATCCCTCGTAAAGATCTTGACAGGTACCACCATTTCCGCAAGGATTACTTTGACAAGCGTTTTCTTTTAACTTTTTCTCGATATTTTGCACCGTCTCTTCTAATCTTCGTAACTTCATTTTTTAACAAATTATAAAATAATTGTTTTTTTTTTTTTTATTTTACTCTCTTGTTTATTAATGAAATTTCATACTTACTCTTTCATTGGTACGACGTAAACCGTTTCTCGTGAAATTGTCATCCTGTAAACAATTTATATGTAAAATAATTGTCTAACAAATAGTTATATAATTAAGTTTGCAAATAATAGTTGATCGAATTACCCATTGCTTGCTCGGTAAACGCGAGCTGTTCCCACCAGTACCTTCCAACATAGCAATCCTTCTTTGCAAACCTCCAGGACCTTCAACGAGATTGCTTAGCCTTACAAGATTATCCTCCACTTGAACGAGATACCCAGCTCTCAATCTTTCAAACAGACGTGTCGCATCTTGAGCCTGAAGAAAAGGAAATCTTTAATCTGAAATCTCATATCTGTCTTTGTGCTTTTACGAGAAAATGTATAAGAGCTCACAGCCAATGCGACGTGAAGTAAATTAATTTCATTAACGTTGATATAACCGCTCCCTAATACTTTAAGAGTAATATTTCTATCCTTTGCGCTGGATATAATCAAATTACCATCTTGTGCCTCGAGAACTGGCCTAAGGAAAACAAAATTATACGTTAAAGTACGTTAAAATAATCTCTTAATTAAAAAATTGTAAAAAGAAAGAATTTACCTTTCATTCATCCACGCTAAAGTCAATCCCAAATACAGCAATAAGCTGAACAATATTTCAAACGAAGCCATTTCGAATAGTCGAAAAAAAAGTAACTAATATTTATTTGAACATTTCGTCTCTTGGTTTTTCGAAGATCCTTCCTTGAAAATCGTTTTTGATAGACTGTGCCAGATTGAAGCACGGTATTCAAAGCAATTATTACTATCATCTTCGTTCCAGTCGAGTGGGCGTTTTAGAAGATATTTATCGAGCTCCTCCCAATATCGAATTACATTCATTTGGAAGCGTCAATTGTAATACACAAATCAAAATATATCTAAATAGAAATGAGATTGAAATTATCTTTATACGAATTTGGAAAATTGATTTAGTATTATTAATCATATAACGAGACCGCGCCAACTTATAATCATCAAATTAATATCAGCAAATATAATATTTGCATATATATATATCGATGTTCACGTAAATACTTTCATATATATCGATAAATATAAAAAATGACCATATATATAATATACAAATTTTCTATAAATATGATCTAATTTATAAAGATATACGCCTCTCATATATATATTGATAATATGAACAGGCGCATATTTACGCCTCTTATATGCATATCGATGAATATCAGCAGGTCTACATATATATAGGAATATATATAATATATACTTTGCTTTTAGAAATGAAAATTTCAAAGTATTTGTCAATTTATAGATAAAAATGTGAATAGAAAGCAATTTGAATTTAGCGCATTAAGTGGATGTCGCTATTGGTTGTCGGTAGGGGGCGTGGTTAGTGGCGACGGTGGCGGCGCCAACCGTGTAACACGGAAAGTTTTTAACTCGGCGCGACGAGGTGAGGCATCAGTGATGCGCGCTGCGCCGGCAATACACGGCAATATACGGCAATATACAGCAGTATGCCAGTATGGCTTTGGCTGCCGGCGGGTTCGCGTTCTTCATGTTTTTTCTTGGTGACGCGCCGCGTACTCGGCCGCGGGTGTGCGTCTTCTCCTGAGTTTACATTTTCTGACAGATAGAAAGAGAGAAAAGGAAGAAGACTCTTCGAAACGGTCATCGGAGAAAAAAATCGAATCGTGATAAAAAAAGGGCATTCGTGCGAAGGGAGAGAGAGAGAGAGAGACACACACATACACACAATAAAGATAGAGAGACACAACCACCCTTGGACATGCGGCGAAACGTGAAAATAGTGCTCCTTCTGTCATGCGCCTGGATGTTCGCTTTTGTTTACTACTATCACACGTCCAGAGATACCAAGGTAAAAATATAAATGTAGATATTTATTGTTAAATGTGTTTAATGGATTTTTTTTTTGTATAAATTCTAACGAATATTGCAATGGTAATAACTTTGAAATTCGTTGATCTTTTTTTATTATTTATTCAATTTATTTATTCAATTACTTTTACATACGTTATATGATACATATTATATTATATCTTCGTATATAATTGTTCGTAGTTATATTTTGTATTTGTATTTTTCCTGTAGTTTTTAATTATTCTTTTAGCCTCTCCTTTCGATTCCTGGAATTCGAGGGTGTATCGATTATTAAAGAGACACTACTTTGCTTTCCATGCGTGTCATCTCTCCAAAAAGGAACGGTAACATCGTCTTTGTTTAAAAGATATTTATCGGAATTTTTCGAATTTTTCGAATTTTATTTAACAATGATATTCGTCGAGTCACCCTCTTCTTCTCATGTTTTCGAATAACGCATGGGAACTCGTCGGTGTACGTGACACGTGCTTTTACTTTCTCAATTCGCATCGGTTTCCGATCGATGCTCAAATTCGTGGTTATTTTATTTAATTCTATCTCTTTCAGAGTGTAAGTACTCATCATATCTTGGATGCAACTTGCAATCTTCTACTTTTCAAACAACCTAAACTATCATTATATCGTACGAAAGTATTTTTTGACGTAGAAATATTTATTAGATGATTTACTCTCCAATCCTATAATTAGTTTCTTTTATTTTCCCGAGTGAATAAATTTACAATGGAAACAATGGTATTTTATTTATAATAAATAATTCGATTATAAGGATTTTTCGTGCGATTCGATTATCCCCAGGGCGGAATAATTTGCATCAAAGCGAAAAGTAACTTGTTGATTAATTAATTAATTGCCGCGTACTGTTATAATTAGCCGAGAAAAGTCGGGCATTATAACGAGCTTAATTCTTTTGTAACATTTTTGTATACGATAAAAGACTTATCGATATTATATCCAAAGTATTGGAAATTTCGTTTGTTCGAAATGATTGGATTACCCTTTTTTCCAAATTTTTTAACGAGATAACTTTATTAAAATATTTCACGTTGAATACAATTACTATTGATTTGTTTGTTTGTTCGTCTCTCTTGCTTGTTTTTCATTTTAATTCTACACTTTTTTTAAATACAATCTCGACGGATTATATCACGTTCAATCGAATTTAAAATCGCGTACGAGCTAGTGTGTCAATTATTGCAATAATAATGGAAAGAGATTTTAATTTAATCTCAATGTACCTACCTTTGCAAATATCCAGTTGAGAAATTGATATAAAATTATTAATAATTACGTTAATATGTTCGATTTTATTTTCAGAATAAAAATTATTCAATGACCGTTGATTATAATTAATAACAAATAAAATATATAATATATAACAAATAAATATATATATAAATAATAAATAAATATATAATAATATTATATAATAAAATTATATAATAATAATAATTATAATAAAAACATATATATATATATATATATATATATATATATATATATATATATATATATATATATATATATATATATATATGTTACCGTAAAGGAATATAATTCAATTAATTCATGAAACAACTAAACGTTTAAGGAAAATCATATATACAAAAATTGATTATATCTTCAAACTAATAAGTTTAGAAAACATCACGATGTTATATTTATATGAATTTATATGAATTCATAAGAGAGGCGAGTAATTAAAGTATGAAATTAAAATTGGATCCATCTTCAAGGTTTGTTTTTCTTTCCACAGCAATGCTTTTATAGTTATCCATTGTTATCTTATCCTATACTTTGCGAACCAATGTTCCGTTAATCGTGGCGTTCTATTGAAACTAATCTACGAATCAAATTTCAATTGCATACTATTCGCCCCTCGTGAATTCTTATAATACTTATATTTGAAGAATGTAATTCTATCTTATTTTACATTGGAATTTGTCGGTATAATTATTTCAAGTTATTTTATTAAATAAAATCTCATACTTTTTTAATGCTAACATATATATATATATACATTTTTACCGTAATCGAGCGAAAAATTCTTCGAAGATGAAATTCGGTCGAACAAAGATCCGGTAGGAGAGTTCGATGAAACGAACCAGTTCCACACGACGAGTTCTTGCTTTGCGTGCAAATGATCGCGTGTTTATCTCTCTGTCGTTTCAATGTACTTCTATTCTCTTTGTCTTTATTTCAGGTAAGAAGCAGTCTTATAGAATAAACGATTTTACAGTTAAATACAAAAATTATGAAATGTTTTATATATATATATACAAAATATTCGATATTCTTGTTCAAATAATTTATTCGAATTTGATTTTATATATAAATTTTATCTTTTGCAATATAGAAGTCACATAATTCGAAGAAAAAAAGAAATCTAAGCGATTACATGAAAGATAAATAAAGAAGATTAGAAAATACCTGTGTAAGAGGATAAATCACGAAGTAAATTTGACCGAAGACTAATTTCCTATTTCGTCTAACTCGTAACGGTCTTTCGGCGTATCAGAAATCGTTCTTGACGTCACACGAAAATAGGATTTACCTTAAATAACATATAGAAGATATACGTATACATATATATACATGTGTATGTATACATAAACATAAGACCGTTTCGAGAACTAGGAGATCCAATGGAATACCTTGTACTTACGTGTGCCATGAATCCGATTTAATCGCACCTTAGAACCGAGGTGAAAGTTATTCTTCTTCGGGAACTATCCTTCGGTGGATACTATGGATTAGAAAATATTTCTTTTACATTCATTTGCAAAGGAAAAATAAAAAAGAAAAGATATTTGAACTATTACGTAATATAATTATATTCTCAATTTAATACATCCGTCAGAATACAACTTTATTTCTTTTAACGATACATCTTTTTTAATTATAGATAAACGTAATTAATTGTATAAATAATTAACCAATTAGCTATCTCATCTAATCGATCTATTCGAAAAGTGTGTACCTAAATTTAGTCACGGAAATGAAGCACAATGACTGTGTATACTCGTCAAACACGAAATGGTACGATTAAAATTCTAAAAATGTGTACATGGAAAATTACACACCAGTTTCAAAATAAACGATCCAAATGATAATTGTTACGTCTGATAAAATCATTCGATTCGAATCATCAATTGTTTCATCATCGCAAACCTACTCTAACACAATTTCGAAGCAATTTCTGGTATCGCGTACAACTTTCTATCGTAGAGAAGCGTTGTACGACGTTGGTGCAACGTTTTAAGCGTTGACGCGCTAATGGAGCGAACTAATCGCGTTAACGTGCCGAATACGATTTGGCCATTAAACCCGAAAGCCACAATCGACGTTGCTCTCACTCATTGCTTCTACTTCGATGACGATTACATCGTTGACGTTTACAGAATTACACATTTACACTCAACGTTAAACTCGATTTTACATGAATTTTTATTCCATATTTTTTACATACTATATAATATACTTATATATTACTATAATATTTATTATATATAATTATTATAATATTATATTTTAATATATGATACATGAATTTTTATTCATTTATAAATTATATATAATAATTATTATATATATATATAATATATAAATTTTATTTATATATAATTATATTTATATAATTTAATAATTTATAAATTTTATTTATATATATATATATATACTATACATATAAATACACTTTAAAGATTTATTGTACTAACTTATTAGCTTGCAGACTACCGACAATGTATAACAACCGTAATAGTAAACAATTAACTTTACTTTACATTTAGTGAGTAATTAACGTTCCTTATAGAAAAAGAAAACAAACTTGAATCCATTATTACTATTTCTCTTTCTATACTTCTCGTTTGACGACATAGCCAAAAACGAACAAAGTCGGATAATTGTAAAGTCGACTTCTTTATCCCTGCAGCTAGCTTCGCGGTTGTTTGCCTCTTTCGGAAATTAGGGATGAACCGTTCCAGAACCGGTTTCAAACGAGCATCATTCCAGTGACCCGATTCGTATCAGGCCTCTATTTGGTAAGATTGCGATCAAGATTATTAGTAGGAAGTATTACACGTATACACAAGTTTGCAAATCTTTTTCATATATATGAGCCGTTTATTTTGAAAGTGGCCTAACTCCATTTGTCAATTATTTCCGGTTACCCATGATTACATGTACAACTTCAAATTATCTATCAATAAAGCATTTGAGGTTACTTATATTCCGAGTAAATACGGTAATTCTGGACGCATAAGTTTTCAGAGTTAGTTGAATAACTAATCCGTTTATTTTGAAAGTGGCCTAAGTCTATTTACACTTAAATTAAGATATTTATCATTGATTTTTAATATCAGGACATTCGTTTTTACCAAATGATAGAGATTTTGGTGTGGTAGAAATGGCATTAAAAAATAATAATTTACCGTTTGTCCCCCGAGATTATTACAATATTATCAAAAAGTATCGGAAAGATAATAACTTTTTGTACGTGAAATGAGACAAGAAGATTTTGTATCAACAAATTATTAGAAGACGCAATTTTTAAAAGGGTAAAGGATTCTAATGGAGAACCAATAAACTGCTTAAAAATATGTTGGATGGGTTTTGTCAAAAATGAACCGTATCAAATTTTCTATAAGACATCAATGAATGAGAACGAAAATTTGAAAGTCCTGAATTTATTAGCACGTCGGAGGACCAAGAAACTTCGAAAATATTGTATTGACACCACTGTATAAAAATATAAGACAAATTACAACCGCAAAATTTAAGGACATAATTGACTTATTACGATATATACCACCGGAACATCGTGATTTCTTTAAATCCCTTTCACATACACAAAATGTAGATGAGTAGAAAATTGTTTTGTAATTTATGTTTGTAAAAAATATTTTCAATCGCATAATTTATGTTTTTAAAGTGTTATAAAGGTATGTCAAATAAAACGAGTATTGTTTTTTCTCAATTTGAAGCATCTTAAATTATGTTGAATGGACTTCGGTTCCTTCAAATTTTATAACAAATCTGGTTGTCAATTTTGAAAGTGGCCTAACTCCATTCTTGCTAAGAAAACGCATATTATTTACTTAATAATTGCCATTATTTTAATAGGAATTGTAAATTGAACACCTTTAGATACACTTAAGCAGCATAACTCATTGATATTCTGTACGTATATGTTTAATTGCATTGAAACGCAAACCCTTAAATATCTCAATTTAAGTATAAATGGTCTTAGGCCACTTTCAAAATAAACGGCTCAAATCAAAGTTAAATGAAAGAGATTTTTATAGAAAGTACAAGTATAAATTTTGTATTAGCATAACTGCGAACGTATGATATATAAATATAAGACAAATTACAAGCGCAAAATTTAAGGACATAATTGACTTATTACGATATATACCACCGGAACATCATGATTTCTCTAAATCCCTTTCACATACGCAAAATGTAGATGAGTAGAAAATTGTTTTGTAATTTATGTTTGTAAAAAATATTTTCAATCGCATAATTGATGTTTTTAAAGTGTTATAAAGGTATGTAAAATAAAATGAGTATTGTTTTTTCTCAATTGGAAGCATCTTAAATTATGTCGAATGGACTTCGGTTCCTTCAAATTTTATAACAAATCTGGTTGTTAATTTTGAAAGTGGCCTAACTCCATTCTTGGTAAGAAAACGCATATTATTTACTTAATAATTGCCATTATTTTAATAGGAATTGTAAATTGAACACCTTTAGATACACTTAAGCAGTATAACTCATTGGTATTCTGTACGTATATTTTTAATTGCATTGAAACGCAAACCCTTAAATATCTCAATTTAAGTATAAATGGTCTTAGGCCACTTTCAAAATAAACGGCTCATATATATATGAAAATGAAAGGATATTTTCTCGTGGAAAATGGTATGTTATATAAATTTAAGGGAAAAGATGTTTCTTCTTCAAAACGTTTCTTTTTATGTGTTCTTTCTTTCACGTACGTGTTGTTTATAGATATATCTATAAAAACGTATGTAAACTCAAGCCATGTATGCGTTCTTCTTGACCCTTGATAAATTCGAGGGACCACCAACGGACGTGCGACCAGCGATAAAGGAAATTGGAATAAGGAATAAGAAATGACACTAATTTTTCCTTGATTTTTCTTTGGCTTAAAGTTTGACAGGATGATTTTAAACTGGTTTTTCTATTTTATTTCTATCTTTCGGTCTTTCCTCATTTCCTACATTTGCCGAGACAAACGCGGAAGAATTAGCTTGGAATCGCGGTGGGAAACTGAAATTCGAAATGTTTGAACAAAAAGATAAAAGAGATTCTCTATCTTTCTCTCTTACTTTCTGTATATCTCTTGTAGACGTACGTACAGCATGTAACTAGCAGCACAGGACGGACCATTTTATCGAGGATATAGAAAGACAAAGGTACAATTCTTCGCGGACCGAGAGAAATCCGGACTAATTAACGCAAACCGTTGGCAAACGGTTTAATCGTAGTATTTTCTACCATTTCCTATTTTCTTCTTTTCCCCCTTTTTCCTCTCTCCATAAAAATTGATATCCTTTTAACCGTCTTTTGATTTGTGTCCAAGAATATTTGCTAATTATTCGTCTTTTAATCCCTTCCTTTATCACGCGATCCCATTTTTTTATTTACGTCGCGAATTACTTGTATTTTTTTTACTCGCGAAGAGAAATGTAATTTAAAAAAAAAAAAAAAAAGAAAAAAAAAAGAAAGTAAAAGAAAATAATTTATCTCAACTGGACAAACGAAATTCAATTGAAATTGCGCTACTACGTTTATTAATATCCTAGTACAAGAGGAGATCGATACAAATCCCGCTTTCCCATCCAGCGAGCACTTTGAAATTCTACTCGGCATTGTAATGGCATCGCTTTGTTTAAAGGTAGGGATGAATGACAGAAGATTAATAGAAGAGCGTAGTTGTATCGTGGAATATGTTCAGAGTCGGTGCCAGTACTTGGGGTAGGAGACTAAAAGGAGCCCACAGAAAGCTCATTTACTTAATTTACATGCTGGTAGTTAAGCATTATCGATTTTCTACCAGGTATCTGTCTTGAGAGCTTTACCCGAACTTATTCGCGGATAATATAAGATTTTTCATAAATTTTACTTTATATTAAAACACGATTTCATTTCTAACTTTGATTCGACATAAAATGGTGACAGCAAATGTTATGGTCCTTCTTTTAACTTTGAACACAGTTTCGAATTAAAAATTCAAGTTTTATCTCGTCAACCTCGTTGGATTTATAACAAATAAGAATTTGTTTGTAACTTTAAAAATATTCTTCAATTTATAGAGCGAAACAAGTAGAGGAGGAAAGTAAAACTTGGAACGAAGCGAATAGTAAATGATAGAAACGATAAAAGTTACTGGTAAAAGCGAATAAGAGTAGGCGGTGTGTCTTTAATAATTAATGTTACTCGAAAAGTAGATATTTTTGAGATCTTGGAAAGTTTGAAAGCATTATTAACTATGTAACTCGGTTGTGTTTCAAGCTCTCTCTCTCTCTCTTTCTCTCTTTCTTCCTCTTTCTTTCTCCTTTCTTCTCCATCTTTCTAAGGATATCTATTTTTGTTGAACAGAAAATATGTTTCTCTTCGTTTTAAGGCTTTTCAAACGAAGATTATCTAATCTCGCGATAGAGTTTTTCTTATTTATATTTAAATTTCCTGTTTCTATCGGATCGAATCTACGAATCAAATTTTTATTTCATACTTTAACTAATCGTCACTTGTAAATTTCTATGTAAGTATATAAGTTAGTATATCATTTTGTCTTATTTCATATTTCAACTGTTAAGTTCAGTTATTTCATATTTCAACTGTTAAGTTCAGTTATTTCATATTTCAACTGTTAAGTTCAGTTATTTCATATTTTAACTAATCTGTAAATTTATATGTAAGTACATAAGTAGTATATCATTTTGTCTTATTTCATATTTCAACTGTTAAGTTCAGTTATTTCATATTTCAACTGTTAAGTTCAGTTATTTCATATTTCAACGGTTAAGTTCAGTTATTTCATATTTCAACTGTTAAGTTCAGTTATTTCATATTTCAACTGTTAAATTCAGTTATTTCATATTTTAACTAATCTGTAAATTTCTATGTAAGTACATAAGTTAGTATATCATTTTGTCTTATTTCATATTTCAACAGTTAAGTTCAGTTATTTCACGAATCAACGGATTTAACAAATTAACGCTTGCATATACACAAGGTACACATATTTACATTTTGTAGGGAGGCGTAACGTATGCTAACATTTCGACGTAATTGGTCTGATTACCTCCGGACGAGATTTGTTAGTGAGCAAACGTTTTCTCGTTTCCCATGGATACAGCATGCACGATTATATCGTACGCGACGGTATGGCGTTAGCGAGAATGTAATGAGTCGGTCACATTTGCGGTCACGTATCGCACAAATTTTTCGTCAGTTTTACCATGTAACCAAATGCTAGAGAAGTATTATAGTAGTAACCAGTATGGGGGGGAGGAGGGGGTAGATTTAAATAGTAACAGGTCTTCTTTTTTTTCTCTTTTATTTTTGGCAACATCAAGACCTAGTAGTAATCTTTCCTTTTTAGAATATTCTCGTTCGGTTCTGACGTTTTTATATTTAAATATTGCACAGGATATCACATGTAGCAATATTTTATGCTAATTTTATTTATTTATAAACGTATGAAATTCGTCGTAAAGAATTACGAAGATACGCCCGTGGTTTGTTTCTTTTCTTTTTTTTTTTTCGGAATAAATAAGAAAAGTTTCGTCGAACGAGTCAAGATTTTCAAGGGAAGAAATATTTTCTATCTACGTCAAGAAAGATAGGTAGGTGTATATATATAGGATACGTTTGTGAATTTTTCTTCTTATTCTCGTATTCGAAAATACATTGATGTTGGAATCCACGTAACGTAGTTCTGGGAAGGCGTTTTCTATAAATATGAAAAGAAAAAGAAAGAAAGAAAGAAAGAAAAGGAAAAGGAAAAGGATAAAAAGTCAGTCGGTTTGTGAGTCGTCGAAATGAAGTTTTTCGTTGGTAGATTTATGCAAGCATTGTTTCTCGTATTTAAAGGAAAAGGAAGGAGAGGAGGATTATAAGGAGTCATGGGATCGAGGGGATGAAACTTTGGTAGGAAAATATTTTTCCCGGTGAAATACCTGCGTGATATCTGCGCGAAAGTTTCTTGCATCGAGGGTCTTTCCGTTTAACTGTGTGCTGTTTGTGAAAGGGAAAAGGACAGAGTACTAAGGTTGTGGTGCTGGTGGTGGTGGTGGGTGGGTCGTAGTAGTAGTTGAAAGCAGTGTAAAAACGAGGGATGCGCTCTCGTGCGTACGTCTAGTATATCTACATACATATATATATCTGTGTGTATGTGTAAGCACCTCCGGGAATGCACCGAATACCGCACTGCGCACTATTTATTCCTTTTAATTTTATTCTCTTCACCTCCAACCGTTCTCACGTTCGTGAATCACAATTAAATAGGATCTTCTTTTTCTTGCGGTCGTATCTAATAAAAAAGACTCCCTTTTTTTGTGTACCTTTCATTTACGAATTTCGAAGACCTCAAATATCGAAGTTTCATTAAAACAAATGTCTACTCCAATTTGTCCACGCAACTGTAATTTTTTCTTTTTTATGTTTCAGGTAAGAAACTAGTGAATACGTACGGAAAGAGGTGTGGATAATTTAGTTTCGATGAGAGAAGGGTAACGTATGCACGTTTTAATTCCTCGTTGCAATAATCTAAACAGCTAGAGAATACTCTCAGGGAATCCAGAATAATTGTAGTGGGAGCTTTTCATTTCGATAGGAGAGGAGATTTCATCTCCCAACTGAAATTCGTAGAGAAGTGAAAAACCTTTAAATGCTTTACGAAATTCGCTCGCGTTATTAGACATTTATTAAAACGGAGATCTTCTAAATTTCATTTCTCTCATCGTGAAAGGTACTTCTTCATTTGAAAATTTTCATTGCAAATGGATTAGAAAACTAGTTTAAGAGATCGCGAAATTTTATAGTAGAAAGTGATCATCTAAGAGAAATACGATAAAGAAACTTTAATACTTTGGCGTCGTTTTTTTTTCTCTTCTGTGTGTTTTATAAATGGCCGACTAGCGAACGACTAGAAAAAGAAAGTATATTACATACGGTTAAGGAAGAACCGCAATAATTTCAGTGAAATTGGAGTCTTTCTCGTGCGTTTCACGCGACGATCTTCCTCCTTCCTGAGAGATTTGTCTTGAACAATGAACCGTGGATGCATAGATCGTGATAAATGACGGTGCCACGGGTTGAGTTAATTTTTAACCTTTCTCGTAGGCGAGGAGATTTATCGTGCCAGTTTTTATATATACAGTCGGGATAAAAGAGTAGTAAAACTTACCATAAATAGCAACAACGCAATAAAAATAAATTGCGTTCTTTATTTTATCGTAGTTGTAAAGATTCTAACGTCTCGAATTAACCAATACGTTAATTATTTTATATGACTAGAAGAGTAGATCTTTTTTTAAATAGATATTTTTAAATAAATCTTTGAATTTTATTTTCTTCATCTCTCTCTCTCTCTCGTTGTTTCTGGATAATGTGAACTACGCATGCGAAAATATAAGATTGGAATTAAGGTCATGTCCGAAGGAATGCCTAATTAAAATTCATCGCGAGACCACACCTGCCCTTTTCAACGATTGCGTTGATCAAGCGTAGCTCAGTTACCTTTGGGCGACAAGAAACCTAAGTGTGAGTTCGAACCTACTGTATAATGCTCATATGATGTACGTATATATATATTTTAAATATATACAGGAAACATTACATAGTTTGTAAATAACTAGGAACGTTGACACGAGTAGAATTTTTTTTGTTTATAAATTAAACTTAATATATAAATTAATATATAATATATAAATAAAATTATAAATAAATAATTATTATATAATAAATATATTAAATAATATTTAAATTAATATATATATAAATTAATATATAAATATAATATATAAATTAAATTATAAATTAATCGGTAATTTCGAGTCATCGATTTTTATAAGCGTAAAATTTAAATGTTTATCATTTTTAACGTAAAAATAAATTCATATTGTCCTTCTTCTTTCTTAATCTTACCTCAGGCGCGTCTTGTTTCTTCGTCGAAATGATTTTCGAACGTTTCCAAAAAGAAAAGAGTAGAATTGAGAGAGGAGAAATATGAAAGGAAGGTTCCCGGATCGGGAACTAATTACAGTCGTTATATTTTCTTCCTTTTATTTTCGCAACGAAACGAAACGAAACGAAACGAGACGAAACGAAAGGAAAGAACCGGCTGGTTCCTGTTCCTCTCGAATACAATTCCAAGATCTGCCTTATTTTTTTCTTTTACTATACTTCGTAAAAGGGAAGAAGAAGTGAATCTTCTTTAATTAGAACGAAATTGCTAATTACGTTCAGTGATATAGCGTGCGATTAATTTTTGGTAGATTTTCCATCCTTTTTTTTTCTTTCTTTCTCTCTGTCTATTCTATTTTCTCTTCTTTTTTATTTTATTCGTTTGCTTTCGAACTCGAAAGCAAAGAGAAGAAGAAGAAGACATCGTTTCGATAACTGGCAATGTTCCTTCGTGAGGAAGAAAAGTAAGAGAAAAGGGGTGGGAAAAAAAAACAAACGGAAGGATTTTATTTCGTAGCGGCGAGTACCGGAACGCCGTTTGCAATCACGTCGCGTTATAGTACTTTTCGTATAGTACACGTTGCGTATAGTACACGTCGAGTATAGTTCGTCGCGTCGTGACGACCATTACTCCTGGCACGATACTCGAAATAAAGAGAACAACCGGAGAAGAGAGAGAGACTAGAAATGTGTCTAGCTTTATCGTGAAACATCCTTCTCGTCGAACCTTAGCCAAGTTTTGCTCTTTATTTATTTTTTTGGGAAATTCTACGAATGCACCGTTGCGAAGAGTCGTTTCGGTTAACCCACTAAACTTCTCTGTGTCTTCCGTTCATATTCTCTCGTCCAATTTCATTAGATTGTTTTCTTCTTTTTCTTCCATCTCTTAACATTTCAACGCCAAGACGAATTTTCTACATCGTTTGAAAATTGCTCACACCTAACTATTCACCTACTTTGTTTCCTTTTAATTGAGATGTGTGCGTGAGTGTAAAGATAGTTCGGGAAAAAAAAAAATCATCTAACAAAACGTTATTGTTCTGCACGAGTTAGAGGAAAAACAGGGATTCTATATTATTATTCGGATATAAAGAACGTATAAAGAATACTCAAGTATTTTGCTTGTTTTGAATAAGATGTAACGAGATGAGACTTGAGGATTCCCACGACGAACACCGTCCGATCTTTTTCTCTATTACCTTAGCATTATACAGCGCTTTATTTCCCGTGAAATTCGTTGGGACGTGCCCGGAAGAACCGTGTACTTTTCTGTTTCACGCGACAACGATTTACCTTCTTACTCCTTTGGTATAATATACATGGAGAAAGACTTCCTGGGATGGCGAAACACGTTGGCATCGACGATTAAATTCGTGCCAACTACGTTGTTCCTTTCATTAACTTTGTACTTTACAAATCTCCTACTTTCCGAATTTCTCTCTACCTTTCTTTTTATTTTTTTCTCAAAATTAAATATATATATCGAACGTGTGTTTGTTGCAATTATTATATAACATATTATATATTATATAACATATATTTTTTATTATATTAAATTTAATTTAATTTCATTTATTTATATTTAATTTAATTTAATTTAATTTATTTATATTAAATTTAATTTAATATAATTTAAAAATTATATTTTTATTACATAACATATAGGAAATTATTCCTTTTTTCTTCAATTTGTTTTATCTAATTTTATTTCACGGAATTTTGTACTCCTCGTAAAATAACATTATTTCGATCTATCGAATTCTAACGATTGTGTATCTCGATAAAGAGATAGTTAAGCAGGTTTGATCGGCATGTTCTGGCGATTACGATTGCGTAAGGTGAGCGTGAAACGAGCTTAAGGCTCAAACGACGGATCACTTTCGTTGTCGGTTCCGGTTCAGGGTCGGGTACGACCCACTTCACGGTCACTGGGTTACCTCGAGACTCCAACGTGTAACTATATATCTCATATTCTTCTATTTGCAAACGTCGAAGATCATCAAGATAGAAATAACAGAAAATAAGAGAAAATATAAATGAAACGAAACGAGTTTTTTCGCAAGAATTTATCAAAACCAGTCATTGTTGTAATAATTAATAATTTATTAATATCAGATCGTTCAGATCAATTTAATCAATTTTCAAATTCACTTGTCAAGAGAGAAACAAAATGATAAAGAAAAAATGAAATGTTCCGTTTAAAAAAGAAATCTCGATCTCTCGAGAAATTTTCAACAAAAAAATTGCTCGAAATTCCTCGCAGTGGTAAAATAAAGAAAAAAAATATAAAAAAAAACAGGAAAAAAAAGAAAGAAATTTTGGGTACCCTTGGGATTCTATTATTGCTACGTACGCTCCAAAGGGCTTCGTTCGTAGAATACGTTTTCGTGCGTTGAATGCATAGTGATCGGCTTATTTCGAGTATGGGCCACCCACTTCACCACCTGTCGTCCATTACCTCCCTTTCTCCTTTCGAAAGCGATTCGAAACCGAAGTCGACGTGAAAGCGTCGAAAACTCGTTGCTTTTTCCAAGGGCCTCGTCTCTCTTTTCTCTCTCTCTCTCTCTCTCTCTCATTCGGAACGTAGCATATGGTGCCATAAGACACAAGATTCCTCGAGAGGGATCCCCGATATTCTAATATTTTTTACAGCAATGCTTCGAGAACTCGTTCACCATAAAGACATTTGAATGTATTTTCAACGTATCATAAAATTGAAAGAAGAAGAAGAAGAAGAAAGTTATATTTCCTGGCTATTTTTTGTCGAGAAACGTTCTTTTAAAGATTTTTCCCTTTTCGTGTTCCTTCATTTGCTTTTCAAATGATGAATCAGAATTTTATTTGAGAATAACTATCGAAAGATAGATGGACGGATAGAAAGAGAGAGAGAGAGAGAGAGAGGAAGAGACCGTGTTTGCGTGCTCGTTAATTTTAAATAGCAAATGCAACGATCGAGCAAATTTTAGCTCGTTTGAATATTTATTCATCGATATATCCTCCACTATTTTTATATGTTCTTTGAACTTAACTTTGAACTTTAATGCAACATACTCGAAAACCGTAATCAGGTTTGCATGTGTCTTTTAAACAGTGTATTTAATACACACGTGTCATTTCGTTTGCTTAACTGTTCACCGATACACGTTTTTCGTATATGTAAATGCTTATCGAAATCTCTCGTTGAATAAAGTAAATATATGAAAACTATTGCGATCTATTAAGTATGTTTTTTAAATTTATTATTTATTTTAATTGAAACGAATGTGACAAAGTGTAGCATAGTTGTTAAAAGATTTGTAATTGACTCGACTAATTAATAGAACAATTCCTTATTCATATAAACTTTGATAAATTGATGAAACGATTGTCTATTAAAACTAATATCTACGTTTTGCTTGTATCTTATATTAGATCATTGGAATTGGAATATTATTAGAAGAAATTGCAACCAAGTGTAATATAATTTTACGTTGATATGGGTTTGTTCGATGCAGGGTGCGTTAATATCGTAAGCCGATTAGAATTTAACTTGCAAGCGATCGCTTTGAATTGCGAACAATTTCCAATTGAAGCCATTAATGAATGTTTAATGTTCATATTTGATTCAATGAATCTTATAATCACTCGTTAAGTCACATCTGTGATACGTTAATCGTACATTATGATCCCTTTGTTTTACGTTCGTTATATTTTTTTATCCGATACAGTGCATGAACATGAGACACAGGAACTGTAATTGTAATTGAAACATGTATCATGTAACTGCATCATGTAATTGACTCTAGAGAGAGAGAAAAAGCTTAGAAAATTTAATTAGAAATATTTATTTAAAAAAAAACAAACACTGGTGTGTGTACTTATGTACGCACGTAAGAAGTTATACTTCTTTACCGTACCAAAACGAACATAACCTCAATAACTTCAAAAATAACTTTAAAAAATAACTTAACAAAAAAGAAAAATTTATTATTATTATTATTATTATTATTATTATTATTATTATTATTATTATTATTATTATTATTATTTAAAAAAAAAGGAAAGAAACATATTTTCAATCGATCGATATATTATATATATTAGAAAGAATAATAAAATAATAAATAGTATTAGTTCCCACTTCGATCATTTAAGTAAAGTGGCGCTGCGTACGATTAGTATTTGGATGGGTGACCCGCTCGAGAAAAAAAGGGGGGAAGAAGGAAAAGAAGACAACTTCACACCGTAAATTTGAAATTGCTTTGCCGCGCGTCGTAAATACCGACAAACTTCATGGTGTCGTTTTTCCAGACGCTCGGAACAATATCACTCCCCATTACATTTTCCCCAACGCGCCAAAAGAAGTATAACCTCAAAAATCAACAGAATATCGGAGATACCAGAGCATATCATTTAAAATGAGACACCGGGCGTATCTAGTTTCGCGGTCACGTTAATAGTCTTTCGCGAAAGCTTTGCTCGTTAAGTCACGCGCGAGCAATATTATAGCAATTAGGGTAATCACGGATGAGCGGAGAAAGCTGTGATTTGCATAGGAGAGTTTGTGAATGGTGGTTAGCCACCAATCACCGTGCAATACGCGGCTTTCGTTTCGGTGCTCTATTACGGTGTGGCACTATCGTGAATGGGGTCTTTAAAGTTCATAATGGACGGGAGCTAACGTGCAAACGACGTGCGTGTACATTCAGTTTACGACCGGTTGATCCACCTCGTCGTAAATTCGTTCGGATGTTCGTTCGCAGCAACGAATCACGGCTAACCGATTCCGATATATTTTTTGTTGATTCTCGTCGCAAACCGTTCACACCTTGTTCCATATACATAGGTGCAAGAGAAGAGAGTGGACAAAATAAAAAAGGGGGGGAAATAATCATCGAAAAAACATGAATCTATCGCAAGCGATTTATCTCAACTTTCTTCCTCTCTCTCTCTCTCTCAGTCTTTTTATTAGGCAATGAAAACCGACGTGTGAGAAACTAACCAAAGGTTCGATAGAAAATTCGACGATAACGTTCCGAAGCACTGGACGATCGAGTGGAAGTCGATAAAGAGAGAAAGAAATACTGGTAGATTTTTGCAAAGAGGAAAATAGGAAGCGAGAGAATGAGAGAGAGAGAGAGAAAGATGAAGAAAAAAATGATCGAAGAGGAGAAATCGTTGAAGTATATCAGCCCTTGTCGGAAATAGTCGTGGATTCGGAGATCAGTATCCACGTGGTAAAAGCCGTAAGGCTCGACCGTCCGCAGGGCTCGAATCTTGGTCCATGGAACGACTTATTGAATACGTCTACGATATTGGATTTTTGCCGACATTACGAGTCACCACTACCCACTACTACCCACCACTATCAGCACTAACACCATCACCATCACCGCTATTGCTCTGATACCACCCGACCGCGAAACGACAGGGGAAATTTAAAACTCGTCATGCCTCGGCCAACGTGCCTGCCCGCCCCCCTCTTCAACTCTCTTTTTGCCAGACGGTACTCGAAACCGAAGGAGAGATACCTTCTGTTCGCGAACATCTCCGATCAATAATAACACCTACACCCAGACAGTTTCTCTCTCGTCGTCGCAGGTTCGTAACTTTTGCTACTCGTTTATGTCAAATGATTTAGCTCATTATCTTTTGTTATTTGTTCTTCGAATATTTTTCACGAATTTTGATTTCCTATTTAAGCCTCAACGGTTCAACGGAAGTATGAATCATAGATAACAAGCGGAAACAAATTTTAGAGAAGTGATCATCTGGTACAGTCTGCTCAACGCGTTAATTGCAAATATGACACACTGGTTCGTTCATAATGTTTTAAGATTTGTATCGATATCAAATCTTAGATAATCTTTTATAAATCATCCGAAGTACAATCGATCGACAGCTTTTAAAAAGCAAACATGTCTAGCCCTTTTGTGAGAGGGTGCTTTCTGCTTCTTCCCCACCACTACAGACAAATTATATTTTAATGCTCTGACGTATCCAGGCTGGCATGATTGATAACCAATATATTCTTGTATGTACACAGGGCGGTCGAACATGGGGCTCGTTGGTTAGTGCTAAATGATTATATGTACGCGTGTGTCGACGTACCAAGTGTATGTATGTATGTAACGGGTGTAGAAGGAGAATAGGGATCGAACGTTGTCAGGTGGGTTGCCACTGACGAGACGTTGAATGCATAATCGAGTGATAGCGTCGTCGGTAGCTTCTCGGTGACTTCTCAAATCTCACGGGAGACCAAGCGAGATGGATTTTGACTTCGAAACGGGATTTAGACTGCTACGTTGTACCTGTCATCCGAGAGAATAGAATCGAACATTCCTACGAATATCTACCTCTTACTCTCTACTTTGTTATTTTATTCTAATTGTAGAATCTATTATTTGTTAAAAAAAAAAAAACTGGTATGTGTACTTATGTATCCACGTAAGAAGTTATACTTCTTTGGCGTACCAAAACGAACATAACCTCAATAACCTCAAAAATAACTTCAAAAAATAACTTCAAAGAAAACAAATAACTTAAAAAAAAATAATAATAATAATTATATATATAAATATATATAAGAAAGAATAAAAAAAAGAAAAAAAAGCTGGTGTGTTTACTTATGTACGCACGTAAGAAGTTATACTTCTTTGCCGTACCAAAACGAACATAACCTCAATAACCTCAAAAATAACTTCAAAAAATAACTTCAAAGAAAACAAATAACTTAAAAAAAAAATAATAATAATTATATATATATAAATATATATAAGAAAGAATAAAAAAAGAAAAAAAAAGCTGGTGTGTGTACTTATGTACGCACGTAAGAAGTTATACTTCTTTGCCGTACCAAAACGAACATAACCTCAATAACCTCAAAAATAACTTCAAAAAATAACTTAATAAAAAAAAAATTTATTATTATTATTATTTTTATTTAAAAAAAAGAGGAAAGGAACATATTTTCAATCGATCGATATATTATATATATTAGAAAGAATAATAAAATATCATAATATAGATATCAGTATAGTATTAGTTCCCGCTCAATCATTTAAGTAAAGCAGCGCTGAGTACAATTAGTACTTGGATGGGTGACCCGCTTGAGAAAAAAAAGGGGGAGGGGGAGAAAAGACAACTTCACGCCGTAAACTTGAAATCGCTTTGCCGACAAACTTCGTGGTGTCGATTGTTACCATGCGCTCGGAAAAAAATCACTCCCCATTACATTTTCCCAAACGCGCCAAAAGAAGTATAATTTGAAAAAGAAAAAGAAAGAATAGAACTACTAGAAATACGAGAACTATGAAAATTATGAAACTCCACAAATAACGAGAAAAATGTCAAACACACAAAACTCATTTAATGCATTTGGGACTAACGATTGCGACAGTTGAATTGAAAACTTCGTATCAATAAAGTTTGCGGCTAGAGAACGGGGCTGTGCCGGCGTGTCGACAAAAGTTTAACGCGAGTTCGCGGCTGCGTTTGACCGGTTAAGTTCAAGTAGCGATTTTTCAAAAGGAATCTCATTTTGTCTGCCGGAGAAAATCGTCGAGCCGTTGGAAAACAACGGTGCGATATTGTTTCTAGATCACGTTCTCGTTTAACGAAACGAGCTGACGATTGATCATGTCAAGACATTGACGTTACTAGCCTCGTCTTTACGTGACCTATCATCTTTCTTCAATTTTCTCGATCTTCTCCTATTTCTTTCAGCTGTTCAACGTGAATTCTATCTCACAATCAAATCAAATTATTTTCTCTTCGATGGATTCCTTTACTTCTATCTTCCATTTATTTTTATATTTCTTATTTTTATTTTTTGATTCTATGATAGCACTTGTAAGATAATAATTTTGAACGTCTACGAAAATAATACAAAGTTCAAGTTTTATGCAATCATTAGGAAGGTTATAATGATAAAGCGTTATATAAGGGGTACTTGGTATCGCTAAACTATTCACATTCCTGAATTAATTTCATTTCATTTTCATGAACTTTTTGCAAATTAAATGTTTCCTTTGCAGAAAATGTTCTCCCTTTTAAAGGACTTCTTCCCTTACGCTTTTATTAAAATAATTTAGATGATATTCAGATCTATATCCAGTAAAAATATAAAAGCAACGTCTGGTGAGAATTTAAGGGACAACGAGTGAAAATCGATTCACCTTCTTCGAAAAGGCAAATCAATCGTTTCCTTTTATATTCAAATTTTATTCATGGTTCTATATCCAGGTTTAAGAAGTCTATCGGGTATTCATAACCTTCTTGATGGTCGGTGCAGACAAATAATCTTTTAAGGGTATGCCAATCCTCTACGAGTAATCTAGATTTTTTTTCCTTGAAATATTTCCGTGTTTAGGAGCACATTTTGTGTGCTATTTGAAATCTAATGTAAGACAATTTTTCAAGATCTTATCGATGTCGTGAGTTCTATACACAAATTAATGCTACTTTTTATAGATTTAAAATAACTATTTATATATATACGGTGTCTCAGTAAATGTAACGATCGTAAAAAATCAATTTGACGAATATGAATGATACTTTTGAATTTATATACCTCTCAGAAATAGAAATATTGAATCTAATGAATTACGAATAAGAATCTTACGTGAATCTCTATTAAGTATTTTATTTTGATATCGAATAGGTCGCAACGACATCGATACTAAAAGTATTGGAAGCCGAACAAGTTAATAATCCGAAAATTCGATCGCGGAATTCCGAGTTGGTCGTTGATCCGTTCTCGTCACCGTTCTCGTCACCGTTCGTTCTCATATGACTTCCGAAATGTAAAAAAACTTTCTTTCTTATCGTGGCTTCCTTAACTTTATCGCGATTCCCAAAAGTACGTAAAACTTTTTCTTCCGAACTAGATCTATCTCGAAGCGATCGATCAACGAGAGATGCTTGCATTACTCTGCCTGATAAAAAAGGAAATGGAAAAGAAAAAAGAAAAAAAAAAAAAAAAAAGAGAAAAAGAAAGAAATAGGTAGAAACTCTATAGATCCAAAGTACCACAATTTTATTCTCGTACAGGATAGATAGGGGGATGGAAAAAAAAAAAGCAAATGGAACAGATTTCCACTTGGCAGTTTATACGAATTTAGTCGAGTGCAGTGAGAGAAGAAGATAGGTTTTTTTTTCCCCTCTCTTTTCTTTTATTATTATTATTATTATTATTTTCTTTTTTTTTCGTTCTTTTCTCTATTTTCTTTGATTTTATTTTTTTTTCTCCACAAAAGCATAAAAAAAGTTTAACCAGATTTAATATCATTTCTCGTTACTCGATCGTAACTCTCGATGGGTTGGTATATCTCTTCCTGTTCGTAGATAGGATAGAATGTAGGTGGAGGTACGTAGACATAGAGAGAGTAGGAAAGAGGGGTTGGGTGGGGGGAGGTAAAGAGAGAACACGTATACATATACATATACGTTCCTATAACGCGCAGTGTGCATCGAGGCACGCGATGTACGCCAGCAGCAGTGCTCGAGATAGGGATGCATTTGCATGGCTACGTTGCAGCATCATCGCCAGTCATCCTTCCGTGCTCCTAGATATCAAAGAGAAGTCTACACACCTTGTTGAACGTAGCTAGGTAATACTAGGGTAGCCTGGGTACTTCGCATCGCGCATCAACCTGCATATTTCCCCTTCTTCGCTATCCGAGCTATAGTCGAGCGTAACTTCGAAGCATGAAAGATAAAGGAAGTTCTACGGATATCGCGATACTTTACACACGATATTTCCTACCTGCTAAGAAACGACGAACAATTTTCTACCTACAAATTTGATCTACCTATTTATTATTTATTTTATCTCCCCTTTGAATTTTTTAATTCATTAATTATTTTATTTACGAGAGTAGTGAACATCAGTTTTAGGGATCGCTACGTATGCTCGGAGAAACAGAATATTTTTCAGAACGCGTGACAGAATATTCTTTAGTCAAATAACCGAGGTTTGTTATATTTAAAAGAATATATTTGAACGTGTCGTTATCAAAGCCGTGATTCGACAATGTCTTATCGCGCGAAATACCGGTCTTATTTTTTTTTTTTTGTATAGATCAGATAGAGGTTCGCATAATCAAGAGTCGTTAATCAAAATCTGTATCGTTAAATAAGAGATTTTTTTCTTACAGTAACTCGTCGTTAACCAAGTACATCGTAATACGAGGCAGTTGTTATCCAAGGCACCACTGTGTATTCGATTTTTACGGAAATCCAGTAAGTGATGTGAAACTTTTTAGTCGGTATATCTACTCATTGTAAATATTTATAGAACGTGACGATAGTTATACGATTCTACATACATTTATTACGATAACACGGATGATGAATCGACGTTTCAAACTATCGATTGATTTTGCAAAACATCGACAAATTCCCCGGCATCGTGAATAACGTAACAGATAATAATCATTCCTAACAGTAGACGGCTACTGCTAACAAATTCTTGTAGATTATTTTTCCTTCTCTGGAATCGCGAATGCTAGATCTTTCGCGAGAATATTATCTTTTTTCCTCATTCTCATTTCTTGTCAATCCTTCTAGATGTAAAAAAAAACTGGTGTGTGTATTTATGTAGGAAAGTAAGAAGTTATACTTATTTGCCGTACCAAAACGAACATAACCTCAATAACCTGAAAAATAACTTCAAAAGAAACTTCAAAGAAAAAAAATAACTTAAAAAAATAAATAATTATTATTATTATATATAAGAAAGAATAAAAACAAAATTGGTGTGTGTACTTATGTACGCACGTAAGAAGTTATACTTCTTTGCCGTACCAAAACGAATATAACCTCAATAACCTCAAAAATAACTTCAAAAAAAAAACTTCAAAGAAAAAAAATAATTTAAAAAAATAAATAATTATTATTATATATATAAGAAAGAATAAAAACAAAACTAGTGTGTGTACTTATGTATGCACGTAAGAAGTTATACTTCTTTGCCGTACCAACACGAACATAACCTCAATAACCTCAAGAATAACTTCAAAAAATAACTTAAAAAAAAGAATGTATTATTATTATTATTATTATTATTATTATTATTATAATTATTATCATTATTAATTTTTCTTATAACTTTTTAATTGTCCTTGTTTTTTTTAATTAATGTTATTATTATTATTATAAATTTTCTTTTACATAGAATATAGTTGATAAAGAGACCTGTTCCCCCCTCCCTGCTTGATTATCGATAATATTCGCTAATGTAAGCCGATTATTTTTCTTTTATCATTATATTTGTATTCATTTATTTATTTATTTAATTTTATAAATATATATAGCGTGACCAGGTAAAAAGGGGGAGGATTGGAAGTATAACAAGATAAGTAACTAATTACTATTATTTATTTATTTAACAAAAAAAATAAAGGAAACATATTTTCAATCGATCGATATTATATATATATATATATATATATATATATATATATATATATCAGAATATCAAAATATGGATATCAGTCCACACTAAATATAAGGGAATATATCGAATTACTTTATGCATCAACAGCCATGGCGCGGTTACAGCATTAGTTCTCGTTTCGATCATTTAAATAAAGCAGCGCTGAGTACGATTAGTACTTGGATGGGTGACCCGCTTGAGAAAAAAAGGGGGGAAGAAGAAAAGAAGACAACTTCACGCCGTATACTTGAAATCGCTTTGCCGCGCGTCGTAAATACCGACAAACTTCATGGTGTCGTTTTTCCAGACTCTCGGAACAAAATCACTCCCCATTACATTATCCCCAACGCGCCAAAAGAAGTATAACTTCAAAAAAAAAGAAAAGTAGATATATTATACGTCTCGGTCATATTGATGACGCCGAATAAAAATGCCATAACGATCGGGCCGCGGTGGCTTTTAGTCGAATTACGCGCTATTACGGACTCCCTTTAAAGTTCGACGGCTGAATCCGCGTAAAAATCTTTATTTCACGCGGTTCTCGTACACAGAGCCGCCATTTAAATTGTACGGCTCACGGTCGAGAGGGCTCTTCTCTATTTCTTTTCCTTTCTTTTTTTTTCTTTTCTTTTCTTTCCTTTTCTTTTCTTTTCTTTTCTTTTCTTCTCTTTGCTTTTCCCTTTTTTCTCTCTACGCTTGACGCGTTTTTCTCATAATATCATAACGAGCTCCTAGACGAGGCCAGCTCGGTGGACCGTCGACGCTTCGGATCGTTGCTCGAGAAGTCTGCAAAGTTTTCTTCGGGCGTTGCTTCCTTCTTTTAAAGAACCTTAACGAGCTCCCTCCTCCTTTTTCTTATTCTTTTTCCCCTCTTCTTCTTCTTTCTATCTTCTTTTCTTTTTTAAATTTGATTATCGACAGTTTTCGTAAAAAATAAAAGAGAAACAAGAAATGTCATTTTATTAAAAGTTCCAACAAAATATTTGATCATCTCTCTTTATGAACATATAGAGAGAAAAAGATTCATTTAACGTGAGGTGAAATTGAATACTCGGAGAGCTTTTCATTTTGGTCAACTATCTATCTAGGTATGTGTGCGTCAAATATTATTGGAACATTTTCTTTCTAATATACGTGAACATTTTTGTTAAATTTCGAAGAGTAGAAAAATAGAAGGAAAAGAACACGAGAAAGGGATACAAATTTAATAACATGCGCGAACGATCGTAAATCAATCGTGTAGTCAAGAAGCTGTGATGAAGGGAAGGAACGAGTAATATTATGCGTGGAAAATCGACGAAAATAAAAGGGGAATATACAACTAGGA
Organism: Polistes fuscatus; assembly: GCF_010416935.1. Taxonomy (NCBI): domain Eukaryota; kingdom Metazoa; phylum Arthropoda; class Insecta; order Hymenoptera; family Vespidae; genus Polistes; species Polistes fuscatus. Next base: position 2,123,464 of record NW_025113102.1, read on the forward strand.
AAAGAGAGATGAACAAATTGGAATGTGACGAATTGTCTTTGTGAAGAATATGGAAGAAACACAAAACAAAAAGAACTGGAGACTATGGAAGAGAAATAGAAAAATAAAAAGAATAGAAAAAGATTGTTGGTTTCTTTTCGTTTGTCTTATTTATCGTTAGTATCGATTGGTATTTTTGAACTGTAGATGTATACACTGATCGAAAATCGAAAAGACCAACGAGAAGGACTCCGACGTTGATCCGAGAAAGCTTCTCCAGAGAAGAAGTGGGAGATGGAATGGGGATTGGGGGGTTAACAACTGGTCGAAGAACGCGGTAATCCTGAAGGGATTTAACGATCGGCCAGGAAATTCATTTTACGCTCCAGGTACGCGAGATTGATTCGTGATAAACGACGAACGTCACGAACGAGACCCTCCCGATCGAGAGCTTCGTTGGCGGATTACTTCTTTCGCGGCATGAAAAATGTTCATTCGATACGAATTCGCTGCGCGAATTTAATGAAAATATCCCGACGAAGAAGAACGAGATCCCGTTCGTTTGTAATTACATTCGGTCGTCAAAATATTCGAATACTAGGATAATTTTAGAAAATTCCAATTACTAGAAAGTGAAATAGTGATTATTACATTTTCCACAAATCACGATTTTCCATCAGGGAAAAAGAGAAAATTATTTTGCGAATTTTCACATTTATTTAAAAACGAGTAGAAATACTATTCCTAGATCTTTTATTTTTTCATCAATTTCATACGTTCCTTGTTTCTTGGTTAAATGATTGTCGGATAAGAAAAATCTATTTTTCTTGTAATTATTTTCTTGTAACGAAGTATAACTTCTTACGTGCGTACATAAATACACACACCCGTGTTTTTTCTCTATAGTCTTTGCAAACGTACTGTTTACTTATGTCTTCTGACATAATCGTTTAATTATGTACTTAGCACTTAGCGTAATAGCTCGATGCGTTAGATACACGTTATTTCGTAGGTAGTCGCTTACATTGAATGTAGCGATTATGCGAAAGGTGGAGCACTGGCAGGTCAGTGTCTCATCTGTCTACTCGACAGTACTTTGGTTAGAAGTGAGCAAGCAACCGAGAAATTCCGGTTTATAATAGTTTCTACTAAATTGGAAGATGATTCTATTAAGAGCATATAAAAAAAACCTTGCCTTTAACCGTTTCAATTTAGAGAACAAGTTTTATTGCAACATTTTCAATAATTTTATATAAACAGTTAAATATATGTATTCTTGTATCGATATTAAAATTGCTCGTTTCATTTTACTGCGAAGAGAAAAAATGCGAGTACAATACTTCATTTTATTTTTTTAGAAAACAAAGAGATCTCGCAATTGTTCTCATTGAAATTCTTACGAGAAGGTCACGCACGATTTAAATGTCATTAAAAAATATTACATGCACTCTAGTTTCTACTAAATGGGAAGATGATTCTATTACGAGTATATAAAAAAACCTTACCTTTAACCGTTTGAATTTAGAGAACAAGTTTTATTGCAACATTTTCAATAATTTTATATAAACAGTTAAGTATATGTATTCTTGTATCGATATTAAAATTGCTCGTTTCATTTTACTGCTACGAGAAAAAAATGCGAGTACGATACTTTATTTTTTTTTTTTTCTAAAACAAACAGATCTTGCAATTGTTCTCATTGAAATTCTTACGAGACGGTCACGCACGATTTAAATGTCATTAAAAAATATTATATGCACTCTAGTTTCTACTTAATTGGAAGATGATTCTATTACGAGCATATAAAAAAACCTTACCTTTAACCGTTTGAATTTAAAGAACAAGTTTTATTGCAACATTTTTAATAATTTGATACAAACAGTTAAGTATGCGTATTCTTGTATCGATATAAAAATTGCTCGTTTCATTTTACCGCGAGGAGAAAAAAAATGCGAGTACAATACTTTATTTTATTTTTTTCTAAAACAAAGAAATCTTGCAATTGCTCTCATTGAAATTCTTACGAGAAAGTCACACAGGATTTAAATGTCATTAAAAAATATTACATGCACTCTAGTTTCTACTAAATTGGAAGATGATTCTATTACGAGTATATAAAAAAAACCTTACCTTTAACCGTTTCAATTTAGAGAACAAGTTTTATTGCAACATTTTCAATTATTTGATACAAACAGTTAAGTATATGTATTTTTGTATCGATATTAAAATTGCTCGTTTCATTTTACTGCGAAGAGAAAAAATGCGAGTACAATACTTCATTTTATTTTGTTTCTAAAACAAAGAGATCTCGCAATTGTTCTCATTGAAATTCTTACGAGAAGGTCACGCACGATTTAAATGTCATTAAAAAATATTACATACACTTTAGTTTCTACTAAATTGGAAGATGATTCTATTACGAGTATATAAAAAAACCTTACCTTTAACCGTTTGAATTTAGAGAACAAGTTTTATTGCAACATTTTCAATAATTTTATATAAACAGTTAAATATGTCTATTCTTGTATCGATATTAAAATTGCTCGTTTCATTTTACTGCGAAGAGAAAAAAATGCGAGTACAATACTTCATTTTATTTTTTTTCTAAAACAAAGAGATCTCGCGATTGTTCTCATTGAAATTCTTACGAGGAGGTCACACACGATTTAAATGTCATTAAAAAATATTACATGCACTCTAGTTTCTACTTAATTGGAAGATGATTCTATTACGAGTATATAAAAAAAACCTTACCTTTAACCGTTTGAATTTAAAGAACAAGTTTTATTGCAACATTTTTAATAATTTGATACAAACAGTTAAGTATGCGTATTCTTGTATCGATATAAAAATTGCTCGTTTCATTTTACCGCGAGGAGAAAAAAAATGCGAGTACAATACTTTATTTTATTTTGTTTCTAAAACAAAGAAATCTTGCAATTGCTCTCATTGAAATTCTTACGAGAAAGTCACACAGGATTTAAATGTCATTAAAAAATATTACATGCACTCTAGTTTCTACTAAATTGGAAGATGATTCTATTACGAGTATATAAAAAAACCTTACCTTTAACCGTTTCAATTTAGAGAACAAGTTTTATTGCAACATTTTCAATTATTTGATACAAACAGTTAAGTATATGTATTTTTGTATCGATATAAAAATTGCTCGTTTCATTTTACTGCGAGGAGAAAAAAATGCGAGTACAATACTTCATTTTATTTTGTTTCTAAAACAAAGAGATCTCGCAATTGTTCTCATTGAAATTCTTACGAGAAGGTCACGCACGATTTAAATGTCATTAAAAAATATTACATGCACTCTAGTTTCTACTAAATTGGAAGATGATTCTATTACGAGTATATAAAAAAACCTTACCTTTAACCGTTTGAATTTAGAGAACAAGTTTTATTGCAACATTTTCAATAATTTTATATAAACAGTTAAATATGTCTATTCTTGTATCGATATTAAAATTGCTCGTTTCATTTTACTGCGACGAGAAAAAAAATGCGAGTACAATACTTCATTTTATTTTTTTTTCTAAAACAAAGAGATCTCGCAATTGTTCTCATTGAAATTCTTACGAGGAGGTCACGCACGATTTAAATGTCATTAAAAAATATTACATGCACTCTAGTTTCTACTAAATTGGAAGATGATTCTATTACGAGTATATAAAAAAACCTTACCTTTAACCGTTTCAATTTAGAGAACAAGTTTTATTGCAACATTTTCAATAATTTTATACAAACAGTTAAGTATGTGTATTCTTGTATCGATATTAAAATTGCTCGTTTCATTTTACTGCGAGGAGAAAAAAAATGCGAGTACAATACTTTATTTTATTTTTTTCTAAAACAAAGAGATCTCGCAATTGTTCTCATTGAAATTCTTACGAGAAGGTCACGCACGATTTAAATATTATTAAAAAATATTACATGCACTCTAGTTTCTACTAAATTGAAAGATGATTTTATTACGAGTATATAAAAAAACCTTGCCTTTAACCGTTTCAATTTAGAGAATAAGTTTTATTGCAACATTTTCATTTATTTGATACAAACAGTTAAGTATATGTATTTTTGTATCGATATAAAAATTGCTCGTTTCATTTTACTGCGAGGAGAAAAAAAATGCTAGTACAATACTTTATTTTATTTTTTTCTAAAACAAAGAGATCTCGCAATTGTTCTGATTGAAATTCTTACGAGAAGGTCACGCACGATTTAAATGTCATTAAAAAATATTACATGCACTCGGCAGCACGGTTTACCGTTATTCTCACCCAAATATCGATTTCTCGGCGAACTTTCAAGAGAAGCTATTCTATTTCTTTGTTCTTATATCACTATATTATAGATATACGTGATACCTAATGAATGGCTCTTGCTAATCGTTTATATTCATAGTCTAATACTGAGAAAGTCGTTTAGAGAGGAGCGGCTGTGGCAAAGAATGAGAAGAAACTTTCGTAGTAACGTAATTACCCAAACTAATATACTCAACGAGAGAGAGAGAGAGAAGAGAAGAGAAGAGAAGAGAAGAGAAGAGAAATAGTGAGACAAAGAGTAAGGATACGCTCTTGAAAATTTCGAGATAATATCGTTATGAAAATATTTTTCACAAACTTTCCACCGTATTAATTCCTTTGAATTTATTACCAAGCGAATAATTAATTGGTTGTAAAGTAATATATATATATATATATACATAATAATTTCTAATTCAGAAAGTTCGCCGTTATAGATGCGCGATATGGATACGATAATGTGAGTGCGCATAATTTGAAGAGACTAATATACCTGTTGGGACACGTGTCTAGTGCGAAGGCTATGGCTTTGGCAGTAAAGGATCTTGGTAAACTGCAATATTGAGTGAGTTACTGGGTAATGGGTGTTTACTGCTCTGCCACTGTGCTAACCGTCCTGCATTGCCTTGCACTACCCTGCACCACCCTGCACCACCTTGTACTACCCTTCTCCGCACCTTCCACCCCTCGATAAGGTTATGTACATACACGAACGTTGAAACGAGAGGGATATAGACTTACGATAAGCTTCACGTACAGCTCCAAGAGCGTAAACTCCCCCCCAACCACAATCACCCACCCCACCTTCCTTCCTTCCTTCCTTCCTTCCTCTTTCTCTCTCGTCACTTTCTCTCTCTCTCTCTCTCTCTTTTTACACCAATGAAATCGACGGACTCTTTTACGACCCCTAACCACTTTTTATATTGCATTATCGATCCACTATTTTAGATTTTGATTTTTCAGTAGAGAGACTGGAACATTGAGCGCGAGATAAAACGTGTTAAGAAAAGAAATTCGAAAAATATTGGTACTCGTATAGACGAGTTTTGATTATAAATTTATTATATTATAATTTGATTCGATATATTATAATAATTATATAATATTATATAATAAATATATATTATTATTTATATTAATATTATAATTATTATATAAAATAATATAATAAATTTATTATATTATCATTTTTATTGGATATATTATAATTTTATTCGAATTATTAATGCCAGATAATTTATTCCTTTCGGTAGATTTGCGATACATTTATGCGTTATCGCATTCGATATATTATATCTTCTAGTTATCATAAAATAAGCTCTGATTATTGTATTTAACAATTTCATGCAAATTAAAGGGAGAAAAGTGAATTGTTTCGAAAATTTCGATCAATTTTTGTCTTACATTAAACTAGAAATCTCGATTGATTTATTATGGAAGTAGGTAGTTGAGGACATTGAAGTAACGGAATAAGTAATAAATCCAGTTGTAACGAGACAGTGTGACATCGGTAACGTTGTACGTTAAAACAACCTGACGGCCATCGTACGCCACGTGGAAACAACTGTATGAAGCATAAGTCACGCGAGGGCTTCGACTTTGTTGCAGGGATTGTAACTGGTTTAATGACCGTTACGGTAATAATAGTTGAAATAACAACGACTCTTTCAATAGACCATAATCGAACTTCCTCGAAATGTGTATGATAAAGTAAACGTATTTCCTGATGTTTCGTAACGTTGATACAAAATAAATGATATCGGTAAATAAGATCGACAAGTTTATTCATTGGATCGATTTAGGCGAGTTTTAGTTGAATTTAGTATTCGAGCTCGTTTTGAATTGGTTTAAAGCCATACAAGCGAGATAACTTTTAATTAGATGCCATGCAACTTACGTTATTCTCATCGGTGTACTTTAAAACGGTAACATGCTAACGTCTAAGTCTCTCTCTCTCTCTCTCTCTCTTTCTCTCTTTTCCTTCCGTTTAGAAACTTATCACGACGGTTGGAAATCGTATCAAAGTTTTCCCCTGTTTTAACCATGCCAAAATAACGGGATTACGAAAGCGAGATGTTCAAACGGGGAAGTGGATCATCGAACGAAAGCCGATAAAACTTGATAAATTCTAGACTCGGTTCAACGGATATAGGGTAATGCCGTTATCCTTTAGCATTTTCTGCGACCTTATTGGCTTTTTCATAGCGCTTCTTCTCTCTTCTCGATTTCTTTACGAATAAATGTTTCGACTGGTATACACGAAATCTGTCTATTATTTTTTTTGTCGAACGATTAAGAGAAATATTACAAGTATTTCGTAGTTTTCAAATCTTTTTTTTCTAATTTTATTTTAGATAGTTAGAGATTATTTGAGCCGTTTATTTTGAAAGCGGCCTAAGACCATTTATACTTAAATTGAGATATTTAAGGGTTTGCGTTTCAATGCAATTAAACATATACGTACAGAATACCAATGAGTTATGCTGCTTAAGTGTATCTAAAGGTGTTCAATTTACAATTCTTATTAAAATAATGGCAATTATTAAATGAATAATATAAGTTTATATATTTTTTTATATATTATATATATTTATTTATTTATTTATTTAATAATATTTTGTTGACCCTAGAGCCCAGGTACCCTAAAACCCATATATATATGTATATGTATATTTTTACTGTATTTTTTTGATATATATTGAGCCGTTTATTTGAAAAGTGGCCTTACTCCGTTTAACCTTAAATTGAGATATTTAAAGGTTTGCGTTTCAATGCAATTCAAAATATACGTAAAGAATAACAATGAGTTATGTTGCTTAAGTGTATCTAAAGGTGTTCAATTTACAATTCCTATTAAATAATGGCAATTATTAAGTGAATAATATGTGTCCAGAATTACCGTATTTACTCGGAATATAAGAAATCTTAAATGCTTTATTGATAGATAATTTAAAGTTGTACATGTAATCATGAGTAACCGGAAATAATTGACAAATGGAGTTAGGCCACTTTCAAAATAAACGGCTCATATAAAATTACTTATAGAATTTTCTTTCGATGCTAACAACAATTGCCGAACGGACGCGAATGAATGAATTCAAATTGAAAGGAAACAGGCTCACGTAAGGTACTTTCATAATGAGAACAAAAGTAACACGTCCGGTCTTAATGATTTTTTAACGATCCGATCTTGAACGTTCCCTATCCTCTTACTAATTGATTAAACGAATTTGCTTTTACAGCCGCGCGAACTTCCAAGTAGTTTTCTTCGAGAAATCTTCTCCGTCTTCTTTCTTCGAGCAAGTAAGCGGAGCCAGTAAGTAAAACCAGTGGCGTCGTTAAGAAGACGGATTACTTTTACCTTCGTGACGAGGAAAGTGGATCCTGAATAAACGGCTTGCTCGTGGAATCGGTCATCTCTGGCGTCCGTGGCTATTAGTTCTCCTATTCGTTCTTCGTTTGACTTCCCCTCGCTTCTTCCATTCGCCAGCCCCTCCCCCCCTAAATTCGATTCGTCGTTTGACAAACGAGTCGTATGATGTCGAAATACGTCACGAATTTCTATCGGCGCCAACCGACTACCACCATCAATTAGCGTAAAACTTCGACGAGCACGAGAATCTCTTGAAAACTTTCCAACGATATTAACGAGCCGAGTGTTAACCGATTATCAATTCCAATTCGATTATCCTATCGTAAATATCTCCCAACACGATTCAAACTAATTTCATCGCAGATTTATCGCATTCGTGTAACACATTTTCAATGACGATTCCTGAATGTTTTGTTATATTCGAAATATACGCGTATGTTGTAAATACAGTTTTTGATATAATATCAAAATAAAAATAAAAATGAAAAAATAAAAAACCAAGAAAAACTTATACTTGAAAGTTAGATCGCGATAAATCTAATCTCGTAGTTTCAATGACAATTGGCTCGGAAGAAAATGCAGTACTCGCAGTAACCTGAAAGATCTATGACATTGTACCAGTTTCGAAACTGTAACAGAAAGTAGTGCGGTTTAATGTGATGGAAAGGCAAAAGTGTCCAAGTGCGAGCTTAAGTTCCAGCGAGCAGGAGAATGGAAGCTTCCGTTTGCCGGAAGTCTCCTCTCTTGGTATACACTTTCAAGTCTCCCCCTCTTTCTCTTTCTTTCTCTCTCGTTTCCTCTCTTCTGAGAACAATCACCGGATGTTATGCGAATCATCAAGGAACTTCCCTCTATAGAGTCATGCTTAGAAACAACTTGGTACGGCCAAGTAAGCGTGCTTAGACGCGCTTAGACGTTCTTCCAAGCATTTCCGATTAAACACGACCACGTTTAACGAGTTTTTGACTTCGCTTTGCTTCGTTAAAGGGATTTCCTTGTCGAAAGTCAAACTTTCCTAAGACAAATTTTCATGGTATAATGATCAAATCAAATTATCAATGAAAATTATTATCTTTCCCATCTATTTATTCTATGCATGCTTTTAGTAGAAAATTTCTCAAACGTTATTTCGATGTTAACAATAACGCCAATTTTAAGATAATAAATAATAATTTATCATAGAAAAGCGTTCGTGTCAACTTGCTTATTTCCATACTGTTGGTGCAAATCGTGCTGGCTGCTTCATATCTCGAGTCCGTGTCTCGTTGTGTATGTTAAATGCGTTTATGTCAGACTACGTTCTCGCTTAAATAGTAATATAAAAACATGAAAAACATGAGACGTTGCTTTTGCAAAAAACATGAGGTTGCATCCACGTGTTGTGATTTGTGCGTATGTATGTGATGTTATTCGTTGGGTAGAAAAAAATTCGTTGACAACCTTTGTAAGAAACGATGTTTGATGTTTTTTATCGAGAGATCAGATTTTTTTGATATAACTTCGATCATCGAACGATCCGAATGAAAGGTCACGCATCACAGCGTTTCTCGTTTATAATCGTACGTGGATGGAAAATAAGGCAAAGTTTTCCTTTGCTTTTTTTTTCAGGCCGCATGTAAGCCGGATTATTTTTCGCGGTAGCTCGTTAGAGATAGTTTCTACGAGTTTTAGCACGTTGTTCTCTCTAGGTTTGCATTTGGACAAGGTATAAAAGGTACCTTTATAACGACCTTACGCGTCGTTTGTCGCAGTTGCGAGAAAATTTTCCTAAATACTGAATTAGAGAGAGATATTTCAAATTACACCGAGATTATCCGGGAACGTTCTTTAATTTTTTCATCGTACAACTCCCTCCCACCCGCCCTCCCGAACTCGTCGTAGATCGAGAAACTTGTTCTTTTTCTTCCTTCTTTATCTTCTTCTATCTCGTGAAACGTTTTAATCGTTCGCAGGATGTTCTCGTTTCCACGAGCAAGCATTTCTTAAAGTCCTTTTTAGCGGAGACGTCCTCGAGGAGGCTTGGAATTTTTCATTCTGAATCACTTTGCATACTTAAAATGTCCCCGACGACGACGACGACTACGACGACGACGCATCGATCGTTTTATAATCCTCGCGCATAAATTACAAACCCGGATGATAAACCGAGTTCAGTAGCAATAAACTATAATTAGTGGTTTCAACGTGCGTTCGTATTCACGCTCAAATTATCTACCTATTACTATCCGTTCGTATATAATCGATATTGTAATATTTTATGATGACTTTCGATAGAGACACTTGGTTTTAGATTTACAATTAGCTCGAATGAATTATTCGTTTGAATTATTATCTTTTTCATTTTCATTTTTCATTTCCCGTTTTCTTTAACATTCGTGGGCACACACACAGATATCGCGGAGAGCGTAATAATAAAAAATTAAATTAGTTGGATCTCTGACCTGAGCGTGAAAATGGAATGGAATGAATGACTCGTGATTGTCGACCGTGAAACTTTCGAAAAGTTTCCTCTGTGAAAAGGACTGTGCTGCTCGGCCAAGAAGTTTCTTCTCTTCTCTAGCCATTTTCCTTGCATTCCAGCCTTTGTCTTTTAGCGTTTACCAGAAGGAACGAGTTTGTAATGGTGTTTAAAGTCCGCCCTACGGATCAATTTAGCCACGATTATTTTATTTGCTTTTCTGTGAGCATTTTTCATATTAACCGTAGCCACTAAAAAAGTTTCAATTTCAAACGTTACACACAGACAATTCTTACCTTTCTTTTCTATTTTCAATTCTACAAATCTTTTTTCTTATGCATATATATATGTGTATAAAAAAAAATAATAATAATATATGTTAATCGAACGCTTATATGCAAGAATTAAAATCGAAAATTTCCAATTGCTATTTTCTAAAGCACGCTCGAATTAAGCTGAACATTGAATAGCGGCAAAATACAGCTTCCACGGAACAAAAGACGAAGATCATTTTATTACCGTATAATTCGTACCTTGTATTATACGACCATGATATTTTATACTTTAAATCTCTTAATAGCTTAAAGTGATTTACCTGAATTATTTTGATCAAGCGCGTTGCAAATAGTATTTCAGCAAAGATATACCATTCTATGTTTTATCCTTTTCACTTTGCCTAAATATTAAAAAGAAAAATTAAATTATTAAAAATTATAATTATTTAAAATTATAATTATAAAAAATTATAATTATAAAAAAGAAATAATAATATTAAAAAAAAATTAAAAAAAAAATAAAAAATAAATATCTTAGGAGAAATATGAGTCGACTTAGAGAAATTCTCAGAACATTTTTGTAGCCATATATATATATACATATGTATGTATATTAGGATGTTATCTTTTTCACTTTGCCTAAATATTAAAAAAAAAATTAAATTATTAAAAATTATAATTATATAAAATTATAATTATAAAAACGAAATAATAATATTAAAAAAAAAATATTAAAAAAAAAAATTAAAAAAAAAAAAAAAAAAAATAAAAAATAAAGATCTTAGGAGAAATATGAGTCGACTTAGAGAAATTCTCAGAACATTTTTGTAGCCATATATATATATATATATATATATACATATGTATGTATATTAGGAGACAGGGAAGCACCGTTGATAGTCTGCGTTCCTACGGTGAAATTTATTATAGCTGTCGGTAGCAAGGTTAGCTAGTAACAACGCTCGTCAGAAGGTGTTTTATTGTCAACGTTGACGGTGCGATCTTTTCCGGAGTAGATCCTGGTAGTTGAAGCGAGAAGAGAGGATGTGTAAAGAAAACTATGCTCTTCCTGCCATCTGCCAAATCTGTAATTCAATAATGTACCTTTAATATTACCGTATGTCATTTGTAACCTTTTTTAAGATCAAACATGATAAATTCATTTGCTTGATTTTATATTAAATGAAAAAACATCGTTTGATTCGTTGCTCGACAAACGAGCGTAAAGTTTTATCGAGATACATATACTACCTATCGATTGAAGCTCGATTTCGGGAACAAATTTTATCCGCGAGCCGCGAGACAGTGTAACAGGCTGTAATGAATAGTCGATAAAAACTTCCATTGAGTCTTTCTCGCACAAACATACACACACAAACACAAACACAAACACGAACGCATACTCTCTCTTTCTCTCTCTCTCTCTCTCTCTCTCTCTCCTCTCTTTTTTACTCGTCGAAAACGTGTGGACGCGTGCCGATGATTTATTATTTTTACATTGGGAATTTCATTTCCAAACCGGTGACAAACACGCTCGACCGCACATAAAGCTTCAGTTTCCTCCTGTGTTTGCGTGTGCGCGTCCTACCCATAGAATCGATTGTGGTGCAACGGGTGGCTGTTTTTCGTAAAACTCAACTGAGAGAGACTCGGACGCGAGAAGTAAAACATTAATAATTGGTTTTACTCGTTGAACGACGAGAAAATAGGCACTTGCCTTTTTTTTTTTATTTTTTTATTTCCCCTACCCATCCATCCCTTTTCCGTTTCCTATCCTTTCATTGCCCGTCACCGATAGAAACAATATTTTCTAGTTAAAGCTCCGCTGCACGGATTTATGAAGTTACGCGTAACAACCACGCGATATCAGAAAATTGAAATTAATTAACGATAAATTCATTCTCCTCCTCCGAGAATTCTCTACGATGTTTTATTATCTAAACGATACACCTAGAATTTATCTCGATCAATTTTATTATCTTTTTTTTTTTTTTTCACGTATAAGAAGAATATTATGTTCTTGGGTATCGAACCAATCGCGATGCTTTCTCTTTTTACGTTTACGTATTAATTGCATATGTACACGTGCAATCGACATCTGTTGCGCTTCTGCGATGTCGTTTAATACATTAGCCACGTTTAACTCGTTTTAAACGTTAATAATCATCGAACCAGATATAGATCGATACTTTGATCGTTCCAGTTGACTCTGATTTTGGTCTGGCATCCATTAAACTGGTTTAAGGTGATAGAGGAAAATGTTGAACGTGATACGATTAGATACCTAATCGTAAGTAAGCTCATCATTCGAACGATCCCTGCTTGTTGTTTATGCGTAAACTTGATGCAATGTGCGAACGATAAATCATTCCAACACAGCTATATATATATATATATATGTATATACACCTTTGCAACGAGATTTTCCGTTGGAAAGTAAGTACAGAGATGAGTATCGATGCTTTGAAACGTTAGACCGATCGGTTTTTTGACGTAACTCGTTAGAGTTACTTCCACCGCGTTGAAAGTCTAGTTGAATCATACTTTCTTTTGTTTACTTTCATCATGGATCCATCAAAGGGGTAATCAAGAAGATCGATGGGATCTTCCGCAGTCGTAAAGATCATCTTTTGTTCCTCGTTTGTAAGCTAATCGAGAACTATCTCGTACTAACGAAAATCTAATGGGGTATTTCTTCCGAAAGAAAATGCATTTTCTTACGCATTGGATGGTGGTGCCAGTTCGTAAACGATAAATAATTTATCGAGAGTCGTTCGGCGCGAACTAAAGAAAAAAAAACCAGCTGATCGATAAATAATTTATCTCGAGTTTCGCGTCGGTCGAATTTTCTCTTCTTCCTTTCTCTCTCTCTCTCTCTCTCTCACTCACTTTCTCGTCGGAACGACTTATTTTCCTCTTCATTTCCCCTCCATTTCCCCTTACCTCTACAATCCTCCCATCACTTTCCTTTTTCTTCACTCGCAAGGACGACCGAATGAGATTCCAAGCTGCGATATTCGTCATTCTTCTTCCTTCGCGAGAACACCGGAAATGGGCACCTTTGTGCTGACGTTCCCTAACGAACCAATTAAGACGACGAACCAAACTCGTCACAATTTCTATGAGGAAAGAGATCGGGACTTTGAACAAAGCTCCGACCGACTGGTCTTTTTTTTTCCCATCTCGTTTAATGGCTCGTCATCGATATCTCGATAAGAATGGGAATCTTTTTCCTTCATTAATTACAATTTATTTGATTTATTAATTTTTTTTACGCGGAATATCTCCCATGAATTATATTGTAATAGAAACGATAATAAAATGTTAAATAGTACAAAGTCGGTTTGATCAAATACTCGGACGTTGCACTCGTTCGATACGGGTTGTCAATTTCTAGTGTGACATTCGTGTCCCATTGTTCGTTAATTGCACCTGGGACGGGGCTCGAGTAACTTGATATACACCTACTACACCTGCCCCATGAATTTTGTTTATTTTGTTTTTTCTTTTTTCCCTTTTTACGTCAGAATATAATATGATTCATTCGTACGAACTTTCCTCATTCGAAAGAATTTGTCTCTCCCTCTCTCGTTTACCGACCATTCTATCCCTTGTTTGTTCGTTAATTACGCGAACGTGTCCGTCCAATTGGCTACACCGTGCCCCCGCATCGCACCCCCCCCACCGCACCCGGTGAAACAAATTTTACGAGATCGCCCAAATTAGCCGATAATTTTTATCGAGACCAAGTTTTGTTTGTGCAGTTAACGCTCGCTCCCCCTCGCTCGGAATTTAAAGCAAACCGAGTCATTGCGTTTCGTTTGTTTGCGGTCGACAACGCGTCGATTTATTTTCATGGAATATGACAAAATTTTCAATCAAACCGGTATACGGTTCATTTTCACGCGGCACGTATATACGCGTACTTTCACAATTATATTTATGTATATATACATACGTGGACACGATATGAATGCGATTTGCGTGCTCGTTTGCCCAACGAAATGTTAGAAAATTCGACTAACGATCAACGAGATATTCCAAATACTTTTCCGACATATTAAACTCGATATACACTTATTTAATTCAACGTTATTATTTCTAATAACATTTTCATTTAATTTATCAACGTTTATCAACGACACATACGTGCGAATATTTAAAGTAGAATTTCGGTATTACGTACTCCACTTTTCTAGCGAGTTGTGCCAAAAAAGAGAGAGAAGACGATATCATTGAGAAATAATTATTATTTCGCATTAAATTATTTCTCTTTTCATTTGTAAAAAACAAATATTATAGTTTATATGAAGCAGAACAAATCTGATAAGTTATCTTCAAAACAATTATAATACTTTCGTAGGTATATATATATGTACGTATATGCATAAATACACGTACGAATTTACATCTCGCTGTAAATGTTTGTAAAATACAGTTGAAAATCGCCATCAATCTTTCTCTCTCTCTGTCTGTATTTTGTCCCTTTTTCGTTTGGGTAAGGTAGACGGCTCGTGGAAATCGGTAACGTGACGAAATTGATCGTGGCTCACCTAATGTTTCGCATAGGGCTAACGAGGTTGTAAAGAGGAAAGGCCATTAGCACTACGAACGAGAAATCCAAAGAGAAGGAAAGAGATAGAAATAGAGAGAGAGAGAGAGAGAAGCCATGAATGTTGCGAACCGGCTCGACTTGGGATGGAAAGAGAAAACGTAGGTGGATAGATAGAAGCTGAGATATTCCCCGAGGGATAATGGATGTATGGTAAAGCCTTCGAAAGTTTGCCCTAACTAAGCCGCAGTTCCGTGTCTGGCCGACACTAACGTTTCATCTATCTTGCGGCTCACCGAGCTTCAAACGTACCTCTCACATTTTCGATCTCTTCGGAAATCGTGACGCACAATCGGCCAAAATGTTTCGTATCGATCGAAATTCGAACGCGTAGAGAGAACCTGATAAAGTTAATGCATGGATCATTAGGTTTGGATTATCGAAATGCGATAAAAGAAACAAATGTTTGTAATCGGCATTAACGATCAATTTTCTCGTGGCCATAATCATGGGCTATGAAAACTATTCTCCTAATCAATTCTCTGGAGAAATACAAGGTATATGTTTTCATTTATTATTGAAGTTATACCTTCTTTTGGCGCGTTTGGGAAAATGTGATGGGAGTGTGATTTTTTTCCGAGCGACACCATGAAGTTTGTCAGTATTTCAAATTTACGGCATGAAGTTGTCTTCTTCTTCCCCTTTTTTTTTCAAGCGGGTCACCCATCCAAGTACTAATCGTACTCAGCGCTGCTTGACTTAAATGATTGAGCGGGAACCAATGCTACCACTGCGCCATGGTCGTTGACGCATAAAGTAATTCGATATATCTCCCTTATATTTAGGGTGGACTGATATCCATATTTTGATATTTTTTTTTCTTTTTCTTTTTTTTTATTCTCCCTTATATATATAAAATTAAATTAATTATTTTTAAAATTAATTAATTTTTATATATATAAAATTAAATATATATAAAATTAATATATTAAATTAATATATAAAAATTAAATTTTAATTAAATAAATTTAAAAAAATTAAAAAGAAAAATTATTAATGATAATAATAAAAATTATTTTTTTTTGAATTTATTTTTGAGGTAATTGAGGTTATATTCGTTTTGGTACGCCAAAAAAGTATAATTTCTTACGTGCGTACATAAGTACACACACCAGTTTTTTTTTTATTATTATTGGTGGTTGTTAAATAATATATAATATTTTATTGTTATTTTTATTCGAACAAAGTTATTATTTATTACTGAACAAAATTTATGCAACAAAGTTTATCAGGAAAGACTTTTTTACAGAATTATGATTTTTATTTGTTTAAAAGTTCACAGACAAAAGGTTCATGCCACAAAAAATACTTCATACGAGAAAGAAACTAGTGCGGGGAGAATTAAAAACGCAGTAGTTGAAATTCAGGTTAATTCCAGCGAACTATATTGTGTTATTAATTTCTCTATTGTTAATCGTTGTTGAGCTTGCATTCGTGCATAAGGACAGCACTTTGTAATGTATCTTTAGAAATTTCTTTGTATTCCCTTTTGCATTGTAACTAATGAAAGAATCCATGAAGATCTAAGACCCTAGACCATAAAGACCACTCCTGGAGTCAACGGTAACTCACAGTGTTCAAAAGCGTTCTAATTGCAAGTATTAATGATACTAATGAAAGAAACAAACGTAACGTATATATTTTTTCCCTTAGACACGGATCGTTTTGCCTGGATGCTCATCCCTTTGTTCGGCTTACATATGTTTAACTATTTATCGTTGCTAACGTTGCGAAGAAAAAGATGTAGCAGTTGTTCAAAGAGAAAGAGATAGAAGAAAAAAGAATGTAAAAAAAAAGAAAAACTAGTCCATCCTTCTTTTCTTGTCTTCGGCTATTCGTCTTTACGCTTGACCGACTTTATATTTACTATCTTTTTCTTTCCTCCTTTCTTTCTTTCTTCCCTTCTTTCTCTCCCACCCTCTGTATATTTCTCTTGAACGTACTCTACTCTAGATTCGACTTTGCTTCACGTAACGATCTTCTTCCGTCACCGAAGAGAATCGCTATCGTGCGATGCGGACGCTATTTTCGGGAGATAGCGAGATGGGTGAGAGCTCGTTTCAGTGGGTACTTCTCATTCTTTACAGAGCTTCGGTATCGAACTTAAAGCGAACTTTATTTTCGTACGAGTACTCTAACGATACTTTCGATCGTTCGATATCGTGCCTTGCAACTTTTTCTTAAATAGTTCTGTTTTCTTTTTTTTTTTCAACTTATACTTCTTTTGACGCGTTTGGGAAAATGTGATGGGAGTGTGATTTCTTTCCGAGCGACACCACGAAGTTTGTCGGTATTTGCGATTTTAAATTTACGGCATGAAGTTGTCTCTTCTTCTCTTCTTCTTCCTCTTTTTTTTTTTTTTCTCAAACGGGTCACCCATCCAAGTACTAATTGTACTCAGCGCTGCTTGACTTAAATAATCGAGTGGGAACCAATGCTATCACAGCGCCATGACCGTTGATGCATAAAGTAATTCGATATATTTCCCTTATATTTAGTGTGGACTGATATCCATATTTTGATATTTTATATATAAAATATATCGATCGATTGAAAATATGTTTCCTTTATTTTTTTTGTTAAATAAATAAATAATAATAATTAGTTACTTATCTTGTTATACTTCCAATCCTCCCCCTTTTTACCTCTCTGGTCACGCTATATATATATATTTATAAAATTAAATAAATAAATAAATGAATACAAATATAATAATAAAAGAAAAATAATCGGCTTACATTAGCGAATATTATCGATAATCAAGCAGGGAGGGGGGAACAGGTCTCTATCAACTATATTCTATGTAAAAAGAAAATTTATAATAATAATAATAATAATAATAATAATAATAATAATATAACAATAATAACATTAATTAAAAAATAAACAAGGACAATTAAAAAGTTATAAGAAAAGTTATTTTTAAGTTATTTTTAAGTTATTTTTTGAAGTTATTTTTGAGGTTATTGAGGTTATGGTACGCCAAGGAAGTATAACTTCTTACGTGCGTACATAAGTACACCCACCAGTTCTTTTTTTTCTTTTTTTTTTTCAAATAAAATTCAACGTTACTCGTATCTCCAACCCTTGCAGAAAAATGATTGACTATTTCGCAAAGTGTACTCGTCAGAATTCTGAATTCGGGAATCGAAAACGTTTACGATACAAATTTGTAAGAATTAAAACACCATAAAGAATCTGTTTCACGCGTAAACAAATGTAACGATCCACGATCATATACTTTACATTGTACTGTTATCTATATGTAAATATATATAATGCATATAAAATAGGAGTATCTGGCGTTAGCGAAGTTTCGCATGGAAGTAGAAGTCCTACGTTCAAAGCGAATTCAAAGACAAGTACTCGATAGGAAATCTTCGGAAGGAGCGAACTTGGAGAACATCGAATCTCTTCGTCGGAACACGAACTCCTCGATCCCTCATCTCGAATGGTTGAGATACGGAAAGGGTCCTCGACCTCTTTTAGTGTTTCCACGAGCAGCTGCGCGGTGAGCTGTGAGACAAAAAGAAAGACTTATCAGATATCCTCGACTTTTATAACAACGATCGTACTTTTCGATATTTTCTAATCGACATCGCGTATAATCGTCGTCTAAGATTAACTAAATTTTCATCTAAATATTCAACATTATTTTCTCTAATTTAATATTAAATCATATACAAAAAACTGGTGTGTACGTAAGAAGTTATACTTCTTTGCCGTACCAAAACGAACATAACCTCAATAACCTCAAAAATAATTAAAAAAAAAAACTTCAAAGAAAAAAAATAACTTAAAAAAATATAATTATATAAATAATATAATTATATAATATTATATTATTCATACATGTTAATGAATGGGCTATATTTTTAGAAAGATTGATTGTTAAAGATAATAAAGGCGTGATATTTTCTCCTTTAACTATCACGTAAATCGTATAAACATCGTATGATCTGATTGGACAATTGGTACCCTCTCCATACTTTTGATTATCACCTACTGAAAATTCTTTTCCGGAATATTGATAAGCCTGGCATGAAGAAAGAAGAAGAATTTTTTGTTCTTTAAATTAATTTCTACATTAAACTGGTGTGTGTACTTATGTACGCACGTAAGAAGTTATACTTCTTTGCCGTACCAAAACGAACATAACCTCAATAACCTCAAAAATAACTTCAAAAAATAACTTCAAAGAAAAAAAATAACTTTAAAAAAAGATAATTATTTTTATATATAAGAAAGAATAAAAAAAGAAAAAGAAAATATCAATATATAGATAGCAGTCCACACTAAATATAAGAGAGATATATCGAATTACTTCACGCGTCAACAGCAATGGCGCGGTTACAGCATTAGTTCTCGTTTCGATCATTTAAGTAAAGCAGCGCTGAGTACGATTAGTACTTGGATGGGTGACCCGCTCGAGAAAAAAAGGGGGGAAGAAGAAAAGAAGACAACTTCATGCCGTATACTTGAAATCGCTTTGTCGCGCGTCGTAAATACCGACAAACTTCATGGTGTCGTTTTTCCAGACGCTCGGAACAAAATTCACTCCCCATTACATTTTCCAAAAGAAGTATAACTTCAAAAAAATAAGGATTCTCGATTTGAAATTGAATACAAATTTGAATCGCACGTATGTACTCGTTTTCTGTATACTTATACGTAGGTGTAGGACTCTGTACGCAATGTGTCACTACGTGCAGGGTTGACGAGAAGGAAAGAAGGGAGGAATTCTCTTTTTTCTTTTGGACAGGTGTCGAGATACGAGGGAGGAAGAGAGTTCGTTACAGGAAGAAACCAGCTGATGGATGAGGTTTTCTATTCGGTGGATATCGGTGAAGGAGAAATGCGAGGATGGGTAGAAGAAGGATGAATAGAAGGAAGAAAGGGTGGGGGGTGGTGATGGTGGTGGTGGTGGTGGTGGTGGTGGTGCTAGTGGAATCGGAAAATGAGGAGACCGAGCGTCTACTTTCAATCAGCTGGCACGTAGAAGAGTCGAACGATCGATTCGTATGGGTTTATAGGCGCGGATACGAAAGAAAGTTGGGTTCCGGTCGAGCGAGACGTTGAATCTTGTTACCCCAGTGATTTTCCCGAAGGCTCACCAGAGATTCGAGACACGAACGATTACGAAGGAACCCATCGGGTTTCCGGAGGCTGTGTATCCGAGAGGCAATAACGAGAGAGCTCGAAGGAGTCCTCCTCTCTCCCTCACTCTCTCTCTCTCTCTGCTTTCTTTCCTGCACGTTCATCTCGCATTTACATCGAAGTAAACCGAGTCACCCTAAGGAAACGTTATGCATACCATCCCTTTCTTTCCTTCCCCTATCTTTCCTTTATTTTTTATCTTTTTTATTCTGTTTCTTTCATAAAATAAGCGCTACCACCTATACGATATTGCTCCCTAAAACGAAAGTTAGGATTTTTTTTCCGTTCCAAGAGATAAATATTAATGCATCGATAGAAGCTGGTAGAGCAGAGGTCCATTGAAATTCAATGCCTTTTTTCTCCCACGAAAGGGTGACACTCTCTCTCTCTCTCGTCAATTTTTCTTACGAGTTTAAAAAGTGTGCTGAAACGATTGAGGATTTTTTTGAAGTTATTTTTAAAAGAGAAGAATCGAGAGGGGAGAAAGAGAAAGAATCCTTCTAGAGAACTCTTTATACTAATTCTTATCATTAGCCATAATCGTATCCACGACAATGAACTGCTCTCGTGAACCACGTCGTTTTCAGGCTAAACGATTTTAATCGACTCCTGAGAGTATTTGGAAAGACGGTACTTTCCGATTAACGGACTCGATGTCTTCCCATTTTCCTTCCCTTATACTTCTCTTTTCCATTTCCTTCTGCCATTTACCAACTAGTTTCGGAAAGAAAACCCTGGATTACATAGTTTCATTATTATTGCTTTATTCTCCATATTCTCTATTCGAGAAAAGAATCTTTTCCTGAAAATTTCAATTCTTTCGTAAAAGTACAAAATCTTCTCGAATGGAAATGGATCGAATCTTTCTTGCAAGTTTTAGGAATCACCGTGTGCTTCGTATCTGTATCTTGATGTACGCGATTCGTACAGATAGATATATCGATTTCTCTTCGACCATTGGAGAGAAGGTAAGTGGGCCGATCACGTGCAATGCGACCTTAATAGTACGATTCAATGAACTTTTCACGTAGAATTTCACTTTCCAAAAGTATATCTTTCATCTTTAGACTCTATGAACATAGTAACAAATAAATATAATCAGAAAAATAATACATTTTCTTCTTTTCGTAATATCGGAATTTGATTTCAAATAAACATCTAACTTGGCAAAC
This sequence comes from Polistes fuscatus, assembly GCF_010416935.1. Lineage (NCBI taxonomy): Eukaryota > Metazoa > Arthropoda > Insecta > Hymenoptera > Vespidae > Polistes > Polistes fuscatus. The sequence goes on from NW_025113102.1 coordinate 2,144,803, forward strand.
TAACGTGAAGTACATCATCTCTGGCAATTCTTCTGTTCATCCTTTGAAAACTATCGGATTACATTCTTTGATGGAAAACTTACAAAGGTTCTTTTCCTTTTCGTGTGCAATACCGAAGAAAAACCTCGAATGAGTTTCGCCATTGGCAAAGTGAATTAACAGGAAAGCAGTCAACGTCGTTAGGTCGTCTCATTGTGAAAAAGAGATAACTGACTAACTCTTATTTTTATTTGGAAACTCTTTGTGGAACGTCGTCTTCGTAAAAGAAGGAAAAAGGGAAAGAGAGGTTACCCGTTCGTGTTTCTTTCTCGTTTTTCGCTCTTATTCGTGCCTCGATGCTCGCGCTTGCACGTACCTACGAGTAGGAACGTGCTGGATTGCTGAATAATTAGCAAGCACCTCTCCCTGTGAATACATTAACGTGCGTATCTCGAATATAAACGTCACATCCGAAAGCTTCAGGTTCGTTCGAGAGGAATATTCGGCCATTTAAACGGAATCTAATCTAGATTGGACGGCTTATCCGTAATACGAGACCGCGTCCGAAACTTTTTCCACGACTCTTTTCTCTATTCTATATCTATATATATATATATATAATAAAAGAAGATGTGGCGAGAGAGCGAAGAATATTCCTATTTCTTTTTCTCGTGTTCAGTAAAGGGTGGCCACTCAATTTTCCGTGGCTTAACTATCGCAAAGTCCGTCTCTTCTCTCTTTCCCCCTATACCACCATTTCTTCGCTTATTTTTCGCACGATGAACTCGCTCGGAGGATTTTCGAAAAACGGGACGGGGGGGGGGGAGGGAACGTAGGAGTCGGTTTTTCTCGCGGTTCGCGTTCAATGATCCAAAAGCTCGATTTAAACTTCTTTTATCGTTATAATCGATAACGAAATAACGTGTCTCCGGATGAATGATTTTAATTAACTTTTAATTATTATTACGAGTACTCGAACTAATTCTATGTTTTTTTTTCCCTATAAGAAAATGTTAATCTCTCTCTCTCTCTCGCGGTTTTATTATTCCATTTACCAAGGGCAACGTTGAAATTCTAGTTGAGATCTTTGAAAAGGACACGTGGTTGGGTACTCCTTTGAAGTTGGCAACGCGAAATAATGGCGAAGTAATTTCTCTTTGAGCCGAAAATCCCTGTGACGTAGTTAGGTATATACCAGGTCTACTTGACTCGTTCAGAATTCGAAACGCAGTCCACGAAATTAGTTTCAGTCGCGGCACTTTGCTACAGCCACTTAATATGTCTTTGACGTGGCATGAATGTACTCGCCAGACTGGCATCGAATATCACCCACCACCACCACCCATTCTCTCCCCCACGATCTTCACCGTTTTGACGGGGCACTTTAATCAACCCCCTTTGGACTTTCAGATTTTAAGCCTCGTCGTGTTCGGTCTTACCTCATCATCGAAGCCTAGAGAAGAATTTCCGAAGGAAATTACGTGTAAGAAACCCCTCTATTTCCTTCCTTGGCCCTTACTGAGTCATCTTATGGGGCTCTTCGAGAATCAAACTATTTTTGATTTCGTCAACTTGTATCGTATGATGTATCGAGAGATCGAAGCCTTAAGATATACGAGCCTAATTGATGATGTATCTCAAGCGTGACATTACACGTGAGATAATTTAACAAAGTATCTATAGGTATACTAATTGTAATTCTGCAAATAGAATTTCTAATCTCTGCTATCGTTCTTTCATTTAGTTTATTTTAATCGAACATTGGCAGAGATGCATTTATTCGTATTTGCGCATCGTGGGGTAGAGGAGTTCCATTAAAGTAATGACATTACGTGAAATGTCATCCAGCATAGGCAAAGAAATGAAATGGAAAACGTAGGTGTCGAAGGAAGGAAGGAAGAAAAGAAGGGTTCGTTCGTAGAAAGGACAACGCCCTGTGCAGGTTGCTCGAGATGAGTGGATTAGAGTCGGTTTATCGATGGATTCAGGGAGAAACGAGACGTCTCGATCGGTGAGGCCGTCAAGGAGGATCTACGTCCTTTCCCTATCTCGACTTGGTAAGGGGAGTACTTCCTTACCCATCCTACCAGGACGGTCTATGGAATTTCCTCGCTCGATCGAACGCGATTCGTCTCCTACGACGAACACGACGAAGGCCCGCGTATTTTCCTATTACGTGGCTCTTTACGCGCATCGATGCGTTTAACGCCTTTTCCTTTCGAATTACTCACTTAATCGGGTCTCCCCCTATATTATTTATTTATATATTTATTTGTTTAATGGCTCGGAACATATTTATTAGGAATACGGATAGGTATTAGTTTTTTTTTCTTCTGACAAATTTAACAAATGTCTTATAAGAATAAGTTAAATGATAAAAAAAGATAAAAAAATTAAATATTATTTAACAACCACCACTAATAATAAAAAAAACTGGTGTGTGTACTTATGTACGCACGTAAGAAATTATACTTTTTTGGCGTACCAAAACGAATATAACCTCAATTACCTCAAAAATAACTTAAAAAAAAAAATAATAATAATTTTTATTATTATCATTAATAATTTTTCTTTTTAATTTTTTTAAATTTATTTAATTAAAATTTAATTTTTATATATCAATTTAATATATTAATTTTATATATATAAGGAAGAATAAAAAAAAAGAAAAAGAAAAAACAATATCAAAATATGGATATCAGTCCACCCTAAATATAAGGGAGATATATCGAATTAATTTATGCGTCAACGGCCATGGCGCTGCGATAGCATTGGTTCCCGCTCGATTATTTAAGTCAAGCAGCGCTGAGTACGATTAGTACTTGGATGGGTGACCCGCTTAAGAAAAAAAAAAAAAAAGAGGAAGAAGAAGAAAGTACAACTTCATGCCGTAAATTTGAAATCGCTTTGTCGCGCATCGTAAATACCGAAAAACTTCGTGGTTTCGATCGGAAAAAAATCACTCCCATCACATTTTCCCAAACGCGCCAAAAGAAGTGTATAACTTCAAAAAGATATACGTCAAATGTGCGTATACTTATTTATAAAAGTAAAATGATTCCTCGTTACGAGTATATCGCACGTTAAGTAAAAGCTCTGCGCCCGAAATAAAAAAAGAAGAAACGTGTTTGCTCTTCGAGGTAGCTCGTATCGAAAGGTTTCTTTGTGATCAGGAAAAATCAGATGAAACGTGAGCTTCTGACGCGAAAGAGAAAAATGAGGCAAACTCAGGAAGGAACGAATTGGAAGCTTCGAGCACGATCATTGCAGCCGAAAATGTCAATTTTCCGGCGTGTGGCCGCACAAAGCCGTCCGTGGCTCGTTGCGAGCCAACAAGGACGACGAGTTGACTAGGAAAAGGAAGAGGATGGAGGAAAGGCTGCTCGGGGATAGAAAGGGTGGTGTGTATCGGCGCTAGCGAATTGGAGACGTGCCAGTTTTTCCATTCCGCGTGGCTTTTTCGTCCGGGGCTTCCGGCTTTTGTTCCGTGCAGGCAATTACGCTCTCCATTTTTCTCCTCCTTTCGTCCATTCACTATTTTTCACCTCGCCTATCTCTTTCTCTAACAACAAAGAAAGATGCGAGACTGAAAAAGAGAGAGAGGGAGAATATATTCTCAAAGATCAGAATATTAATAGTCTATCGTAATATAGAAGGCTTTATAACTTCAAATTTAGCAATAAGTCTAATTGTAAAATTCTATAAATGATTTCGTGAAATTCTATAAAATGATCGTGTTCACATTTGAGAATTTGCTTTCACGATTACATCTTACGAAAGTAAATGTTGAAAAAGCAATGTTGGGAAAGGCTGTTCGTTTTGTTAATATATGTGAAAGGGATCGACCGTAATTTTAATCGTTTACGTAAGTTGAATTATTTAGTTACCTACTACCATCGTGGATACGTTTGATTTCCGTATTTCGCTTTCTTACATTAGTCTTTTTCATAATCAAAATTACGTTTCTTCGATATACACGATGATGGTTCAGCATAATTATTTCTAATTTTCAGATGTGCGATCAATCAGAGCATGAAATTCAATATTTTTTCGTAATAGAATATAGGATTCAAAATAATACGATATGAAATAACGATTTCTGTTATTCAATTTGAATGATTGCAAATTATTGTGGAATATAGCGAAGATTGAATTCAAACAATTATAAAAATTGCAGTTGTCATTATTTATACACAAAGGATAACGTAAAATGATTGAGCGACAAATTATTTGAAATATCTGCAAACTGTCGAGAATTATCAATACCAAGAATAATTTTCTCTTATTCTCCGTTGATGTATGTTTCATAAACGAATTGGAAAATGTTCATTAAATTAACTGGATAATGATAACGGTAATGAGATCTATAAACAGTTTCAACTTTTATTTTATTAATTAGACACGAAAATGCTTCCGGGCACGAAAATGCTTCTGGGCACGAAAATGCTCTATTACGAAAAAATGAATGAAACGTAGAAATGATTATTTTGTACGATCCTGTATAAAAGTAATTCGAATGAGAAAAAAGATGAAATTGGTGTCCGTCAAGGAAGATACGCGATGCAACCTCTACGGATTAAGTTTTCCTCTTCTTCAAACATGAAAACGAAAGAACTAGTGTGGGTGTAGTTGAGCCACTGGTAATACGGCGACCTCCTGAAACAATAATCCCGCGAAAATCCTTGCTAGGATTTCTTTTCCTATCCACCGGTAGTTATGGCTTACAACTTGAAATAAAACGAGTTTCGACCGCTCGAAGGGAAGAACAGGGAACGAAAAGGGACGGAGATGAGAGCAGAGATAAGAAGAAGGAAAAGAGAATGGGAAGATAAATAAGGGAAAGAGAGGGGGGCAAAGAAAGAGAGAGAGAGAGAGAGAGAGAGAGGAAGTGAGAGAGTGAGTTAATGGAAAACGAAAAGCCTTCGAGCGATTTCATATTTATTGCTTCTTTCTCTCCTTCCAACTCCTCCCCGCATCATTTTTATCTTCAAAGATATCCGTACGGTTTGTCGCCTTAACATCCACGAGTGTTTATCCTCGCGAAACGATGAATTTCAAGCGTCGCGTTAAGTCTGCAAAGTTCGCCCAAAGTTTTTTATTAAAAAGTTTTCAAACATTTTTCAAGATTCTTCCATTGTATACAAAAAAAAAAAAGAATAAGACAGAAGAAAAAGGGGGAAACAATATCTTGCGCGTTGTATTATTAATATTGCATTTCATTTTTGATTGCGCTACGTGTATGAAATTTTTCCTTACAGTTTGTTACACGTTAGTAGTCGACGTAATCGTCCTCTTTCGCTTTCAATTCTCCTTTTCCTTGTGGTAAAATATAAATTATCGTGCTCAGAATAATTGCAGTGCAATTAGCGCTTCATTATGATCTCTCGTCTTACCTCAATTCTCTCTCTCTCTCTCTCTCTCTCTCTGTCTCTCTGTCTTTCCGTCTTACAAGAGTCTGAAATTCGTGAGACGATTTTGACGACCGAAACTTTCATCTTTCTAGTCTTTCGCGTTGCACGTATCCGTCAAATCTTGAGCAATCTTTGCGGTAGACGACTGTTGTGAATACTCAACGACATTCTTTCGGAAATCTAGGAAAGAAATTATATAAAAATAAGAACGGAAAAAACAAGAATTATTTCCTATTGACTATTAGATCGTGCAATCGTTTTTTTTTTTCTTTGAAGTTATACTTCTTTCGGCGCGTTTGGGAAAATGTGATCGGAGTGTGAATTTTTTTCGAACCACACCATGAAGTTTGTCGGTATTTATGACGCGCGGCAAAACGATTTCAAGTATACGGCATGAAATTGTCTTCTTTTCTTCTTCCCCCCTTTTTTCTTAAGCGGGTCACCCATCCAAGTACTAATTGTACTCAGCGCTGATTTACTTAAATGATCGAAGCGGGAACCAATGCTATCGCAGCGCCATAGCTGTTGACGCGTGAAGTAATTCAATATATCTCTCTTATATTTAGTGTGGAATGATATCCATATTTTGATATTTTTTTATTCTTTATTATATATATATATAGATATATCGATATATTATATATATAGATATAATATTATTATTATTTTTTTTCAAGTTATTTTTGAGGTTATCTCAATAACCTCATATAACCTCAGTTATATTCGTTTTGGTACGCCAAAGAAGTATAACTTCTTATGTGCGTACATAAGTACACACACTAATTTTTTATAGGTTATTCAAACCAGATTTGTTTTCTTTTTTTAGGTTATTTTTTTTCTTTGAAGTTATTTTTTGAAGTTATTTTTGAGATTATTGAGGTTATATTCGTTTTGGTACGCAAAAGAAGTATAAACTCTTACGTGCGTACATAAGTACACACACCATTTATTTATTTTTTAAAGATCTTTATCGTAATTAATAAATCCATACAACGTTGTTCGACAAATATCTCTTCGCGTTGCGTAGAATTGAACGAGCTGCATCGTTGACTTCGCAATTAATTCATTTATATAACCACTTTCAGCGCGAGCTCATTATCTTCGTCAACGACTCTGTCTAATGTCGTGAAGTTCTCTCTTTCTATCTTTTAATAGATCTTCCTATTCCATAAAGTAAGCTTTTACCTTTGTCGTATTATTACGAATCGTCGAACGATTAAAATTATTGACAAGTCGCGTGTCGAATTAATGTTACGAGATTATTAAAAGCTTTGTTCGAAAGAGCATTAATATATACGAGGTAAAATTAAAAACCCGTGGTAAAATTACATTAACAATCTTTTCTATGGGAATTACGAGTTTGATAGAACCTCTATCTAGATTCTCTTTTGAGAACATTAAACGTTTTATTTTATATCATACATTAACGACATTCGTTTTAATTTAAAGTTCAATGGAATACGTTTCAATTAGTACGCGTTCGTCCGTACTATTATCGACTATCTAATTATATTAAATGAATTAAGAAATATCGATCGTTCACAATTTTCCAAGAGTGCGCTTCTCGATAATAACGGTGCGAGCGAACGGACAATTTGTGCGTGTTTGTTTACGTTTATGGTACACGTACAATGGTGATTAGACTGACGCACAAGCCATTATGGTGTCTCTCTTGCGATTATCTTCCTTGGTATTGCTTCGTGGAAGCTGGCTTCGTCGAGTGCACCTACCGCGTTAACTTCATTTTCAGCAATTCCTTCAACAAAAGGCAATTCTCGAGAACACGTTGTACAAGCACGTAAGCGTAGCATCTAAGTGGTATTATCAATCGTTCCTCCGCGATTAACGTTGATGTTAAATTCTACATCGAGAAGCTTCCATATATATATATATGTAGAATCTTCGTGTTTGTAAATTACTCAGGCGAATGTACTCTGACTATTTCCTGCCACGAATGTAAAGTTCGCAAGGGAACATTGCTCTTGAAATGAATTAATTAAACGCATTAATGGAATAACAGTATTATCCCATTGCTCATAACAGTTTAAACGCTCAACTTTCAACTCTTAACGTAAGAAGAAAACAACCAAAATAAATAAAAACACTTGAAAGTAATTATCATTTCTATGACAATAATTGCAATAGATTTGGCAAGCATTCGCAAGACTTTTAAAAGGTTGCCAATCGCAATAATGGGTGAAAGTGCAGTAGCTTCTCGTGCCTTTTCGGAAGTATACGTTTAATTGCTAACGAGATACGATACTTCTTACCAAACGACTGTTATGGCTTTTGCACGTAACTCTGATCTTCTCGTAGAAAAAGAGAAAGAAGGGAACGATCTCTCTTCCCTCTGGGAAGGGAGAAACTGATAAAGAAAGTCTCAGTTACGTTGTTTTACTTCGCATTCGATTGGCTACGAATCGTCATTAAAATCGGACATTCGAATCCCCATTAAATTATTATAAGGATATCTTATAACCAACTTTCATGTACGCTTATATATTTTTATATATCATATAGTTATATACTCGAACGACGAATAAATAGGGGGAAAAAAGGGTATTCGGTAAAGGAGAATTAAAAGAGGAGGCACGTCGACGAGTAAGTAACCATCGTGTACCCTCGCTTTCATAAACTCCATACGTGCATTTCCATGCTGCTAATTAGAGTTGAACTCTCGGACCTTTCGTCTGGTTTCATCGGAGCCTGGTAAATTTCTCACGGCAGGAGTGGACGTGCATTAACGCGAACTCGCTTGTGAAAATTCATTAATTTGCAACTGAGAGAAATAAAAATGAATCTTTCGTTGGAAAATGTTCGCATTTAGGCTACTCAATCTAGCTGCCGCCTAGCAGCCGTTTGTTTGCCTCCATTCAAATCAAAGTGATTTATTTATTTATTTTCTTTTCGAAAATCATCAGAAGATTTGTAAACAAACGTAAAAGGTGCGAAGGAAGGAAGAAAGTTGATTTTTGGTCATTTAATTTCCTTTTGATCTCATGGCGCGTTACGAATGTCTCTTTCGAATACGTTGCTCGTTAAATTTAACAACGTCCTGCGATTACAACAGAACCGGAAATTAATTGGAATACGCACGGTGACCGATTCGGGATAGCGTGTATAATTCCAATATTTCGTATTGCGGTGACGTATCCGTAAAAGCATCGTGCCACCCTTCCTATTTCTCCGCATAGCCGGAAGTTATGCTTTCCCGAGTGCGGATAAGCATAGCAATACTTCTAATAATTATTAACGTTGACTATGCGTTATACGTTTCGATAGAAATATTTACAACGTTCCTTTTCGATTCGTATGAATCGGAACAATGGATTTACGCGAAAAGCAATCGGATTTAAAGGTCATTTTTCTCCAAGCAAAAAATATATTTTATATTCCGGAATAAACTACTCGTAAATCGTTCAACTTTTGCGGTTAACGAAATTATCGTTGCGTTCCCTCGAAATTACTCCACGGGGTAAAATTATGGAAATCGTGTAATCACGTATAGGAAATCCTTTTTGGAAGGCTCGCTTGTTGTACGGTTGTTCATAGAAAAACATGCTTGCGAATTTCCCAGATGGTTTAACGAAAGCAAATCATTTTCTGCATTTTCGATCGTTGCTACACAACAAATATCCTTTCGATAATACGCTTTTCATTGATGGAAAATCGTGTCCATGGAAAAAGGTACACGAAAAAATTCCTAATTGCGTACACCATTAACTTTTTTTACCAAGTTAAAAACCCGATCCGAATCACCTTTTTACAAATATAAATCTAGATTTATTGCTCAACTAAGAGATGGAATATTTGAATAAAGCCGCAATGCAGCGTTTTGCTCGTTCGCTCCTTCCTTAAAACTCTAGAAAAGCACGCATGTACGTAAATTATATTGCTTATCGTAACTACATGCGAGCCGAGCAAAGGTGTGCATGCAGGAAATAGAGAAAGAAAAAGAAATAAAATATATGAAACGTTTTAAAAATTGTAGAAAACTGTTTAAAAAATGTTTCCATCCTCGGAGGAAACAAGAAGAGTAACTTTAGCCCTAAAAGGTTTACAGTTCATTTGACGGATAGGTGTAAAGTTATATAATAACGTTTACCCTCGTAAATATACTTCATCAAATTATTAATGTTCTAAACTTTGTTTAATTCTCTATACAATTATGGAGAATAAATTAGATTAAACGAGTACAACAAATAATAATAATAATAATATATATTTATTTATTTTTATTATTATTTTTCTAGCTTTTCATTTTTAGTCGTAAAATAAGTAAATATTAAGTTTGGAATTCCTTTTAACACATTTGCTACGTTAAACGTACTTTGACTCACGTCGATAAAAATAAGCGACTTGTGTACTTTCGTTCGAACCTTCTGCACGAACTTATTGCGCGAATTAAGGCCGCGCGGCACTTAACTTTCTCGTTGAAAATAACTTACGATGCGGATCGAGTTGGGACCGCTTTCGAAGGCGCCCGCATTTTTTTCCCCGCGTAACGATCCTTTTACTCGCGCCACGTATTCTTCGTTTCTTTTTTTTTTTACTTTTTTCTTCTTCTTCTTCTTCTTCTTCAGTTACGAGAGTTTCGGGTCTTTTCTCCGTTTCCTCTCTTTTTCTTACATTCTCAAAACTCGGCCACGCACGCGCGTACAACCGGCAACTTTCCACCCGTAGATGTGCATTACGATTGAAATTCGTGGCCGGCCGAGCTATAAATTATGGAATGGCTACGAAATTAGTAATTTACGGTCGCAACAACTGCGACCGGTAAGTATAATATATTCTCTGATTCATGGGCTTCGTTAACGAGCCGCTCGCATTTCTTTAACTATTTTTACCTATTTTTACTGACTCCTTTTCTGACTTCTTTTCGTTAATCTTGCCGCCAACTTTCTTCTTTTTTTTAAACGAACTACCAGGTAAGATCTCTTTTGTCGTCGCGGACTCATTGGTTCTCGATAAAAAAACACTTTTCGATAAGAGAAGAAAGTAAAGAGAGAGAGAGAGAAAAAACTGGTGTGTGTACTTATGTACGTACGTAAAAAGTTATACTTCTTTGGCGTACCAAAACGAATATAACCTCAATAACCTCAAAAATAACTTCAAAAAATAACTTCAAAGAAAAAAGAAAACTTAAAAAAAAAAACAAATCTGGTTTGAATAACCTATAAAAAATTAGTGTGTGTACTTATGTACGCACATAAGAAGTTATACTTCTTTGGCGTACCAAAACGAATATAACCTCAATAACCTCAAAAATAACTTCAAAAAATAACCTAAAAAAGAAAACAAATCTGGTTTAAATAACCTATAAAAAATTAGTGTGTGTACTTATGTACGCACATAAGAAGTTGTACTTCTTTGGCGTACCAAAACGAATATAACTTCAATAACCTCAAAAATAACTTCAAAAAAAATAATAATAATATTATATTAAATATATAATATATCGACATATCTTATATATATATAAGAATAAAAAAATATAAAAATATGGATATCAGTCCACCCTAAATATATCAGAAATATATCGAATTACTTTATGCGTTAACAATCATGGCGCTGTGGTAGCACTGGTTCCCGCTCAATCATTTAAGTCAAGCAGCGCTGAGTACGATTAGTACTTGGATGGGTGACCCGCTTGAAAAAAAAAGGGGAAGAAGAAAGACAACTTCATGCCGTAAATTTGAAATCGCAAATACCGACAAACTTCGTGGTGTCGATCGGAAAAAATCACACACTCCCATCACATTTTCCCAAACCCAGCCAAAAGAAGTATAACTTCAAAAATAAAGGCTGATAAAGAAAAAAGAAAAGGGAAAAAGAGATTCGATCGGAAAAGAAGAAAAGAGTTTCTTCTTCGAGCGATCCGTCGACTGACTGGAGAGGTCGTACACTTGGAATTGGAGATCGACTCGATTAGATTCCGGCCAGATTTCATTCGGATTAATCAAGCGTGATTTCAATTAACGTGGAGGAAAATTGCAGGACTGCCAGTGGCTGAAGCGAAAGGTGTGGAGAGAGATCCTAGCAATGGATAGGAGAAGGTACACCAACGCTGCTCCCGAGATGGGCTTTAATTAAATTTCAATCGTGCGTGCGTGACACGCGCGCGACCATGCCAAGTATGCGTGTCACGCGATTGCGCACACTATAGTTATTTGCATGAATCGAGCAATTTTCTCGGACACATTAAATCTCCTAATCGTTCTAATTCTTTCCTCGATCCCCTAAGCTAGCCTTACTCTTCGTTATTCTCACTCTCTACGAAATACGTATTTTTCTTAGATCTACTTTTCAACCTATCCACGAACACAGATATTTTTATTCCTTTTTTTTTTCTTTTCTATTTTAAACCGTACGCGTTTCAAAGTACTTACTTCAAACGTGACTTTAACAATCGATTGCTTTTCTAGGATATTATCGATATCGAAACAATATTGTCTGAAAAGAATAGCTAGCAAGCTTCCTTATCGATATAACGAGTCGATTTTTGTCCACCCAAGCAAAGAAAATTGTCCACGGACTCTTCTCTATTTCAAGAAAATTCTTTTAAAGAGAACGAGAAATATCTTACGAGTGTGTCTACGAAAAAGAAAAAGAAAAAGAAACAAAACAATTTAAACCTAGTCCAATCGAAATATTTTTCGCGTCTAATTATCTAGATGTTTGAATATCATTTTAAGGGATAATCAAAATTGAATGCACTTACGAACTAATACTTGTACTACAACCTCGCTACGAGGTTTTTACTTTATGTAATTGTATTTGATTCCGATTTGTCGATAATTCATCCTTTGAAGAATATTATATCATTATCGGTATTGTTCATCTTCCCACGCAAAAGCATCATCCCTTTCGCTTCTATGTTGTTCGAAAATAAAACGACTTTAATTCCATCGTCCAGCATACGATTAAAAGGCAGAGTACCTTTCCACTTCCTACAAAGAGCATCCTTTCACCGTCTTATCGTTAGTGAACGTCTCATTCCGCACGATTCATCTTTGGATTTCATACAACGGAATGTCAATTCAGATTTATTAGTTAATTACTTCGGACAAACGGAAATGTCTATCGAAAAAGAACTCATTGTTTATTCCTTCATCATTTTCAATAATAATCAACGCGCGTTGACTATGCATTTTGCCGTGATGCATGCGCCAACTACAAAGTTAATAATTCGCTTTCGTGTTTCTCTATCCTCGTTTATTACGCAAAATAATAATTGCCAATTAAACTCCTTCTAATCATGGCAATTTGTAAAGCTTTCGATCTATAATGAATAATGGTGAAAGCGTTACGTAGATTGCAGATCAAATAATGTTTCAATAATGCTATAACGAGGATAATAATTCTAATTTTACGTAAGAAATTGTTCTATTTTCTACTTTTTCTTGTATAATATGTATCAATTTTTTTTCTTCTTTCTATTTTCTATTTACAAACTTAGGTAACATTTCTCATGGAAGAAAACTTGTTGTTCAAACTTACGAACGAATATCTTTAGAAAGATAATCTTGAATAAGAAGAAGAAGAGAATCTAGAGATAAAATGTGCAAGACCTAATCTATTTGGTGCTTTCAAAACGAAAATCGTGGGACATGCCAGCTCGTAAGTCTCTATCGTTGAAGCAACGGAGCCGAAACGACACGCGGTAATAAATATCGGTGTGGAAGTTAATCGACGTTCCGCCACAGCTTTAAGTACAGTTTTCTATGCAATTTATGTCCTTCGTTCGGAGCCATCGGTTAGAGTCTCTCGTTTAAAAATCAATTTCGCGTACGCCATGTGCGCTGCTTCGATATATATATATATATATATATTTTGTACGAGTATGTGTATATATAATACCAAGTCCCCCTCTGAAACAATAGTGGACTAACAATAAGTCAACAAATTGCAAAATTTAATATATTATGAATTATTTTATATTACAATTATTAGTATTATATATATTCATATTATATTGCAGCAAAAATCACGTACTTATACCTTTAGTTTCATTAACAAATTTATCTAGATAAATGTAGAAAATTTGTTATTCGATAGATTCGTGATTGTTCAAATAAATAAAATGTTCTATCATCTTTGAATTTAGTTGGTATTCAGTGCAAGAACATTATCGATAAATTGCAAAAGTTAATATATTATGAATTATTTTATATTACAATTATTAGTATTATATATATTCATATTATATTGCAGCAAAAATCATGTACCTATACCTTTAGTTTCATTAACGAATTTATCTAGATAAATGTAGAAAATTTGTTATTCGATAGATTCGTGATTGTTCAAATAAATAAAATGTTCTATCATCTTTGAATTTAGTTGGTATTCAGTGCAAGAACATTATCGATAAATTGCAAAAGTTAATATATTATGAATTATTTTATATTACAATTATTCGTATTATATATATTCATATTATATTGCAGCAAAAATCACGTACCTATACCTTTAGTTTCATTAACGAATTTATCTAGATAAATGTAGAAAATTTGTTATTCGATAGATTCGTGATTGTTCAAATAAATAAAATGTTCTATCATCTTTGAATTTAGTTGGTATTCAGTGCAAGAACATTATCGATACCATCATGAGTCAAGATAAAATAAATCGAATGTTGAAAAGAGAGTGGTAAAGTGTAGTGTGAGAAGAACCACAGTGTTACATCAGATTACCTTTCACCTGAATCGTTTAAGCTCCATAGAAACGAAGCTTTCGATCGATCGCGTAACTTACATTTTCAATATGGTCCTTTCACCAATCTTCGTTCTCACCGAACACGGTGAAGGTACAAACATATCTGAGTTACATCGAATTTCTTTTACTGCTGTTTTCATCGAGCGTTACGTTACACTCGATGAAGGAAGATTGTCAATTACAAGGTTGAATAACATAGCCATTAAAAAGAGTAATAGAAATTATAAAAATAATCAATTGAAAAATCTCATTGAGAAAGGAAGAGAGAGAGAGAGAGAAAAAATGGTGTGTGTACTTATGTACGCACGTAAGAAGTTATACTTCTTTGCCGTACCAAAACAAACATAACCTCAATAACCTCAAAAATAACTTCAAAAAATAACTTAACAAACAAAAAAATTTATTATTATTATTATTATTATTATTATTATTTAAAAAAAGAAAGGAAAGAAACATATTTTCAATCGATCGATATATTATATATATTAGAAAGAATAATAAAATATCATAATATAGATATCAGTATAGTATTAGTTCCCGCTCGATCATTTAAGTAAAGCAGCGCTGAGTACGATTAGTATTTGGATGGGTGACCCGCTTGCGAAAAAAAGGGGGGAAGAAGAAAAGAAGACAACTTCATGCCGTATACTTGAAATCGCTTTGCCGCGCGTCGTAAATACCGACAAACTTCATGGTGTCGTTTTTCAAGACGCTCGGAACAAAATCACTCCCATTAGATTTTCCCCAACGCGCCAAAAGAAGTATAACTTCAAAAATCTTATAGATTTAATATTATCTTAAACTTATATGAATTTCGTATTTAAATACACGCTCATTCTCATTCTTGATCATTGTGTTTTGAAATATTTATCTTAATGAAAGTTTCTGAAACTAGAGTTCGTTCGTTAAAGTTTCCTCGCGCGAAAGCTTCTTGGCACGGAATAAGAAATACTCATGAATATAGAAGTTATATCTTTCTCATTCTTGAGCTTCTTCTTGCTTAATATCACTATCTCTCAATCTCCGCGTAATATCGTTTTTTTTTTCCTTTTATTTCTTTTGATGTTATTTCAAAAAAATCGATAGAAAGGATCTCCCAGCACAAATGGATCTATTTCTATAAAGACTAGAGAGCGTGTAGAACATATCGAAACAAGTTCCATATCGTTAAGCAATTCGAAAAGAGAACGACGCGTGTCATCCGGGGCTCCTTTCACGAAGTTACAATGCCTCGAGGGGATGCAATTACCCATGTATGAGGAGTTTATTGCAATCCAAGAATCCTACTCGAGAATTAGAAAGTTACTCGATATAATGCTAAATGAAACGTATTAAATGTATCTTTCGGATTAATAATAAAGTTCGATCGTAATATTCGAAAGTAATGGTGGTCTACGAAATCAATATTATATTTAATTGTATTCATTAAAAATAAATGAAAAATCTTTATACGTAACGAGTTTAATTCGGGTTTTCGTTCGTCAAAATCTCTAGTTTAAATTCGTTAGCCTATTGTCCCGTTATGTCTTTTGTTAGTATCATCGGTGAGTTACGCTCACAGTTCTAGTACGGCTTTAATTCTGCTGGCAATTAAAATTTAATCTCCTCTTGTAGGAAGACGAGAAGCGGCCGGTGGAAATGGTGCAAGGTTACCTTACGCGTCCACGGTATCTTGCCGAAGACGAGGCTCTCGGGACTAATAGAAACTGCACGGCATTACGTTCCCATAAACGCTCGTGGCACGGTGTTAATAACTGCACGTCCTAAGCTTACTCGTATCCTCCTTCTACGTTCCTTCGCCTATTTCCTTTGCTTTGCGATATCTGTACCTTCTGTAAAGGCTACGCTGCTCCATATTTACGTTCACTCGCTAATCAAATTTCATTCTCGCACCCTACTTTAGAAATATCTATTGTTATCATATCCGAACTATATAGAAACTTATCAATAGAATATTACGTAAGTTAAACGACAATTATTGAAGTTATACTTCTTTTGGCGCGTTGGGGAAAATTTAATGGGGAGTGATTTTATTCCGAGCGTCTGGAAAAACGACACCATGAAGTTTGTCAGTATTTACTACGCGCGGCAAAGCGATTTCAAGTATACGGCATGAAGTTGTCTTCTCTTCTTCTTCCCCTTTTTTTCTCGAGCGGGTCACCCATCCAAGTACTAATCGTACGCAGCGCTGCTTTACTTAAATGATCGAACGAGAACTAATGCTGTAACCGCGCCATGACTATTGACGCGGGAAGTAATTCGATATATCTCTCTTATATTTAGTGTGGACTGATATCTATATTTTGATATTTTTGTTTTTTTTTGTTTTGTATTCTTTCTTATATATGTAATATATCGATTGATTGAAAATATGTTTCCTTTCTTTTTTTATTAAATAAATAAATAATAATAATTAGTAGCTTATCTTCTCATACTTCCAATCCTTCCACTTTTTACTTGGTCACGCTATATATATATATTTATAAATTAAATAAATAAATAAATGAATAAAAATATAATAATAAAAGAAAAATAATCGGCTTACATTAGTGAATATTATCGATCATCAAGCAAGGAGGGGGGAAGAGGTTTCTTTATCAACTATATTCTATGTAAAAAGAAAATTTATAATAATAATAATAATAATAATAATAATAATAATAATAATAATAATAATAAATTTTTTTTTAGGTTAGTTTTTTTCTTTGAAGTTATTTTTGAGGTTATTGAGGTTATATTCGTTTTGGTACGCAAAAGAAGTATAACTTCTTACCTGTGTACATAAGTACACACACCAGTTTTTTTTTTAAGTTATTTTTTTTCTTTCAAGTTTTTTTTGAGGTTATTTTTGAGATTATTGAGGTTATATTCGTTTTGTGTCTTACGTGCGTAGATAAGTACACACACCAATTTTTTTTATATGTTATTTTACATATTTACATACGTTCAAGCCTTATTCCATAAGGAGATAAACGTATAAAATGTGTGAGTCACAGTATTTCGGTTTTTTTTTCTTTTAATTTACATTTTTATCATCACTTTTTATTCCCTCTCTATTATTTCTTGGTTTTTTTGAACATTCAATCACATTAGGTTTTATATTTCATAAGCATAGCTAGTCGACTAATTAAATTTCGACCTTCGTTCTTCTATCTTTTACACCTGCGCTTATATCTGTTGAAAGTATTTATAAGCTTCCAGAGAGAACGTCTTGTAACGTAATCTTTATTTAGAACGTAGGAGGTTTACTATGTACGTGTGGGATTACTTTGAATGTATGTTAATTATTTTTATTAACGAATATATCATTTCTTTTTAAATGTGTTCTAATTTCGATCGTTCGTGGGAAGATGACGAAGTTTGATCTCCCGAATACCATGGTGATTCTTCGGTAGTTCTATAGTTTTAAAAAAAATGAAAAAGCGGACGAAAAAGAAAAAACAACGAGCAGGAAGAGGGACTGGAAATCTTATCGTTGCTTGAATCGCCGTTTTATATTCGGACAGAATTTTCATGATACATAATAGACCGTGAGAAATGTTCCTCGTTAGACGAAATTTTAGTGACATCATCAAATTTTCCTTACTAAATTGTAAAAAAGAAAGAGGAACAAAACGTGCTTCGCTTACTGAAAATGTACGGAAGATAAGCCGTTTAAACGGTCCGATGAGGAAACGTTACGTTGAAAATTTATTTTACGACAATTTATCTTCTCGCGATAGAAATAAAATCGAATAAATACGTGAGTACTAGAAAGAAAGAAACAAAAAAAAACTAGAAAAAAAAAAAGAACATTCATATCGCGTCGAATATTATTCGAATTTATTATTATTTTTTGTTCCCCAAACAATTTTAATTCCAACGATATGAAATGTAACCTTTTTCATTTGATCGCGTGTACAATATTTCGTAAAATGAAAAGAATTTTGTTTTCGTAAAATAATTTTAACCCATTTTCTTTCAAACTACATACAGAATGTTATAACGTCGCGCAATAAAATATATAATACTAATACGTAAAAATGGGGTAATTAAAGTGACGTACACGAGATTCGCAATATTTTGCAACGTTGTCGTTGTGTCGATTTCGAAAAAATGTAGCCTCGGTAGATGAGTGAATTTTTTTACGATCTACGAATATGTATATAATATAATACGCGTACGTATATATACGCGGATGATAATAAAGCAACGTAAAATATGACGTAGGAAAGTAGAATGTGTATTTGAAAGATTAAAAAAAAAAAAGAAAAAAAGGAAAAAAAAGAAGAAAAAAAAAGAGCAGACAGATATAATTCCAAGGAACGATCTCGTTTCTCGTTGAGATCCAGGATGGATCGAGCAATGGAAAAGTGGAACGATAATCCATCGTTCGATCTATAAACGTAGTGAAAGGAACGAAAGAGTACGCGACGGAATCCTTTTAATCCAACAATGAGAACTGGACCGTTTCGATATAAACGCATACTTGTTCGCTTATGTCAGACGAGGTTAATAGGCAGTGAAAGGATGCTATAGATCACCAAAACAACTCGTCTCGATTAGTAATTTCGCAACGATCTCTCCCTTGACAGTACTTTAAATATTCATCTGAAAAATGATCTTTCCTATTAACCCTTTGACAAGCTCATTCATTTTTATTTGTAAACATTAATTAAATGAGGTAATAATTAATTATACCTTAAATAGATAAATCAAATTGAAATAAATGACATGATGGTGCCGATATATGACAATGGATTTTAATTGTATATATTAAAATAAATTATAAAATCTATTTTTTTTTTCAATGATTTTTAATAACTTGAAAGATAATTTCACGCTTAGCAATCATTTCTCATGAAGTATAGGGTAAAAAAATATACGTACACATATATTTGATTATGAGAAGGGTAATTAACGTCGAGGAAAGTGAAGAAGAGAAGAAGGGTGTCCCATGGAATATGATAAATCGCAAATGCCTTGCGATTCTACGGTCTCGTTATTTACCTCGGTAATGCTCGTAACAGCGTCGCAATTACTTAGCCGAAATAACGAAGGGGAAGTTTGGCATATTGGTGGAAGGGATGAAGCTGGTTCGCGATCGATTTCGCGGAGGAGGGTAAGGAGGAGGAGGAGGAGGGTAAGGAGGAGGTAGGTACTACTTCGAGAAGAGGAACGGGAATTCTAAATTACGCGAAGAGTCCCTCGTTCGTTGGTGAACGTGCCGGAACACATAAATCATGGCCTCGGTGGAGAGTTCAGAGGAGTTTTTGAGAAAAGAACTTGCTGGTATCGTCGTCATCGTCGGTTATCGTTTAGAATTGTCACGTGGAATTTTTCAAAATGTCCATCTCGTCCACGAAAAATTCGAAGAGGAAATTTGGGGGGAGAGACAGTCAAAAATTTCATTTCATTTCGATAAGAAACATTACGTGACTATCTTTCCTTCTTCTTTTTTATTTTTCCATTTTCCACACTCTGTTTTCCACTTTTAAAAGATACGAATCGATATCGAAAATTTCATTAACCCGTTGTTGCTTTCTCTCGTTCTATTTCACTCTATCTATCCGTATCTATGTTTTTTTTTTCTTTTTTGTTCTCATTATTATTCATTACGTTTTCCTACGTAACACGCGTAACTTCATTTGCTTAATTTGTTCGTAAATTGCTTCGAAGGATTCCATCGAGCAATTTGAAAAAGATTCATCAGAAACTAGCTGAAATCGACTCTCTATTGACAGTAATTTATGCGAGACGAGAAACGAGGGGGGGGGCGGGAATACGTGGAAAGACGTACGATAATAGTGGTCGTCGAGGCGGGTTCGCTATTTTTACCATATCTACTTTATGTTTCACCATAGGGGAACATTCTAATTCGACATATTCGAACGAAAACGATCCGATAGTCGAGATTAGTATGCACGACGTTTCTTATACTTACTTCTGTTTAACATAAACGCACGTGGAAGAAGATAATTACGTTCCTACCTTACATACAAGGATTCCAATGGCTCGCATTCTTTCGTAGAAAGCAAAGCTTTATTGCGCTCGTCCGTGAACGCTAAGAAAGATAATTTAATATAAAATGTCTTCTTCTCTTCTAAACATTCTACTCTCGTTCTTCTTCGACTATGAATTCACGGGATTTTATAGAAAGTTACGCTCGACACTTATTTATAAGGCACCGAAAGAAACTCGCTATCTTGCATGTAATCTTACCCTAATGATCTTCCGTGACTTTCCATTTTCTTTGAACGATGAATCTCGACAATGAGCTAATCTACCTTTCGTGTTGTGAATGCTTACTTACTTTGTTGTAATTTTAGATCGTAACTTTGATCGCGTCAAGAAAGAATTATTAATTGTTCTCTTTTTTAGGGAAAAAGAGAAGGGGGAGATTTCGATAAGCATCACTTTGAGAATTATTCATCGAGTCCTCGATGCACGTCAACTTTTATGAACGTCTTATAACTATTTGAACGATTACTCGTTCAATGCCAAACGCCATCAAAGTAACATTTGACGTAACTATATTTTTTTCTTCCTTTTTTTATTCTCATTTTTCTACCTTATTTTTCTTGCTTTATTTTTTTGAAAGTTTTTTAATTAAGGACCGAAAGAGTTTCTTTAACGATCCTATCCCTGCAAAGAGGAGATTTTGTATCTGATCAAATAATATTTACGCGATAATCTTGACAAAATTTCTACGTTAGGTTAGTTTTTTGGGTATACATTTTTCACCGACTAAAGCAATAAATTTAAAGAGAGATTAGTACGAAATTTAAAATTCGAAGCAGTTGATGGATTTACTCTATTTTATTAAAATTTTTTCCTCCTAAACGTACTATAAATTACGACATAATAGCTCCTACAAAACTTTAACCCTTTGTAATTTTAATTTTCTCGTTTTCTTGGTTAAAAAAAAAAAAGAAAAAAAAAAAGTAGTTTGGCGAAAGGTAGCCCCTCACCTAATTACTTTTATTTTTCTCCCCTTTTCGTTTTACTTTGCAGTGTTTTCTTTGCCTTGAAATGGCAAAAAGAAAATAATACAAAATTTATATATATATATATATATATATATATATATATATTTTTTTTGTTCATTTTATTTTCGTCGTCTTTTTACGTCTTCTTTTACGATCGCCACTCGAACATTTTGTAAATTCGAGCACGTCTCTAAAGTTGCTTCACGGTGTTATCTTTTTCGTCGGTTACTTTTTTTAAGTTTGCCGCTTGAATCGCAAGCATTTCGAGGTAGCATTTAAAGAAGGAGTACATTTAAAAAAAAAAAAGAACAAACATTTTCCGACGAAGATTCGCGCACATTTCCAGAGATATTTAATTAATTTATTAATTGACTTACTCGGATCGTAATAAATGCAACGCAAAGTATCGTTAGGAAATGTTGATTCATCGAAAAAGGATCATAAAAGGTAGGGAATCGTTGAAGTAGAAGGCGCGACCAGCGCAATATGTTTATTCGCAAGATGAAAGGCGTGCCGATTAGTCGCTAATTAAAAATCGATACTTTTCAAGCGCCCTTTTTTATTTTTTTCTTCTTCTTCTTTTTATTTTCTTCCGTTCGTAAGTTGCCTTCCCTTCGTTACGCTTGAATTTTTAATTAGTCCACGAGTTTCCCCCTTCGCTTTTTCCCCCATTTTCTCTTCTCCGTCATCGACTCGTAAAAGTTAACTAGTCTTTTGAGAAACCTCGATCGATCGACTTTCGGCATTTGCGATCGAAAGGAGAGATCTTGCACAGGACTAAAACGACCAGTCACAAGCTTGTAATTTGATTAAAATTGGATCCTGAATTATCCGAATGTCCGATAGATGCAGCCGCTTGACCGTTCGTTCAATTAACAGAATTCCTCTCGAGTACTGACACGTACCTTTCGAGATGCAAATACGCGAATAACTCTCTCTAATCGTCTCGATAATACCAAATTTTTCTTTTCAACGTTATACTCGATCGAATTTTTTATCTTTTAAATAATTTTCTTATTTACTTATACATCCAATAAGTATAACAGCTATAAGATTGTATAAATTAGAAAAGAAATAAGGTAAAAGCCCCCTCGGTTGGCCAGTTAAGCCGTTTTCTTTTTTAGAAAAATTATATTCATTCAATAAAATAACTTACATCTAAACTAATGGTTTAACCTGTAAGCTTGAGCTTTCAGCTTTGAATAAAAATAAAGAAAAGACAAATTATTCATAAATATTTTAATAATAAATTAAAAAAAAAACATAGATTTGCAATGTCCCTATTTTTAGCCAACTTTCTCCCTCTTTTGGCCACGCATGTCCCCTCATTTGGCCATGTTTCCTATTTAAAATAAATAATTAATTAATAACTAATTTATTAAATAAATCAAAATTGAATAATTCAAAACTCGTGTACAAAGAAATTAATTACTCATTAGTATTAAAAAAACTAGTTGAATACTTTATGTACAAATATATAACCTCAAAGCGAATAGCCATAAGTTGGCTAATGATAAAAACAGAGGCAATAATACTGTCTCCATGCTTGGCCACCATATTTTTAATGGAGAATAATTAAAAATCACTTAATTTTCAATTTCTATAATAATTTTAAGCTATGTTAATTGCAGAAAAAAAAATATTTTGGTTGCTATTGTCAAAAATGAAATATATAGGTTAATAAAAATCACAGTATCCTTATCTTACTTAACAAGAAACCATCCAAAAACAGAAATCTTGCACAACTTTATTTTTTTTCGTTTTTAAATATATTTTTAAAATAATCCGAATTACTTTCAATGATATTTTAAAATTAGAATTTTTTTTTAAAAAACTGTCACCATGTGCACATCAGCATATAATTTATAATCACTGTTGTGGCATAAAGTGGCCAATAGAGGGGGCCTGGCCAACCGAGGGGGCTTTTACCTTATATGTCAGTGATTTTTCATGGAATTTTTATTTTGTTACATCAACTTTAACAAATGAAGAATGTATACGAAAGTGCGTTGAACGTCGAGAAGAATTCAAAGAATTTATATAGGCCAACGAATACACCTACTCTTACATGATGCATCTATTAAAAACACGTGTTTTTCATCGACTCGCCGCGCCAAGTTGCATTTCATGAATTTTCCTCGTTTTTAAAGCGATATCGTTTGGTGTTTTTAATCGCGTTGCTTGCTCAAGAATATAAATGTTGCAAAATATTATATCTTGAAAGTGCGCATTTATCCGAACAATTAATTTTTCCTTGCTATTTTCTTGTAGGTTTTTTTTTGTTAAACGATACAAACCATTTGCAGCGCATCGATGGTTTTAGTTCGTTCATTGTTAGAGACATTGATCGACGTGCACGATTCTGCGGTATGTAACACAAGTTGGAACAACATTCAACGGTACATTCAGCTAAATTGCTCCGCGCATACTCTTGCTTATACTCTCCGGTGCATCCCGCTACTAATCGCAAATTGGCACAAGCATTTATGGAAAACAATGCAACGATTGTGTTGGAAATGATTGTTTGCAATTTCTTTTTTTTTTCGTTAAGCTTTATAACGCAATTATATATCCCCTGGTTAGAAAAGGAAGATAAATTAATGGAAAAAAACAAAAAAAAATCAGTTAGGTACAAATCAAATGTCAAATATATCCGACAATCGATCGATTTTATTCCGTCTGTTCGTTCGTTCGTTCATTCGTTTCGAATTTTCACGGTTTGTTCGCCATTCGGAATCATCGACGTTGTTAACGGAAGCGAGGAAGATCGAAAACTATTTTAACGAAGTTATTTCATGAAAGCACGGTTCAAGTAACACGTCCTTGGTTTTGTAACACAGATCTTCAATCCATTTCTCTCTCTCTCTCTTTCTCTTTCTTTGGCTCTTTCTCTCCGGTTTTCGTTCTCGGTCTCGTTTTTCCTCTTCACGCTCAACGATAGACAATGGCCGCATTCACGCGGCTCTGTTACGGCTTAAGCTAACCGCCGATTTTCCTCGAGGGAGAAAAAGAACATGCACAAGGTGAAAAAAGCGAACGAATATCCTGCCGTCCGTTAAATTGCTCGCGATCCTACATTCAGCTATTGTAAAATTGCGCGGACTATTTTTTAACGAACGAATCGATGCGACTGCAATTAAAAAAAAAAAAAAAAAAATCAGAGAGAGAGAGAGAGAGAGAGAGAGTCGAATAAAAACAAGTTTTGCTGCCTTTCAAAAGGATCGTACTTTGATCTTTTCGAACTGAAACGATTTATTCTGCCGAAGTTATGCAATTCTCGTTCATGGCTTACACTTGATTGCTTCGAATATTTTTTAATTCTGTCATTTTTTCTCCGTCAAACATCGATCACCATTTATTTTTTATCCATTGTTACAGATACGGTAACAAAAATGTATAGCGAAATTTTTCTACTTTTGATACGATGATTCTTTTTTTCCTTCTTTTTTTTTTTTCCATTCGCAAATAATATTTCAAGTTCGTCCGGACTTAGAAATTATTTGCCAGATTTAAATTTGATCAGTTTACAATTGAGGATTGCGATATGAAATTCGACGGATATATTGGATTGAAATAAGAATTATTATAAAGGAACGATTCGATTTAATCTGGAAAAGCTTCTTAATCCTCTCGCTACGTCGATGTCGGCGAACGCAAAACCGATTGTAAGCCATTGACATCGGCAAATAGGTCTGACGTTGCTTGATATACACATAGAGATTAAGCCGCGAGCTTGTATGCGTAGCGACAGTTTGATGAAGCGAAACAGATCATTTTGATCGATCGGCTGAACTGAGAGAAATTTGCAGCACGGTTCGTACAATATAGGTGCTATTGGTGAGAATCTAAACTTTGCTCAAAACGGAACAACATCTCCCAGATACACAGAAAATTCTACTAAATCTGCAATTTTATTCTCTAAAGATATAGGATACGTTTGTTGTTTACTTTCTATTTGTCAACGATAACAAAAATCTGGATGCATCTACCTTGAATAAATATTCAGAATAAATGGACAAACTACGTCGTGTATCGTAATTAAAATATACATCGAGAAAAGCGTCGAATCTGGATGAAAAGTTGATTGGCCAAAATAATACAAAAATAGAAGAGAAAGAGAGGCGAGAAAAGACAAAAGTCAGTGTTCCATCGGAAACGAGATAGAAAGATAGACCAATTCGCTTTTCGTGCTTATTCACCGGATACGTAGCTCTATTCGCGAGAAACACGCATAGCCAGGCGAAAATTTTCAACCGGTTTCTCATGTGAATCTTTTTTTTTCTCCCATTCAGCAGCCCTCCCCGAAGCCGGGGGAGGCTAACGTGCATGCATCGAACGGATTATCCGGATATCGTAGCTTTTGCGCGAACAGCTCCGATGGGATAAAAGGCACACGTTGTTATCGTAGCCCCCGTACGTTTCAGAACGCGCTCCATTTCGAACGGTTGCTTCGTTGTCTCCGATTATTTCGAAACAATCGAACGTGCTCGTGCACGTGCGCACCTCGTCTCCTCCTGCGAATACAACAAAATATCTACCCTTTTTTATTTTCCTATCGCTTTTCGAATCAAATCCATTCGACGGTTGCACATTCGTTGCTCTTTTCTCGTTTGTCGCGTTTATAGTTATACGTTATCGTTAATTTATATCATAATTTCATTAATTATAATTATCATGCGTGTTGAACTTTTTACGTTTCACTGCATTTTAGAGACAGAGAGTAAGATTAATCACTGCAATTGAAAGATAATCGTGCGAGCTTTGTATACCCCGGGACGAGAAATAAATTAGTGAAAGATCTGCTTTTCTTTCACAGCAACATATCGTTTTCGTGACTCGCTTCATTTCATTCGAACTCAGAATCACATAGTCTTCCTAGTTCACCTCGTTGTCTCCGATTATTTCGGAACAATGGCGCAACCCCTGCCGAGGTTTCTCCAGCCATCCAGCGGAGAACGACCCCCACTATCGTTTCACCCCTATCGACCCCTATCAACCCCCTTGCATCAGCAACCGCGGATGCAGTAGCGCGCTACCCGCTTAACGACATTGCGGACAGGATCGTCGATCGGTATTCCCGAAATCCCATTAAAAGCGAAAAACCATCACAACGTACCATCGACTCTACTATGTTACATTATTTACGATTCGTTTATGATTTTGATCTTAACACTTTCCACTACGCTTTCTTTCCTTTTACTTTTTCTTTGCATCTACATATTTGTTCGTATTTTTTGTTCTTTTTTAAATCAACCATTCCGAACAATATTAGATCGAGAAGAAGGGTTGCAAGGAGAAGGGACAAAGGATTGAAAAGAATCGAAGGTTAGACTCGAATCGCAGAATATAAAACGAGTATGCAACGCGAGTTTCGTCGTTTGGATTCATAGAAGTCGCGCGTCTTGAATCTCTCTCTAGCTTCTTTTTTCTCTTACAAAGGAGACAATGAAAAATAAGAAGGGGGTAAGAGAAAGAGGAAGAAAGAAAGAAAGAAAGAAGAAGAAAAGTCGAAGGGCTTAAGCCGAGTGTAAAAGAAGTCGCATTCTTTGGTAGCCGTTTTATCGATTTCCATGCAAGAAAGTAGAAAGTTCTCAGAAGAGAAAAGGGTGGGATTTCTTTTCCTAATGCTACGTGCTTATCGAGAAAGCCTCCTTCTATTTTTATCTAATAAAACGTGATTTGTTCAACGATTAATCAACAGATTGATAAAGACCCGACACACATCCGACTGTACAATTAATTTGTACAAATGAATTAGTATTTCACGACGTGACAAAGACGCGTCAGGCTCAAGAGAAGCTTTTTAATACATCCGAAGGAATTATTTCGCAAGAGTGCCTCGCGAGAAGCAACCGCGGCTTAATTAATCCCTGGAGGATATCAATGTGTACAGACGCGTAGTCGCGTGCCACTTGGAATCGTCATTTCGCGAGATAGCTTTTCCATCCCCGAATCTTCTCTTCCTCCTTTAGATTTTGATTACCTAGCCTGACGTTGAGAAAAGTGGAACGACGTTTCAAAGATCTTTCCAAAACTTATTCTTAAAGTAACATTTTCACTTGTGCATAATAGTTATTTAATAGTTTCGAAAATATTCTAAATCTAAGTTGCTTAAACTAACGAGCAAATTTCGTAGCGAATAAAGTGGATGTTAGCCTTGAACTCAATAACATGTAACATTAATCTTTAAATCTATTTAAATGCCATAAGATGGTTAAAGATGTGGAAAAAGGATTAGATTTGATTATATTACTGTAATGCGTTTGGATAATGCATAAGTCTCTTCGCAGCGTCAAATTACTAATCCATAAGTAGGATTTATTCATCTTTCTCTTTTTTCTTTTTAATTTCCTTTCATTCATTAAATGAGCCGTTTATTTTGAAAGTGGCCTAAGATCATTTATACTTAAATTGAGATATCTAAGGGTTTGCGTTTCAATGCAATTAAACATATACGTACAGAATACCAATGAGTTATGCTGCTTAAGTGTATCTAAAGGTGTTCAATTTACAATTCCTATTAAAATAATGGCAATTATTAAGTAAATAATATGCGTTTTCTTACCAAGAATGGAGTTAGGCCACTTTCAAAATTAACAACCAGATTTGTTATAAAATTTGAAGGAACCGAAGTCCATTCAACATAATTTAAGATGCTTCAAATTGAGAAAAAACAATACTCATTTTATTTTACATACCTTTATAACACTTTAAAAACATAAATTATGCGACTGAAAATATTTTTTACAAACGTAAATTACAAAACAATTTTCTACTCATCTACATTTTGTGTATGTGAAAGGGACTTAAAGAAATCATGATGTTCCGGTGGTATATATCGTAATAAGTCAATTATGTCCTTAAATTTTGCAGTTGTAATTTGTCTTATATTTA
Source organism: Polistes fuscatus (assembly GCF_010416935.1). Lineage (NCBI taxonomy): Eukaryota > Metazoa > Arthropoda > Insecta > Hymenoptera > Vespidae > Polistes > Polistes fuscatus. The sequence continues at coordinate 2,172,770 of NW_025113102.1, forward strand.
TATATCATACGTTCGCAGTTATGCTAATACAAAATTTATACTTGTACTATCTATAAAAATTTCTTTAATTTAACTTTGATTTGAGCCGTTTATTTTGAAAGTGGCCTAAAACCATTTATACTTAAATTGAGATATTTAAGGGTTTGCGTTTCAATGCAATTCAAAATATACGTACAGAATACCAATGAGTTATGCTGCTTAAGTGTATCTAAAGGTGTTCAATTTACAATTCCTATTAAAATAATGGCAATTATTAAGTAAATAATATGCGTTTTCTTACCAAGAATGGAGTTAGGCCACTTTCAAAATTAACAACCAGATTTGTTATAAAATTTGAAGGAACCGAAGTCCATTCAACATAATTTAAGATGCTTCAAATTGAGAAGAAACAGTACTCGTTTTATTTTACATACCTTTATAACACTTTAAAAACATCAATTATGCGATTGAAAATATTTTTTACAAACATAAATTACAAAACAATTTTCTACTCATCTACATTTTGTGTATGTGAAAGGGATTTAAAGAAATCATGATGTTCCGGTGGTATATATCGTAATAAGTCAATTATGTCCTTAAATTTTGCAGTTGTAATTTGTCTTATATTTATATATCATACGTTCGCAGTTATGCTAATACAAAATTTATACTTGTACTTTCTATAAAAATTTCTTTAATTTAACTTTGATTTGAGCCGTTTATTTTGAAAGTGGCCTAAAACCATTTATACTTAAATTGAGATATTTAAGGGTTTGCGTTTCAATGCAATTAAACATATACGTACAGAATACCAATGAGTTATGCTGCTTAAGTGTATCTAAAGGTGTTCAATTTACAATTCCTATTAAAATAATGGCAATTATTAAGTAAATAATATGCGTTTTCTTACCAAGAATGAAGTTAGGTCATTTTCTAAATTAACAACCAGATTTGTTATAAAATTTGAAGGAACCGAAGTCCATTCAACATAATTTAAGATGCTTCAAATTGAGAAAAAACAATACTCGTTTTATTTTACATACCTTTATAACACTTTAAAAACATCAATTATGCGATTGAAAATATTTTTTACAAACATAAATTACAAAACAATTTTCTACTCATCTACATTTTGTGTATGTGAAAGGGATTTAAAGAAATCACGATGTTCCGGTGGTATATATCGTAATAAGTCAATTATGTCCTTAAATTTTGCGGTTGTAATTTGTCTTATATTTTTATACAGTGGTGTCAATACAATATTTTCGAACTTTCTTGGTCTACCCCGACGTGCTAATAAATTCAGGACTTTCAAATTTTCGTTCTCATTCATTGATGTCTTATAGAAAATTTGATACGGTTCATTTTTGACAAAACCCATCCAACATATTTTTAACCAGTTTATTGGTTCTCCATTAGAATCCTTTACCCTTTTAAAAATTGCGTCTTCTAATAATTTTGTTAATACAAAATCTTCTTGTCTCATTTCACGTACAAAAAAGTTATTATCTTTCCGATACTTTTTGATAATATTGTAATAATCTCGGGGGACAAACGGTAAATTATTTTTTTTTAATGCCATTTCTACCACACCAAAATCTCTATCATTTGGTAAAAACGAATGTCCTGATATTAAAAATCAATGATAAATATCTTAATTTAAGTGTAAATGGAGTTAGGCCGCTTTCAAAATAAACGGCTCAGTTATTCAACTAACTCTGAAAACTTATGTGTCCAGAATGACCGTATTTACTCGGAATATAAGTAACTTTAAATGCTTTATTGATAGATAATTTGAAATTTTACATGTAATCATGGGTAACCGGAAATAATTGAAAAATGGAGTTAGGCCACTTTCAAAATAAACGGCTCAAATATCCTATGGAATTCGATATTGTTAATTAAGAAAAACAGACGCTCGTATACGTTTTAAAGAGGAAAATGTAGAAATTCGTGAAAAATACGTTTTCGAAGGTGTCTACAATCTTGACAGCTTAAATTCGATTAAACGTCTCAACGAGGGACAATGACAATGACAATCCGAGGAGAAGGAGGAATAGAAATTAGACGACGTCATGTCGCGTCGTCAGCGTTAAGAAGCGACCGACTATTTCGGTTAAAGAGAGAAAATGTCCGGCTACCACTCGATGAAATGTTCGGGAATAAATTCTTGCATTCCGATAACGTTCGGGATGGAATCCTCCCCTCTTTCTCATGCCAAAGTCGCATTCGATCGAAGAGAGAGGGAGAGAGAGAGAGAGAGAGAGAGATTTGCTCGATGTTCTCTCGCGAGAGGAAATGGCCGATGCCGAAGGGTAGTCGCAATAAGGGATGACATTCTCTTACGTCTGGAACAAAGGCCGAACACACCGTGCTTTCGAAATGTCAGGAAGTTCCATTATACTCTCCAGACAGTCCAGAAGCTCTCCGTACTAGGATTCTGAGAATGGAAGGAGGGTATTTCACGATCGTTCATAGTAGAACGGAGAATACGAAGTACATAGTCACCCCGTGCCTATACAAGGGATACGAATCATAGAAGTAAAGGCGTTTATGTTAGTCTTGTTCTTACCCTTTGTTACTGCTGTCCTTTGCCTTACCCTATCAGTCTTTCCAACTTTGTTCCCTTCAATGTTCTTGATCGATCATTCGTTTTAATTATCTTTAAGTATCTTCGCTAAAATAAATGGCTAGATTTTAAAGAGCACTTTACTCTACCCAGTCGAACACGAAGATCTCTCGTTTTTGGATCTAAAAGCTTCTCGTCTATTCTGGATCATAGCCCATCGATCCTCGATAAGTCTATAGATCATTTCTCGACGAAGCTTTTAAGTGTCCTCCTGTCGCCTAAAAGCCCCTCTCTCTTCGATGCTTCTTGCTTTTCGACAACGTCCATTCCTTTGACCTTTAAAGTGATTTCTAATGACTACCTCGCAAAGCAATGCGATGGGATATAGAAACTCTTCCTTATTTCTTCTCGTTTCGAAAAAGATTTAGAAATGGAAGCGTTCGATTTTATTACGCTAGAGCAGCTGTTATTTCGAAACTGTATATTTTGCATTTACATTGCCGATATTCCGAGAAACGGGAGAACCTCGACGTTGAGATAAAAGCATGACTACTACTGGGAAAGAAAAAAAAAAAAGAACAAAAAAAAAAAAGAAAAAAAGGAAATAAAATCGCATGTCGGTAATTTATTCCGTGTAACGTGCCTCTCGCGTTGCGACTCCTGTGAAATCCAATATATTCTCTTGAAAAGTATATTCTTTTACCCGGCGACTCCTCTACTCCATCTACCCACAGTTTCAATTATTTCCACCCCTGCAATACTTCAGGTGTCGGTTGTGTATTAAGAAAATACCAGAGTGTGCGGACCATGAATCGAAAACGATCTTCCTCCTCCTCCTCCTCCTCCTTCTCCTCCTCCTTTACTCGACTACCTTGGATTCTGTGTGCGCCAGAGCTCCCATAGAAAGATCCTCGAAAAGTAGAAAACAAGTGGAAAAACGAAAGGGAGACGAATGAATTTCTATTTCTTTCTTTCTTCCTTCCTTGCTTTATTTTTCCTATTTCACGTTTCTACTTTTATTTCTAACGTAAATCACAAACGAGATCCTACAATTTATTAAAAGGTTTATGACTTTTTTCAAATGATCTACGGAAAATAATATTTTCTTTAGTTATACTCACTCCATGATATTATTCCAAGGTAGCTACGTACCTTCATCTACATCCATACATTTACATGCTCATTAATTGTTATTAATGCATTATTAAAATAGAACAAAAATATTCTCTTGAAAATAAATATTATTGGAAACTTCTATGCGATTTTTAGTTTCGCAGATACTCCTATATAAATAATGGTTGTTTACATTGATTAGATGTTCATTAATTGTTATTAATGCATTATAAAAATAGAACAAAAATATTCTCTTGAAAATAAATATTATTGGAAACTTCTATGCGATTTTTAGTTTCGCAGATACTCCTATATAAATAATAGTTGTTTACATTGATCCACTGACCCATATAATTTCTTTGAGACAAGGATATTGACACAGTGACCTACATAAATTCTTAGATCTCGAGGACACTTATTTATATTATATTATACTTCATATGGCCACTTGCGTACGGAAATTGTTGTAAATAACACGTGTTTTTTGAAAATTATTAATTGTCAATTGCAAATATATTGTTACGACCCTGTTTTGAGCCGTCCCTGGAAAAAGGACGTGAGGCCGTTTCCAGGCAACGAATTGTTGATCGAGAGATCTTGACAGGAGCTCGGAAAGCACGGACGTGTATCTTAAAAACGTGTATCTTAAAAACGTGTATCTTAAAAACGTGTATCTGAAAAACGGAAAATCATACAATGATAGAAGAAATATCGTTTTAAAGAGCTTGCTCAATAAAATCCTTACAGTAATACTTTTCGTTAATATAAAAAAATGACTTATCCGAAATATGAAAATGAATAGAAAAGATAATACTTGCTGGAATGTATTCGTTATATAAGTACATACGCAATACGAGTTTCATTTTACGAATAAACTAAATTTATCTTCCCCGAGGAAATTAGAAAAGGTATCGTGACATCAACTCGGGAGAGAAAGAAAATGTGGAAAGGAAAAAAAAAGGCAAGAAATATTCTCAACGAAAGAAAAATTCACTTTAATGCGCTGTCAGTGAAGTTAATATAAACTCAACAATCCGACAAGTCTAAAACGAAGTGATGAAAATTTCGAGCATAGATTATATATATATATAAAAGCATACCCTTTAGTACCTCGAAGGACAACAATATTACATCGACCAGAGAAAGCGATGAAATATCGTCTCATCGTCGAGCACGAAGTATCTAAAGAATCCTAAATGGAACTTATTTTTGAGCAAGTTTTTGCAAAGTTTAATAAAAAGATGGGACGAGTTGCTTAATAATGAGTTATATTGCGATAATTTATTATCAACTTGTTCAACTGGATACGTCAATGGAAGGAGTATTTTATTTTCTATTATATTTTCAATTAAAGGATAAAAAAAAATTTGTACTTTAAATTTGATGTTAGGTATATATTTTACACTTCTTTCTTATTCCAGAGATACTAAAAGCCGAAAAAAATTCTCTTGACTCTAAAAAATCCTAAATGGAACTTATTTTTGAGCTAGTTTTTGCAAAATTTAATAAAAAGATAGGACGAGTTGCGTAATAATGCGTTATATTGCGATAATTTATTATCAACTTGTTCAACTGGATACGTCAATGGAAGAAGTATTTTATTTTCAATTATATTTTCAATTAATGGATAAAAAAAAAATCTGTACTTTAAATTTGATGTTAGGTATATATATATTTTACACTTATTTCTTATTCCAGAGATACTAAAAGCCAAAAAATACTTTTGACTCTAAAGAATCCTAAATGGAACTTATTTTTGAGCAAGTTTTTGCAAAGTTTAATAAAATGATAGGACGAGTTGCTTAATAATGCGTTATATTGCGATAATTTATTATCAACTTGTTCAACTGGATACGTCAATGGAAGAAGTATTTTATTTTCAATTATATTTTCAATTAATGGATAAAAAGAAAATCTGTACTTTAAATTTGATGTTAGGTATATATTTTACACTTCTTTCTTATTCCAGAGATACTAAAAGCCGAAAAAAAGACTCTTGACTCTAAAGAATCCTAAATGGAACTTATTTTTGAGCAAGTTTTTGCAAAGTTTAATAAAAAGATGGAATGAGTTGCTTAATAATGCGTTATATTGCGATAATTTATTATCAACTTGTTCAACTGGATACGTCAATGGAAGAAGTATTTTATTTTCTATTATATTTTCAATTAAAGGATAAAAAAAAATTTGTACTTTAAATTTGATGTTAGGTATATATATATTTTACACTTCTTTCTTATTCCAGAGATACTAAAAGCCGAAAAAAGACTCTTGACTCTAAAGAATCCTAAATGGAACTTATTTTTGAGCAAGTTTTTGCAAAGTTTAATAAAAAGATGGGACGAGTTGCTTAATAATGCGTTATTTCGCGATAATTTATTATCAACTTGTTCAACTGGATACGTCAATGGAAGAAGTATTTTATTTTCTATTATATTTTCAATTAAAGGATAAAAAAAAAATCTGTACTTTAAATTTGATGTTAGGTATATATATTTTACACTTCTTTCTTATTCCAGAGATACTAAAAGCCGAAAAAAATACTCTTGACTCTAAAGAATCCTAAATGGAACTTATTTTTGAGCAAGTTTTTGCAAAGTTTAATAAAAAGATAGGACGAGTTGCTTAATAATGCGTTATATTGCGATAATTTATTATCAACTTGTTCAACTGGATACGTCAATGGAAGAAGTATTTTATTTTCAATTATATTTTCAATTAATGGATAAAAAAAAAATCTGTACTTTAAATTTGATGTTAGGTATATATATTTTACACTTCTTTCTTATTCCAGAGATACTAAAAGCCGAAAAAAAGACTCTTGACTCTAAAGAATCCTAAATGGAACTTATTTTTGAGCAAGTTTTTGCAAAGTTTAATAAAAAGATAGGACGAGTTGCTTAATAATGCGTTATATTGCGATAATTTATTATCAACTTGTTCAACTGGATACGTCAATGGAAGAAGTATTTTATTTTCAATTATATTTTCAATTAATGGATAAAAAGAAAATCTGTACTTTAAATTTGATGTTAGGTATATATATATTTTACACTTCTTTCTTATTCCAGAGATACTAAAAGCCGAAAAATACTCTTGACTCTAAAGAATCCTAAATGGAACTTATTTTTGAGCAAGTTTTTGCAAAGTTTAATAAAAAGATAGGACGAGTTGCTTAATAATGCGTTATATTGCGATAATTTATTATCAACTTGTTCAACTGTATACGTCAATGGAAGAAGTATTTTATTTTCTATTATATTTTCAATTAAAGGATAAAAAGAAAATTTGTACTTTAAATTTGACGTTAGGTATATATATTTTACACTTCTTTCTTATTCCAGAGATACTAAAAGCCGAAAATAAGACTCTTGACGAAACGTAAATAAAAAATCGAGTGTCGGTGACACGATTAACCGTCGAGCTCTAGAGCAAAACGATTAAAACTGGAAAATTAATGAACGTACCGTGTAAAAGAAAACGATCCCAGGCGTATGCTGCTATTCGTCTTAAAGATGGATCCAGGTTAACGAAGCATATTGAGGGTAGAATTTATTCTCCTCATTACCAACATAATTAGCTTACAATTAGTGGTACGCTCAAATGCATTTCGGTGTTTGTCCAAGCGTGAAATGTTCTGAAATTTGTATTCTCGCTTCAGCGGTCGAATGGATACGCTTAAAATCCATCGAAAAGCCGAGGAGACCTCGTGGCTGACCTACGTTGGTCGTTGAATATTTGATAGCATCCTGCGATACAGGAAGTGTGCTACGTATCGTTGTACGAGAGTAAATTCGTGTCGGTGCTATCAATACCTAGGATATACGTGACGAGCATTACAGATCGCGTTGCACTTCGAAATCGACGTTGCAACCGATCGATTTTCTATAAAGAATCTTCTTAGATCTCGATATTCGATAGAAAAATATTATACGACGAGTTACTACTAACCTAATCACACATTTTATTTTATAATTCAATTATCTTATTAGGAAGCGATATTAATAAACCTTAAATGTCGTTTTATATATATTATTGAGGAGTTTTAAGGTAAACCGCAAATTGTTTCTCTGCAAATACTAAGTTTATTTTATTTGAAGTATTATTTACAATTATATCTATGATACCTAATAATAAAACGATTACAATTAATATCCCACCTGCAAATACAAAGAAACGACATTTAAGGTTTATTAATATCGCTTCCTCAATTATATTCCTTACTATCTTTTTATTTAGTTTTTATCACAATAAAATACAACAATCCGCTATTCAATCACGCGTGAATCCCCCCTATGCGTTACAGACAATTTATACCAAATTTGAATTAATGAAATTTATTTCATTACATATATATAAAAGAAAGATCTGCGACAGAAATTTGTCAGTAATGAAAAAATCAATTGAATTAGTATTATATTTCAAGAAAATTGAATATAATGAAAAACAACTGATATCAATAAAGTTTATTTTACAGTATTCTTTAGGGTAACTGATATTAACGGTGCAAGAGAGATTCGATGCTTCTCTGATAATAATTCTCAATCAAGTTTTCAGCCTTTTCCAACGATATACTCCCTCGGTTAGGCGCTTACTCGTTCCCAAACGACCATTCATTCTCTAGTGACGTACTCGAGAAGGGCAGCGGTTTATTCATCCGATAAAAGAGATGCCGAATGCCTTTTTTTTTTCTTTTCGTATTCGAACGAAACGAATGTCCTTTTAAATGTGTTGAAAACTGGAGTTTCGTTGTTAATAAACAATGTATTTTTTTTTGTTTCTCTTTTTTGTCGAGAAACTCGCAAACGTTTAAAGTATGATCATTTATTCGTTCGCGAATATATTCTATAGGGTATATACGAAAGCCAAAAGGTTCTAAACTTTCTTAACTTTTGCAATTAATGAGCACAAAAGTCCTATACGCGAATACGAATTATGTTGTATGTGTGCGTGTGTGAGTGTGCGTAAGTACTCGCGACACGGTATAACGACGATAATGAAATAGAGATGTAGGATGTGGGAACAATTATCATAAAAATAACGTCAATAGCTTCCATAGCTCGTAGAGGAGAGAAATAACATTTTATAGGAGTTCGAGAGAGGATAGTTTTGCACTTGGACGATTTTGAAGTTCTCCTTGGAACTTCCCCTCGTATCATCTTCTACGAGTTGACGAAAAAAAGAAAAATAAGTCGCAAAGTTTTCTTCTTTCTCTTGGTGGAAGGAAGGGTTCGTTACAACCTGGAAACTTCAAGTATATTTTTTCTGTTTTTTTTTTCGAGTTTGCAGTTACAAATACGCCGGAGACATTTTACAGGTTTAATTCACAGCTAGAAAATTATGAAGAAAATGCATGAAATGCGTTACTGCGCATAGCAGCACGGATAGAGAAAGTACGCGATACATTATGGATGAGTTGAGTTTATTTCTAACTAACACAAGTGAATCCTTCAAAGGAGAGAAACTTCGTGTTTCAGACGCGAATTTATAAACAAACCAAAATATCCCTCGATGATATCCTCGTTTCTCGTTGATATTAAAGCAAACCCGTTGTACAATTAAGAAATTCAAGGTAGAATTATTAAGTACCACGTTGAGAAGAGTTACTTACATTTTTCATCGTTTGCATTCCGTGCTACCAGCCATGTACAATTTACAAAGGGGATTTTACTGAAGAGTTTTTACAAAAGTATTATACGCTTTTATTTTTTACGGAGTATGGGGTACTCTTAAAAAAGACAAAACAAATATAAAATTTAACTTTGTTGTTGCAACGAAAGAAAAGTATCTCCTTCGTGTTTTGAACTGTTACTAGTTTGCGTTTTCCGCAAAAATTCTCCAACGATTTAACGCTAGAAAACTTCGATTAAATTCATCTTGCAAAATATTCAAAAGTATCTCGTATATAACAAATGCATGCATGTGTCTTTCATGCCAGATAGAAAAGATTTGATTCAACTGAATATTGCCTTCAGTTTACCAAAGTGTAATTTGATCTTATTACCAACATTTAAATCATATCCATGGTATAGCAATACACCAAAAGCTCGAAATAAGCTCGAACGTTGTACCTTCGATTCTGTTATACTTTTGAATCCCATTAACAATGTTTATTTTACTTTACACTCGATCGATTGAGAAAGATCAACAAAACTGTGCGAAACCCACTGGAATTATGTATTTCTCGTTATCGGTTCGAGTCATTAAAAAAGTATCCGATAAACGAGCCGATTATCGAGCATTGCGAATTCTCCTCTTCTTTATTTATCTATCTCTGTCTTTCTCTTGCCTAGGCAAATGCCATTAACGAGAATGTTGGGCGGTGCATAAGAACAGGGAGAGTGTGATAATCATACCAGAATCAAGGACGTCCGAGGAAGCGCCAGTTGACTTGATATCAGATGGAAAGTTACCGGATCCGGGCTCTAGCTCGAGTCCGCATAACTACTGCAAGTATACCGGCCAAGTATACCCCCCCTCTCTCTCTCTCTCTATGTGTGTGTGTGTGTTTCCTTCTCGTCCAAATTTACACCTGATATAAAGTTCGATAACGAAAGCTCCGTTTTCTTCTCGTTCTTCTACTACTACTACTACTTCTTCTCTAATTCATTCTTTAATTGCTTCTTTCACTAATTAAGGACGCGGGAAATTGCCGAGGTTAATTATTTTCTAATTAATGTACGACTTAGTATTTAACTTTTCTCTTAACTAAAATGAAACATTAGCGAGAGAAAGAGGAAATAATAGATTGTATAGAATGCATTTGAAGGGGTCGAATGCAAATCAAATCGAAGGGCAAGATAGAGAAGGAGGTGGTATAGACACTGCATATGATCGATTCGACGATACACGTTCGACTGCACCTGGGACATTCGAAGAGAAGCTTTCTACGTAGTCTCTGCACCTTCGATAGACAACCGAGTACTGTTTGCGCAACGCAAATCTATAGACCCTTGTACCTATGTACCTATTCCTATCGGGCCACGTATTTCGCAAGGATCTCTAATGAACGTAGAGTTATCGTCTAATGTTCTCCGTGGTTCGTTATCGTTGGTTATGATTGGAGGAGCACCGATTCTACCAAATCTCCTCCCCCTTTCTCTATCCGAGTACACGAGCTGGAAATTTCTCGATGCGAAAAACGGATGAAACATTTCTAGGATATCAAAAGAATCTGGCATTCTGCCCAACATACTTTCAATCAACTCAAACACGACTGTTGCAATTGCAAGAATTCCCTAGGACGGTCTGTTTACTTATTTAAGTATATTTTTCTCCGAGTAATGCGAATTTCGGGAAAAATAAAAGAAAAGTAGAAGAAGAAGAAGAATAAAACAAAATTGAAAGGTTTAAGTCCATTTTGCAGTACAGAATTGAGCGGAACGTGGCGGGAAGCTTTTTTCCGCGTTATAGACTTTTCAGAAAAGAGGAGAGAAACGTTCGCGTTTCAGTAGTTACCTACTCGAAAACGTTTCTACGGTTCTCGCGGAAAAGAAGCATCGCTTCGGGCGTTCTCTCGATTCGCGAAGAACATTTTTGTTCCTCCTATTTGCGAATGGGAAAGCGAATTTCCCTGTACTTTAAACGCCGACTTTTTTCTACGCGAAATTTTTTTCAAACTTTCCCTTTTATGTCATCCTACGACGAAAAAAGGGGATGAAATTGTCAATTGGAAAGAATTGCCTTGTAACAGAGTGTAAGAAGATTATTTAAGTAAATAAACAATCATGAAGTACTATGGTAAAAAAATTTCTATAATGTTTATGAGAACAATTTCGTTTTCCCATAGAAAAGGAACGAACCGTGATATTGTCTGACACGACGAAGACGCTTTACTATTCAGTTTCATCGCCAAAACTGTCGAAATTCCTGATTGAAAGCATTGCTAGTGCAAGAAGGATCGTACGGGAAGATCTAAAACCGAAACGAGTCTTCGATTTTCGATACGTGCGATATTCATCTTCCCTTCTTCCCTTCCTTCCTTCCTTCTTTCCTTCCTTCCTTTCTTTCTTTCTTCCTCTCCTTTTGTCTTTTTTTATTATCTCGTCTCAATGGTGGTCGTTCTAGGTTTTCCATGCTTATATTTGTGAGGAATATTCTAGCAGATATCATCTCAACCCGGACAATTCACAATTCACAAGCCGATCGTTTACGTTTTAAAAAAAGCTGAAAAATTCTTGATATAGTAGTAACATATAATAATGTAATAGCAATTAAAAAAGATATAAAATAATGTGTTGTTTAATTCGTTGACATAATTCACTGTCATAATTACGAGGAATTCCCTTAAACTAAATGCTTATAAAACAAAGACTATAATTTTTGGAAGTCTTCAACATGTTAACAACTCTGTATTTATTAATGCTCAGAAAATCAATGTAGATCAAGTAGTTATTGATTACGTCCGATCAATTAAATACTTAGGATTTATTTTGGATGATACTTTGTCTTGGCATCAACAAGTCATGTTGATTAGTAATCAAGCAATGAGTTGCTTGTCCCGATTGAAAATGAACAATCATTTGTTTAATACGACTATGCGTAAAAGATTAGTTGCCACCTTAATATTACCAATCTTTGATTATTGTTCAGCAGCTTATACAAACATCTCAGGAACATTACAAACTAAATTACAAAGAAAGTTTAACGCTTGTATTCGCTTTATCTTTCGTTTGCAACGATATCAGCATACTACTCCGTTTAGAAGAGTTTTAGGATGGTTGACTTTACAAGATCGACGTGATTTCTTAATGGCTTGCATAATATACAAAATGTTGCGTCTTCAGCACGACAAAATATTAAGAACGAACTTTAGTATTCTTACTTCTGTTCGTGGTCGTGCTGTCAGACAGTTGGATGTATTATGTTTACCTTATGCAAGAACCAGGACTTATGACAGATCATTTTTGGTTACGGCTGTTCGTACTTGGAATCAACTACCGGAATATATCGTAGCTCTAAGTGACTATAAAGAATTCAGGTTAAGATGTTATACCTACTTTATTGATAGAGATATTCAGCGTGTTTTGTGACTTACGATTGAATTGAATTTAATTTTTGTTTTGTTTTTTTTTAACCATATGTTTATTGCTTTGAACCAATACTACTATACTACTATTATAGAACCATTATACTTTTATTTATTATTTACTATTTTCTTTTTACATTTATCTACTTACTGTGCGTTACTACTAATATAATGATAAGTTTAATAATAATTACATAATTTTCATTTCCGTTTTGTTTTATCTATACATTACATTGTACTACACTGTAATTAATGGCCTTTAGGGAGCCTAGGCTCTAGGGTCAATAAAATATTATAATAAAATATAAATAAAAAATATATAATAAATAAATATAATATAAATAAAAAAATAAATAAATAATTAAAATAAATAAAATAAATAAAATAAAATAAATAATACTTCGCGTAAAAATGTTAATAGCGCGTTAAATATACGAGCTAGTATTATATTCGTAGGAAATCATTCATTTAGTCTTTTGGAAAAAAGAAAAAGAGAGAAAAATGCAACAATTTCTCATCTCTTAAAGATTAAAATCGTCCCTCTCGGGCTTAGTCTTTGGGAGTAATCTCCATCCATCAAAATCAATCTATCCTTCGAGCGCACTTAAGAACGAATACTCTGGCTCGATAAGAGATGCCATTCGATCCTTCGATGACTCGAAGGAAGGAAGGAAGGAAGGAAGGAAGGAAAGAAAGAAAGAAAGAAAAATAAAGAAAGAAGGAAGGAAAGAAATGTTCTTCCGGCAACTGATTCTAAGAGTAACGCTATCGTTCATCCCATTTATTTTCAAGAAAAGCTTCGTCATTAACGTTACCTCAAAGCTCCGAGTGCAACGAGATCGTTTCCAAGAGGATTCCGAGTTGATGCTTCGCTATTCTCCCAGAAGGATCCTCGATAATCCTTTCTGATGAATCTTCTATCGAAAAGAGGGAGAGAGAGAGAGTAACCTTTCGTTCGGATCCAACTTGACGAAGACGTCCACAGCAGACGCAACTTAGAAATTATCTTCCCGAAGTAGGAGAGATCCTTTTCTTTTTCGTCTAGAGGAACATTTAGCTCGAGCCCGCTCAATTCGATCGAGTGAAAGAGATTTGTTAGACTTACTTGTGATCCGAGTAACGAACGAAGACACGAGTTTAGAAAGAGTATCGTCTTTTGACGAGAGTAGGAACAATCGGAATAGAGGATTCCACGGTCCCCTAGTAAAAACTAGGGGAAAACGGTCCCCTAGTATAAACTTTCCTCACGTTTCCTGACAAATGTAAGTAAGAAAAAAAGTATTATTACTACGTTCGAAGAAAAGTTCGATACATCGCAAGCGTAAAGAAAGAAGAAACATTGGAAAGAGAACGGTGTTTCGGTGCTAAATTTACATTAGTTTGAACCACGAAGGAAACACGAAAAAGATCACTTAGTTTCAACCTTTTTATCCTACCCCCATTGAATTTGTTTCTTTAACATTATTCAAGTAAATATCGTTCGAAACTTTATCTCCTGCAAATGAAAAGAAAATAGACTTCTCCTAACAAGAAACGATTCGAACCGATCCACTCGACGAAATTCCTATTTTATCGGCCAGGTCGATGCCAGCCAGAATCGCGATTGACGTTGGCAGAAGAATACGGAGCGAATGATTCAACTTGGCTTTTTCAAAGAAGAAATAGCTACGATCCCGTCCAAGATGCCTTATCAGACATCGATGTCCCCGATATCAAATAGACTACGTTTCTCGATTCGGAAGAAGAACTCAAGTTATGCAGGAAGAGCCTGGCAAAGAGCCTTATATATATATACATGTATACAATATATGCAATATATATTTATTAATTAATTTATTATTATTATTAATAAATATTAATATGTAATTTATTAATTATTATAATAATATAATATATAATAATATAATATAAATCATATAATAATAATAAATATAATATATAATATAATAATAATAATAATTATTATTAATAAATATTAATATATAATTTATTAATAATAATTTATTAATTTAAAAATATTAATTAATATTAATAATTGCAATTTAATTTATAATTATGGATTGATACCTACACTCCTAGATTAACAAGAAATTTTATGGAAATAATATTCTCACGCGGAAATGTTTAAAACAATAGACAATGCTTAGACAATAGTCTATAAATAAAAAGATTCAAAAAGCAACACGTATTAGATCTTTCAACTTGAATTATGAAGAAAATACAAAACTCTGTAGAACTCTGAAAAATATATCTTTGGAATAGAAATTCTTTGAAGAAAAAATTGATCATAAAATATTATTGAACGTTCGATAGATAGGTAGAAATTCAAGACATCATTCAAAAGCAAACGATCTCTAAGGATAGATTTGAGCGGTGTAGAATCTCTCTGGCAATGGAAGTAAATGCGAAGCTCGGCATCGTTGGCATTGCGGATTCTCTGCAGGATCGAACGAGCACTTCGCTATTGTTGTCGGTTAATTAAGGGAATTGCTGAAAGATTAAGGAGCTACCTCTTCTTATAATCCCTACTCCAAACTTCTTTCTTCTCTACTCTAATACCGACTTCCTTTATTTTATCTATTTACCCTATGTTTCTCTTTCTCCATTTATTCTTTGTTCAACTAATCTCGATGGAAGGAAGGTTCACTCTGTGTTTTTATCTAACATAAGTATCGATAATTTGACGTATCTTTTTTATCTAATAGTTTAAATAAAGCTAAAACAAATTGAAGATAAATATTAAATCAGTAACGAAGCATTCTGATGCTCCTGGTATGTAATTGCGGCAAACCGTAAAGAGAGTGACGGAGGACAAGCTGCCCGTTAACCGCAAGAATCCTCTGTATACAGGGATTGACTGGTCACTCTGGAGCTAGAGTTAGGGTCCTTTAGCTAATTGCTTTCGCATGAGCGAGCGATTTAGTTTCACAATCGAACCCTTTCACCCATTATCTTCGTCAACGTTCATTCGTTCAAACCAAGATAATGGGGACATTGATCAACCGAATGATAAAGGGGATCTAGAAAGGGCACTCTGCTCTCTTGGACCAGTCGAATAAACGAAAAGGAATCCAAATAATTGACAAATTAACTAATTATTCTTGTCGTTTGTATAATTTCAATAATAACAGAAAAATCAAGTAGAAATAAATCAGAAATAATGAACACTTAGTGACTAGAACATTATTGAGATATAAATGAGCCGTTTATTTTGAAAGTGGCCTAACTCCATTTGAAAATTATTTCCGGTTACCCATGATTACATGTACAACTTTAAATTATCTATCAATAAAGCATTTAAGGTTACTTATATTCCGAGTAAATACGGTCATTCCGGACACATAAGTTTTCAGAGTTAGTTGAATAACTGAGCCGTTTATTTTGAAAGTGGCCTAAGTCCATTTACACTTAAGTTAAGATATTTATCATTGATTTTTAATATCAGGAAATTCGTTTTTACCAAATGATAGAGATTTTGGTGTGGTAAAAATGGCATTAAAAAAAAATAATTTACCGTTTGTCCCCCGAGATTATTACAATATTATCAAAAAGTATCGGAAAGATAATAACTTTTTTGTACGTGAAATGAGACAAGAAGATTTTGTATCAACAAAATTATTAGAAGACGCAATTTTTAAAAGGGTAAAGGATTCTAATGGAGGACCAATAAACTGGTTAAAAATATTTTGGATGGGTTTTGTCAAAAATGAACCGTATCAAATTTTCTATAAGACATCAATGAATGATAACGAAAATTTGAAAGCCCTGAATTTATTACTACGTCGGGGTAGACCAAGAAACTTCGAAAATATTGTATTGACACCACTGTATAAAAATATAAGACAAATTACAACTGCAAAATTCAAGGACATAATTGACTTATTACGATATATACCACCGGAACATCGTGATTTCTTTAAATCCCTTTCACATACACAAAATGTAGATGAGTAGAAAATTGTTTTGTAATTTATGTTTGTAAAAAATATTTTCAATCGCATAATTGATGTTTTTAAAGTGTTATAAAGGTATGTAAAATAAAATGAGTATTGTTTTTCCTCAATTTGAAGCATCTTAAATTATGTTGAATGGACTTCGGTTCTTTCAAATTTTATAACAAATCTGGTTGTTTATTTTGAAAGTGGCCTAAGTCCATTTACACTTAAATTAAGATATTTATCATTGATTTTTAATATCAGGACATTCGTTTTTACCAAATGATAGAGATTTTGGTGTGGTAGAAATGACATTAAAAAAAAATAATTTACCGTTTGTACCCCGAGATTATTACAATATTATCAAAAAGTATCGGAAAGATAATAACTTTTTTGTACGTGAAATGAGATAAGAAGATTTTGTATGAACAAAATTATTAGAAGACGCAATTTTTAAAAGGGTAAAGGATTCTAATGGAGAACCAATAAACTGGTTAAAAATATGTTGGATGGGTTTTGTCAAAAATGAACCGTATCAAATTTTCTATAAGATATCAATGAATGAGAACGAAAATTTGAAAGTCCTGGATTTATTACCACGTCGGGGTAGACCAAGAAAGTTCGAAAATATTGTATTGACACCATTGTATAAAAATATAAGACAAATTACAACCGCAAAATTCAAGGACATAATTGACTTATTACGATATACCACCGGATCATCATGATTTCTTTAAATCTCTTTCACATACACAAAATGTAGATGAGTAGAAAATTGTTTTGTAATTTATTTTTGTAAAAAATATTTTCAATCGCATAATTTATGTTTTTAAAGTGTTACAAAGGTATGTAAAATAAAACGAGTATTGTTTCTTCTCAATTTGAAGCATCTTAAATTATGTTGAATGGACTTCGGTTCTTTCAAATTTTATAACAAATCTGGTTGTTAATTTTGAAAGTGGCCTAACTCCATTCTTGCTAAGAAAACACATATTATTTACTTAATAATTGCCATTATTTTAATAGGAATTGTAAATTGAACACCTTTAGATACACTTAAGCAGCATAACTCATTGGTATTCTGTACGTATATTTTTAATTGCATTGAAACGCAAACCCTTAAATATCTCAATTTAAGTATAAATGGTCTTAGGCCACTTTCAAAATAAACGGCTCAAATCAAAGTTAAATGAAAGAGATTTTTATAGAAAGTATAAGTGTAAATTTTGTATTAGCATAACTGCGAACGTATGATCATTAGCGCGTAAGGGATAAGTAACCAGGCTGACGGTGTATCAAGCTACTGAAAGTTCTAGGCCGAAGTTTAGTCGATCGATAAGCGATAACCGTGGAAGGCGATGCGCGTAGCACTCGGATACGTTGTCGAATTATCTCAATTAACGTCGTTAGCCGACCGACGCGAACCGACGAATCCGACAACAGCCAGCTGCACCAAATTGCACTCTGCTGTAACGAGGCGCAAACACGAAAGCGTCGTCGCGCGACAATGACGAATTAATGCACGTTCAAGACCGCGGTGTACTTAATCGAGCGTACACACTATTTTCCGTTAGCAAGCACGAGGGTGTGCTTCATTATGCCTTCACTAATAAATATTACTACTTTCAACATGATCTTTAGAAACATTAATGAACCAAAACTCTAGAAACGTTAATCGTTTAAGGGGTTATACGCAGTTAGAATTTTAAAAAAATCTATTTTTTTTTGCATTTTCGGAATGTACATATATTTAAGTATATTCTCTGAAAATTTCA
Source organism: Polistes fuscatus (assembly GCF_010416935.1). Lineage (NCBI taxonomy): Eukaryota > Metazoa > Arthropoda > Insecta > Hymenoptera > Vespidae > Polistes > Polistes fuscatus. Next base: position 2,191,169 of record NW_025113102.1, read on the forward strand.
AATCGATTCGGCAAATATTCTTCACTTCATGTAAGCTGCAAACAAAAACTTTTAACTATGTGTAAACGTTTCTTTGAAACTTTAAACGCGTTTTTCTCAAAACGGTATTTTCAACCGATTTGTCTTATATTTTTACACAATATTCTTAGATATATTCCTCAGGTATTAAGTAGAAGGATTAATTTTTAAAAAATTTATTACAATTTTTTTTTACAATTTAGAGCGAAAATTTTAGTCAAAAACAAAAACTTTTTTCAGATAGACGCCATTTTGTCAAAAATCAAAATTTTTAATATTCCTTCCGTTTAATACCTGCATTAATCTATCCTTTAAAAGAATCCACTATTTCTTTTTATTTCGGTTAATCAAAACGGCCGAACTGGAGATCACCGCCAAACGTCTTTTTTTAAAGGACGTTCAGGAAATCATCTACAGGAGCGGTTCAGATTAATATTTTTACATAATCGACGTGCTATTGTATTCTCAAAAGTTGGCTCTATTTGAATTATTATCACTTATTATTGACAAGTTAAAACATTTTCTATAAAAAATTCATAAAAAGACGTCTTTTTTGAGCCACGCAACTGCGTATAACCCCTTAATCGTTAAAACTACCTTTACGTTTTTTCTTACCATTACAATTTTTCTGTATAATGTTAATCGAGATAAGTAACGGAAAATCTTTTGTGTCTCTTTATCATCGGTAGGGATGATTATCGTCGACAAGATGGAAAGTTTTACGATCCAGAGCTTGTATAATTTTCTCGTTCTAACGGAAAAGCTTTTAAGAAGCCATATGATTCAGAGTTTTTATTCGACGAGCGAGACGAAGAAGAATCATCGGCTCGTTCGAAGTTTCGTTGGGTCTCGAAGTTTATCCAGTTTTATCCAACGGAGCGCACTCTGATTCCGAACGTCACGTGGAACCGGATGCAACAGCTTGCTGCGCACGGTCGAACCGGCTGCGTTTCCGATTTAATACGATTCCTGGGCCGTGAATAAATATTTCATCACTCTCTTGCCAAGTTATTTCACACTTCGTTCGTCCTCTTTATCTCAATATACATATATATATGTGTGTGCATATCTCTCTTTTTATTCACATTTTGGATGATCTCGAAAGAAGGTGAAATCGAAGAAAAGAATTCGTAATCGTATTGATAATTTTGTTAACATTTCCATACGAAACGTTAAGAGGAAATTTTTGAGAGAGGAATTTTCTTGTCAAATGAATTATCCAACGAGAATAAGTCAAGACGTAGATTCATTTTGTATCAGACATACTACAAATATAGTATATGTACGTACCCTTATATATATATATGTATAACTATAGATATCGTAGGTGTTCTCGAAGACAAACAGAGAACACGTCTCAAGGGAATCCCGATATACGAAATTCAATGACCTATATATACTCTAACATCCATTTTCCGCACAATGCTATTCTCCGCTATGGAATGTTCGCTCTCCCGTATTGACTTAGCAGCTACCGATCATAGATATCGATACACTAACGTCACCCTCGAGTCTGAAGAGTTGCCGCGAGTTTGCTTTAGCTTTTCATCATCTATCGTATTATCGAAAACGCGAGCTACTATCGCATTAGTTCGATACGTTCTGACGTACCATTTTATTTTATTATAGAACGAAAACAGAGCATTGCGACTGAAGGAACCCGCATCCTTGGCCCTCTCCGCCGGAAATTCCGGTGGTTACATGGACCCAGATGGTACCGCCATTGTGATGTCGTCCGAACTACTACCTGCTCCTACACCCGATCCAAGAGTTACGTGGAATTATTTCGACGAGCAAGGGTAAGATTTCAGTTTTCCTCTGATATATGTCAAACCTATGTTTACGAGGAAAGAATTACAGTATTTTCGTGATCAGAAAATTCAAACTAAATGTACAAATTCGAGTGAGTAAATCATATGGTCAACGATTAAATGGATAAGTTAAATAATTAATATAATATAAAATATAAAATCTATATATCTCTCTCTCGTTCTCCAAATGAAATAAATTTAACCTAGATAACATTCGGGGTAAAATACTAGCATAAACAAAACCTGTCGCAACTCTCGAAATTATTTTCGCAACTAAATTCATCGACCACGTTACTGTATACTACAAACGCGTACGGCTTTTGCGCGCGGTATTTAATACAACGTTTACAAAAAAGAACATTTAACGGCAAGTTTAATCCACAATCGTAACTATGAATTATATCTCTGGTCTCGCAATACATACTTATGTAAATACACATATGTATATCTGATACGCGTTTCGCGAGGATAAATTATAATATTGGGTTTTTATTGCAGGTACGTTTCGAGGGGTGGTTTGCGAGCTGGCGAGGATCCATACGCAAGAAATAAATTCAATCAAGAAGCCTCGGATGGTCTTCCAAGCAATCGAGATATTCCTGATACTCGTAGTGCAATGTGAGTAATACTAACTCGTAAATTAAATCGAGTTTATCGAAATCCTTACGTCATTTATTTGACGATCGATTAATCGAGGTCAAGTTCAGTTTGATTGAAAATCTGTCACATTAAAATATCCAACAAAAGTATCAAATTATATCGTGAATAATAATGCAATTGATCGAAGGTAACGAGAAATCTATCGCTAATCAACAACAGGATTCAACGAACAAGAAAAAAAAGGGGACGTTGATAATGAAGGATAAAAGTTCTAAGGGAAAATCAATCGTTAAATGTCGATCTATCAATCCTTTTATACACTATTATCAAAGTCTTCGCGAATCCTGCGGAAAACAGCATTCCTCTTCCGTGATCGCCAAGATCGCGGCATATCGTTGGAAATTCATGGAACCCCGTGCCAAACAGCAGTACATCGAAGCCGCCAGAAAGCAATGGCTTCGTCGAAGAAGAGCGTCAATGGCTCGTAAGAAATAGCTTCGAACGACCTCCGACCCAGTAATACTTCAAGAAACCGATAGAAAGTACGCTTTCTCGGATGATTGAACTTTGATCAAATTGATTGACTAGTCTTATTTGTCTCGATAATTTTTCAAATAAGTTACTTTTATATTTCAACTTTTTTATATTTTATACTTTACGCGGATAAAATCATTTACTTTCGATTTAACTTTAACTCACTCGTTGCGCGTTTGTGTCTGCTGATTGTGATTGCACGTAATTTAATATTTATGAATTTAAACCATTAACTATAGGAAATACCTGAGGCTATTGCGGATATGGAATCAAAGAACTAAATCGATCCGATCGTTGAAGAAGACTATTTATATCTTTTGTATACCTTTCTTAATCGAAACGTCCTAAAATAACTTATTGTATGAAATTTTATCCAGTGTAATATCTCGTGATTAAATGTCGTCGAGTTAATAAAACAATGAAAGAATAATCTCCTCTTGAATTTGTTATCAACGGAAAGGATACACTTCAATTTATAGATTTTTCCCAATGTTTCTGTTTTCCTTTGTATTTTACTACCGGAGAAGTGGAATAATGTCATTCATTATAAACGAACCCCCGAGACTTGCGGTAAAGTCATATAAGTCAATTATTCAACAAGTGCAACGTCATATAGGAGAACATGCTACGCTCTGAATAAACTATTGCCTCTGTTTGTCTGGACGAATTATGGAAACAAATTTACGGAAAGCTGAAACTATGTAAAAGAGACAGGGAAGGAGAGAGAATGAGAGAAATCATGGAATAAATTTGAAAATCGACAAAGCAATATGCATCTTGTTACACGTGCACGTTTTATAAAATATTTCTAGTTAACAAAATTGCAGTGTACAGTAAAAATCTTTTCGTATATGACACTACTGCAAAAATATGTATGCGTGTATGCACATAAGTGTAAAATGCAGTTAAAATAACGCAAAAAATTTGGAATACTTGCTCAACTCATATTACTTACGCGTATACATATATATATTATGTAAGTAGGAACGTTTCGTAGGTTTTTTTGATTCTTTCCAAGAGACTTTCGATCGATACTACCTTGTCATTTTCAACTCCGCTTTGTATTTGAGAATTCAAATGGAATCCTTGTCCTCGATTTTCTTCGACTTTCTCTACCGAAGTGTATAAGGGTTCTTCAGTCTTCTCCAGCATGATCTAATTTCCGATGTCGCCCTACACGCTTGTCACGTTCTCTCAACGAAACTATTTCTCGTAAGCTGTGGCAATCAACAAGTAAAGACTCTCTGCTTTCGTTCTTAAACTTATGATAAAAGCTATCACGATGATTTTTAATATGCCACACTTAGTTCCTCTTTTTATAATTATTTGCAAAATGTTATAGGAAGTTGAGTGAAATAATGTATTATGAAAATCACTAGAAACGCGCTATAATTGATTTAACGAGTTAGAAACGTAAATGTCGATTCTCATTTCGAACGGTATAATCATCATATGCAAGCGTCTTTCCTACGATAAAAGAAATTCGAAAATCGTGTCAGGAGGTTGGTAGGTGTCTTTAGAGGCCGCGACAAAAGGTGACATCTTCTGCAATACACTTGGACCGATACAATAGGACCTTCCGACATCGTCGTTGTTCAATGAAAGCTCGAGCTGTACTACTTGCATTGAGTTGCAAGCGAATTGCGTGCACCTATACACACGTTAATAAATATCAAGGGAATTGAGCATAAGTCGAACCACGAGAATCTATATCGTATATGAGTCGAGAGATAGAACTTTGTGTTATCATCATTATTTCTATATCGAGCTTGTCAAGATAAAACTCGGTAGAGAGCAGTATCCGGCTCGTACGACCAACGATTCTTTATCTCGATCATTTAGTGGACGTATTTTTTTTTTCTATTCTTTATTTATCTCTCTCTTCTCGTTTTTCTCTTCCCCCGTTTTCTTTTCTTTTTCTTTTTCATTTCTTTTCTTTTCTTTTCTTTCTTATCTTCTTCGTCTAGTTTTTCGTCTTTTCCCTTCTATTCTTATTCTTCCACGACAAAACGTCAAGAGGTTCTTTCTAACTCGGCAACTCGTGACAACAATATTTTTATGACGTGTTCGCGGAGATCGGCGAGGAGGCGGCTTTGTAGCAAAGTTTCGAGCTACCAGAGATAAGTCCGAGACGAAAATCCCCAACGTAAATTTGTGAAGGTACTTTTAAAACTTCGAGGTAGCATTATCGGGTGGAACTGCATTAAGATGAAACTTCCTCTCGAATGCCGTCAGGTTTTAACTCGAAGATAAATATACGTAATCTTTGGTTTTTCGTTAACGAGTTACGATGAGAATTCTGAACAAAAATTACACAACCTCCAATGTTATTATCGATATTTTGTTGACGAGTATTTTTGATGATGTTTTAGCTTCTAATCGAATTCATTTTTCTCACTTTTCCTCTCGAATGCCGTCAGGTTTTAACTTGAAGATAAATATACGTAATCTTCAGTTTTTCATTAACGAGTTACGATGAGAATTCTGGACAAAAATTGCACAACCCTCAATGTTATTATCGATATTTTGTTGACGAGTATTTTTGATCATGTTTTAGCTTCTAATCGAATTCATTTTTCTCACTTTTCCTCTCGAATGCCGTCAGGTTTTAACTCGAAGATAAATATACGTAATCTTTGGTTTTTCGTTAACGAGTTACGATGAGAATTCTGGACAAAAATTACACAACCCTCAATGTTATTATCGATATTTTGTTGACGAGTATTTTTGATGATGTTTTAGCTTCTAATCGAATTCATTTTTCTCACTTTTCCTCTCGAATGCCGTCAGGTTTTAACTCGAAGATAAATATACGTAATCTTTGGTTTTTCGTTAACGAGTTACGATGAGAATTCTGGACAAAAAATTACACAACCCTCAATGTTATTATCGATATTTTGTTGACGAGTATTTTTGATGATGTTTTAGCTTCTAATCGAATTCATTTTTCTCACTTTTCCTCTCGAATGCCGTCAGGTTTTAACTCGAAGATAAATATACGTAATCTTTGGTTTTTCGTTAACGAGTTACGATGAGAATTCTGGACAAAAATTGCACAACCCTCAATGTTATTATCGATATTTTGTTGACGAGTATTTTTGATGATGTTTTAGCTTCTAATCGAATTCATTTTTCTCACTTTTCCTCTCGAATGCCGTCAGGTTTTAACTCGAAGATAAATATACGTAATCTTTGGTTTTTCGTTAACGAGTTACGATGAGAATTCTGGACAAAAATTGCACAACCCTCAATGTTATTATCGATATTTGTTAACGAGTATTTTTGATGATGTTTTAGCTTCTAATCGAATTCATTTTTCTCACTTTTCCTCTCGAATGCCGTCAGGTTTTAACTCGAAGATAAATATACGTAATCTTTGGTTTTTCGTTAACGAGTTACGATGAGAATTCTGGACAAAAATTGCACAACCCTCAATGTTATTATCGATATTTTGTTGACGAGTATTTTTGATGATGTTTTAGCTTCTAATCGAATTCATTTTTCTCACTTTTCCTCTCGAATGCCGTCAGGTTTTAACTCGAAGATAAATATACGTAATCTTTGGTTTTTCGTTAACGAGTTACGATGAGAATTCTGGACAAAAAATTACACAACCCTCAATGTTATTATCGATATTTTGATGACGAGTATTTTTTATGATGTTTTAGCTTCTAATCGAATTCATTTTTCTCACTTTTCCTCTCGAATGCCGTCAGGTTTTAACTCGAAGATAAATATACGTAATCTTTGGTTTTTCGTTAACGAGTTACGATGAGAATTCTGGACAAAAAATTACACAACCCTCAATGTTATTATCAATATTTTGTGGACGAGTATTTTTGATCATGTTTTAGCTTCTAATCGAATTCATTTTTCTCACTTTTCCTCTCGAATGCCGCTGGTTTTAACTCGAAGATAAATATACGTAATCTTTTGTTTTTCGTTAACGAGTTACGATGAGAATTCTGGACAAAAAATTACACAACCCTCAATGTTATTATCGATATTTTGTTGACGAGTATTTTTGATAATGTTTTAGCTTCTAATCGAATTCATTTTTCTCACTTTTCCTCTCGAATGCCGCTGGTTTTAACTCGAAGATAAATATACGTAATCTTTTGTTTTTCGTTAACGAGTTACGATGAGAATTCTGGACAAAAATTACACAACCCTCAATGTTATTATCGATATTTTGTTAACGAGTATTTTTGATGATGTTTTAGCTTTTAATCGAATTCATTTTTCTCACTTTTCCTCTGCCTTTTTTTTCGTTCAGGGAAATAGTTTTATGGATTTTTCCAAGAGAGCATTTCGAAAGTGCATCGAATCGATGTATAACGGTAAATTCTTTTTGTGCGAAGAACAAGTTTTTCTCTTTTCTAGTTCGCTGTTGATCCGCCTTCACAATATCACCGATCTCCAATGGCCGAACTCGAAGGGACGACCGGAAAACTGTCCTCCACAGTTTCTGTCACATTCAGACTGTATATCCCCCTATAATTGGACGGTGCTCGTCTAGCCCTTATCGGTTAATATTGCTCTTTCCATGGAGAAATTTAAAAAGAATCGATGAACAAGTTCGCTCCTGAAGATTCGAACTTTTGTCGAGTAGAACGGAGATGGGGGGATGCGAGTGGTACGAGGGGTTTTGATGGGTTGGTTGGACAATGAAAGGAAGTTGGATAACGAAAGACGATTCTAGAGCTAAATATCGAAACGAACAGCTTAGAAAAGACGACGAAAAGTGCCTCTTCATTGACTCTCTCTCTCTCTCTCTCGGTTTATTCCGATGAATGCAAACCTTTATGCCGTCCTCGCTAAATACGTAACTTCGAATTGAATTAAGTTGAGCGTAGCGTAAGCTCTCGTAGCTCCTTTTATAACGAATTCAAATAGGGCAACGCTTCATTAGCCGAGTAAGCAAGCAAGCAAGCAAGCGATCGATCGTCGTTCTTAGTTTACCGAACTTTCGATAAATTCTACCAATGAAACAAACGTTTTAAACTCGAAGATTCCTCGAATCGCGGCATATTTACGCGTACACTGGACCGTAAATAAGTTTTTTCATACATCGAGATCTAAAAGAACAAATTATTTATTTCTGTCACATTTCGAGAGTTCGTGTATAATAAATTATTTAAAGTGAATTCTCTCTACGGAAAAACTTATTTGATCTAATGTAGGTAGCAGCCGTTCCTTCCGTCGACTTACAATTAGTTTTCGTCCTCGGAAACTCGCCATCGATATTCCTCTCTTCGTGAAGGCACTTTAATAAAAATAATCGAAAGAAAACCGCGATTTCTTCCGAATGAGACAACGAATAATGGATCCTCGAGGCGAAGAAGATAAAGTTTATTACCGTTAAGGACAATTCCTTCTTTATGCTCCGGACCGTCCTTCGCTTTGCTTCGTTTCTATGGCTTTTTTTTATCGTTCAACCTGCTGACGCGAACTCAAGTTTTTTTACTCAGAGACTACCGCCAGTTATTTCTTTCTCTTCTATTTTGCTCTTTTTATCTTTACCTTAGAAATACTTTTCTTAAAATCCTTCTTTCTTTAAGATCGCTTTACAAATTTTACTCATTTTGACAATAAACAAACGTTTCGCTTCTCCTTTCCCAGAGTCTCTTTAATTTAATTTTACATTCGTTCGATTCGTAATTTACGAATCATATTCATTTATATCGACGAACTATCTACGATATATACTTTCATTCATTTATGTGGGATGCGAGCACCTCCAAGCCAAACTTAAATAGGCGTTCGTGAGGAGATTGGACGGTGAGCCCTGGATAGCTCAATGGTTAAGAGCAGTCGCCCGGAAAGCGGAAGACCCGGGTTCGAGTCCCGGTCCAACGGTCTAATTTTTTCACGAATCCTACATTTTGGGGGCTCGTCCGGGATGGAGGCTTGCTTCGTGTCACACTTCTACGACCGGGCAACAATTAGGGAAAAAATAATTAATTGAACATCTATCAAAGAGAGGTTAGGCCGACGTAAGACGTATAGTGGCGACGTGAACGGTTGGCTGGGGAACTAGGCAGACGGTCTTTAGACACCTAGCCAATGCGTTCAGGATTTAAAGACGTAAGACGTGTACGAAGAAGGATAGATGGTTCAAGGAAGAGGTTTTCTAATGACGGACATTCGGGGTCGAATGTAGTTGCGGGGGGGTAGAATGTGGGATGCGAGCACCTCCAAGCCAAACCTAAATAGGCGTTCGTGAGGAGACTGGACGGTGGGCCGCTGGATAGCTCAATGGTTAAGAGCAGTCGCCCGGAAAGCGGAAGATCCGTGTTCGAGTCCCGGTCCAGTCCGGTCCAACGGCCCAATTTTTTCACGAATCCTACATTTATATGTTTAATATATGTATTCATTGTTCAACGGATTCCATTCGAATGAATTATCCCGCGAGGGAAAGCCGAATAACTAATCCGAGCGTACAAAAGACTAAAGGATACAGTTTCAAAGGATTTTAATTGAAAATGATAAGTAATTAGGAACTTGCCGTGAATAATTCCCTTCGAAAGTTCCGATTGAAAGAAAAAAAATAAATGCGAGAGAGTTCGGTAATGTTTGTAAGATCGAAGAGAAGATCCGTAGCGTTCATTTGGAACGTGAGAAGTACTCACATAGAAAGTTCACTCGACAACTTTCCTCCTTTGGACAAAGCTCGGTCGAGAGATAAGATAAACGAAAAGACGATCCTGACGAGTAGACCCCTTTCTTTCTTCTTTTTCTTTACTCTCTTTTCTCTCTGGCACACCTTTCTCAGATACTAGAAGGATCGAGTCTCTGTTTAGATGTGCTCGAGGGAGATTAAAAAATGCTACAAGTCGAGTATCTTCAATGGATGAATGCAAACAAAAAATGGAAAAGAAATACAGCGTATTCGGCCATTTCGTCGAATGGAGGAGCATTTACAAACAAAAAATCTTTCAACCTTTCGCCAGAGGGAAAAATATACTCTGTATTTTTTATTTAACGCGAGAGGGAAAGAGACGAGAAAAAAAAAAAAGAAAGACAGAGAGGCACTTCCAGAGTCTTTTTCGACGATATGTCCCCATGCTTTTCATCTATACGTAGAAAATAAAAAATGATGCAAAAAGCGGACGCTCGATGGATCCTACACGATGCGTATGCAAATGCAATGGTTTGCACCTGGAAAACTAAACCTCCTTCCATCATTCCGTCCTCGCCATCCCTACCGAATAATTATGTTTGTTTTCCATTTAAGTTGTTTGCGCCTCTATTTGCATCAGTACCAACGGAGACGTTTCACGCTTCTCTTATTCCTTATACCTGGCATAGTATAAATCTAGTTTTTAACTATATCTTGATTTTATTTTAATATTATATCTATTATTTTAATTTTATTTTAATATTATATATATATTATATTTAATATTATAATATTAATCTTAATTTAATATATAAATTTATATATTATATATATAAATTTTATTTTAATATTATATTATATTTTAATATTATAATATTATATAAATATATATATATTATTTATATAATATTATATATATATATATTTTTAAAAAAATTATTAAAATTTATATATTATATATATAAATTTTATTTTAATATTATATCTATATTATATTTAATATTATAATATTAATTTTAATTTAATATATAAATTTATATATTATATATATAAATTTTATTTTAATATTATATTATATTTTAATATTATAATATTATATAAAAATATATATATATATATATTTATTTATATAATATTATATATAATTTAATATATAATAGAAAAATCTTTTTTTTATTATCTTCTACACTTTTACAACACTTTCACTTTGTACAAATTAAAAAAAAATATATATATATATAATCTTTTGTTTGAACTTTAACAATGTTCGATTATTATTACGTAGCAAAATGGTCTCACGATTAATCCAGCGAACAGAGGGAAAGAGAAAGAGAACTCATTGGTGAGAGAAAGAAGTGATTCGTCTCGGCGAAAGTACTCTCGATCGTGTACCTATCTTGAAAGACGAGAAACGATTCCGGCAAAAGAGAAGATCGGTAGGCGCACGTACGCGTAGACGATCCCACGAAGTCGAGAAGGAATGCCTTTCGTGGATGCTGACGAGCATGGATTAAGAGCACGGCCGACTACTTTCTCAGGAATATAAATCGTTTCGACTTGATCGAGAAGAGATACCTAAGTATATACTTACTTACGTGCTCCTGCTAAACCCAACCGAGCCAACGTTATTATCGCTACAAATATCACGACCTTTCCTCTTCCTCGTTCGAGTAAAAAACAACAACTTTGCTCGATCTCTTCCGGAGAACTTTCTTCTTCCTATCCTCCAAGATATTTATTGGCCAGACTTTACTCGCGTCTACAAATTTTTGATTTGCCTTTATTTCTTGTTTCTTTTCCTCTTCTTAAAATTCATTTCCGCGCATTTAAAAGTGCATTATCCTGTATAACTGGTATCCACAAGTGGAAATAGAACTATAAACGGCAATGTCAAATTAAAGAAGAATCTTTTTTTCTTTTTTACTTCGAACGAATTTACGATCCATTTTCTTGTAATTTATTCAAGAAAGTCGCGGAAAAGACGAAGCAGTCGAGGATTCTTTAACGAGAAATGAAGTACTACTCTTCTTCGAGTTCGGGAAAGCGATAATAGTCGGTGGCCAGGGATACAAGGATTACGAGCTGGGACGTAAATCCAAAGGAGAAAATAATTGGCCAGCGATATCCTCTTTCTACCTCTTTTTTTTTTCCTTTTCTTTTCTTTTCTCTTTTCCTTTTTCTTTTCGTTCGGCATCGATATCGTGCGTCAGGTGCTCGGCTACCGCCGTAAACGCTAGGGAAATTAGTTTAGTCTCCGAGAAAAGAGAAAAAGTAGATAAAAATGTAAAAGAAAAATAAAGAAGGATGAAGAAAAAAAGTAAGAGAAAAGTATAAACGAGAGAGAGAGAGAGAGAGAGAGAGAGAACTCGGCTTGGGAGTTACCAAAAAGGTTATCGTTACGTTAGTTGCGCCTAGGTACGAGCTATCGTTTAAGTATTCACGCCGAAAAAAGGGTAACAAGGTGGTCCGAAAGTTTTTGATTTTAAAAAGCCCCTTTATGTTTTATTCAGGAAAAAGCGAACTTCCAGGTAATAGGATGATGAAGGACGGCAGTGCACAGCTGACGTTTTATGCACGATGATGGGAAGGCAATCGATCGAAGTAGTAAATGAACGACGTTTCCCGAGCTATTCGTATCGTTCAAATTAGAATAATTTATTTTCCTGGATATTGAATAATATTTTCTATCTAACGTTTTTCCTGACACGTTGCGGTTTGATGTCTGTGTTACGTAAGACCCGGTAATATGTAATATATTTTACTCGTCAGCACGTTTCCCAGTTATATTTTTCCCCATTAATTTTCTCATTTTCTCTCGTCGATGAATAAGTCGACATTATTCGACGATTATTTCGTCGCATTTTGCATTTCGTATTTTACAAATGTGAAGCATCATTCTCGAATAGAAAGAATAGAAAAGTAAAGTCACGAAGGAACGTTACTTTCGCGACTCGCGATTGTGTCGCGTTCAGGTAAACGTCGCTTTACTCTCTCGCAAAAGTGCAAATGTAAAATGGTATGGAGAAAGGGCGAGAACGAGAGGTAAGAAAGAGAAAGACTGAGAGAAGTTGCAAGAGAGGTCGGAGAACATTATTGCACCACCTTCGGAGAAATTACGAGAAACGACGGAATATCTGAATGAAGAGAGAAAGGAACAGACTCGAGAGGAAGAAGGGGAGGAAGAGAAGGGGAAAATGGGTAGAAGCATGATAGGGACGAAGCAACGACGCCATTCTCAAAACTTATACGAAATTAGATTTTAAATTCTGCCCTTTTCTACCTTATTCTCTTCTCCAAAGCGACCTTTAAATTGCAAGAAAATAGAAACGCCAGGGTGTACGCAAGTAGTCACGATTCTTTCTTTCGAAAGTTACTGCAACGTAACGCGGAGGACAAACAGAAAGAAAGAAAGAAAGAAAGAAGGGTTTTCTATTTGTGTAAGGAGGAAAATGTAGAGAGAAAAATCTTTCGAGAGATTCCGTACCTTCGTTTCCCTCAAGACGACGATGCATTTTCGTCTTTGAGCGTAAAAATAATGAGAAACGCTAACGCGAGCTTTACGAGCGACGAAGTCGTTTTATAATGTGTATGTATGTATGTACATATAAATGAACATACATTTCGTACATATATGTTAATACACATATATACATACGTAAGATAGATACGAGCTCTGAAGAAAAATCGTGACGTTTTGCTATGTTTTTGGATATTAAGGGACCTACTTACTCTGTACATACTTTCGGAGACGCGTTGAATATCGTTAATATTAATGTCTTCTACGATCGAAGCTTCGACGTTCCAACGAGTAGAATTAATCGATCCTATCCATGTATAATGTAATACGTTGAACAGTCTCGACAGAGGGATCCAAAGGCATATTGGCTTTGATAGCTCCGTGTAAACGTGACATAACTTCGAACGAGTGATCACGCCAAACGGTTTTATGAAAACAACCTTCGTTTTATCTCGAGAACAACCCAAATGAAATTTGTCTAGTCGTTGTATGATAGAAACTGTCGTAAATTTTGCTCACCCTCTCTCTCTCTCTTTTTTTTCGTCTCTTCGCTGCATTATTTTTTCGGAAAAGCAACAAATTCGAAAGGCGTGTGCAATTTCCCAAAATTACGTCGTTGCGATTCGCGAGTCCGGCTTAACGAGATTACCATTTCGAACAAAATCACCATTGGTTTACGTTGACGAGCCGAACGACCGGTGAATTCTCAAAAAAAGAAATAAAAATGAATTTTCCATTTTCAACTCGCTGAAGTGTACCGACCATTACTCTCCCTCTCTCTCTCTCTCTCTTTCTATCTTTCTCCTCTCTTTGAATGTTGGATAAGAGGCTTTTGTGAATAGCTGACGATCAACTGCCGATCAATAGACAGACAAGTAAATGTGTTGTCGTCCGGTTTACGACTTACTGTCGTTTACCATCTGATTTACATAATTAATCGAGCACGTTGGAACGATAAAGTACTTGAAAACCATGAAACCAAGACAACATTATTTTCACGCGATTGCGCGAAACCAAGGAAAACAGATAGAAATTCGTGTAAGTAACATCGATGATGGTACGATTCTCGCGCTGGGAGATAATTTCATTGAAATTCCACGATGTTTCCTTTTTACGAAGGTCGCGTCGAAATGAACGGACTTCCGCGAGAATATCGATATCGCGATCCGAATTTCAATATCGTCGTGCACGCTATCGTCGTGTCTATTCACACGCGGTACCGACAACGAGCGGATGAGAGAAAAACCAAAATAGGAAGAGGGAAATAGCAGGGGACAAATTTGCATACTATGATTTCGACCAAATCCAATATTTCTAGAATGAGGGCATAAAGTTGAATGATCAAGAGGTAACAGAGTTTATCCTATTATTTTACACGAATCAAATTTCATTTTAAAGAACTTACTTTTCATGCAATTATCTTACCTGTTGTAGGTAAGTATATATTCTTTGAGTCTGGTTAAATGAATAATGGAAAATACGTAAGGAGAGACGTAAAACATAAACATCAAGTTACCTTAGAGTAAAATAGGCCAAGTGGATCGTCCCGTATAAACAAAAATTCAAGCATCTTAGCACGTTAGTCGTGCCAAGTCAAACATTTACCATTTCGGCTGAATGCCATCCTAAGGAACCATCTTCGCTTTGCTACGACCGTCCTAGGATAGATTAATTTGTAAACGAGCGACACAAGCCAAAGGATCCAGCACTTTCGTCGCACACTTGTCCCAAATCCCGAAACCGCGAGAGAGATAAAAAGAACTTCTTTTTGGGACTTTTAACCCGTGGAATAAAATCTTTATCAACTATTTGTTATAAACAAATGTTTATGCACATCTGTATATTATCAGTTGAAACGCATTGCATTTGTGACTCGTTGCACTCCCGAAAATGATGTTCTCTTTAAATACGCATACATTTTTTTGATTTCAACATACAAATACGAAATCTTTAAATGACAATCGAGAGTTGGGACTATTGTGCGACGCTCATCGATTCAACAATGCGATCTGTTTCTTGATGAGAATAGAAAATACGGTGATTCGGATGGAACGCAGCTTAAAAATGGAACAAGATACGAGAAAAATAATAATTTTGCTAAAATTGAGAGAAACGGCCAGGATCTGTCCCGTCTCCCGTATATAAAAATGATGAAACTATGACGAATTCAATTATTTCATAGAATGGTCGCACAGAGTTTACCGGTTGGCCAATTCCAGCATACCTAAATAAATGTAAAAATCTGAAAATTGTACCGAGAGATAGGGTACATTCGTGTAGTATATATATATATGTATATATATATATGTATATAGGTGTACGAGTATAGCTGAATTCAGACAGATTTATGCGTACTGCCTTCGTATTTTTATTGCAAGCCCCAGTCGGCTGAATAGGGTTATAAGTCACGCGTTACGAGCTACGTTCGATATAATCTCGCGTGCGAAGAAGAATAGAGCTTTATTCGAATAATGCAAATAAAGGTGGAGAATAATTAAGCTGACGCGAACGTCTCGCGTTATTCCACAAGAACAATATGGTAAGAGAGTAAAACGATAAAACGTATCAAAAGCAGATAGAATGTCAGATGAATAGTGGAATCTATATAAAAACTAATACAGTTATATACGGTCAAAGTCTCCAGTGGTATGTTAAGGGGTTATACGCAGTTAGAATTTTCAAAAAATCGATTTTTTTTTTGCATTTTCGGAATTTACATATATTTAGGTATATTCTCTGAAATTTTCAAATTGATCCGGCAAATATTCTTCACTTCGTGTAAGCTGCAAACAACAATTTTGAACTATGTGTAAACGTCTCTTTGAAACTTTTAAACGCGTTTTTCTCAAAACGGTATTTTCAACCGATATGTCTTATATTTTACACAATATTCTTAGATATATTCCTCAGGTATTGAGTGGAGGAATAATTTTTAAAAAATTTATTACTATTTTTTTTTTAACAATTTAGTGCGAAAATTTCAGTCAAAAACGAAACATTTTTTCAAATAGACGCCATTTTGTCAAAAGTCAAAATTTTTAATATTCCTCCCATTTAATACCTGCATTAATCTATCCTTTAAAAGAATCCACCATATTTTTTAATTTCAAATAATTCAAACCGGCAAAATGGTGATCACCGCCAAACGTCTATTTTTAGAGGACGTTCAGGAAATCATCTACAGGAGTGATGCACATTAATATTTTTACATAATCGACGCGCTATCGTATTCTCAAAAGTTGGCTCTATTTGAATTACCATCACTTATAATTGATAAATTAAAACTTTTTCTATAAAAAATTCATAAAAAGACGTCTTTTTTGAGCCACGCAACTGCGTATAACCCCTTAATCATTGCTACTTCATATTATTTTACAAGTATACTTTTAAATCTCGTATGTGAGATATATCCTATATTAGAAACTATTGATATTATAATATGTAATAGTTTTTGGAGAAATATTTCTGATTAAATTACGCGTTAAAAGGAATTTCAAAGGATGTAGGACTTTTTAATGAAACTTCCCATGATCAATTTGCATTTTCGAATTGCGCTGGTCAGTTGGCCGTTCGTTTAACGCGTCCAATACAATTTGACAGAGTCGTCCGACGACATTCCTAACAAGGTCGTTCATCATAAATTCAGTTTTAAATTTAAATAGGACTCTTCGCTGTTAATCCAAATGAGAAATATAGTCTTTTCGAAGTGTTATTCGGAATTTGTAATTCGTCTTAGTTTTTTTTTCTTCTCTCTCTCTCTCTGCAAAATGATGATAATATTTTAACGTTATTATAGGAAGACACGTTGAAGCTTTCTAAAAATTATATCCGCGATCAAAGTCCATAAAAGAGAGAACTCTGTTTCTCTTCGTATGTCTCCTATCGATTAAAATTCCAATCTTAAAAGATTTCTTAACATACAAATTTTATCAATAAAGCTTCAAGCGAATTTTAAACGCGAGACATTCCGAAAGATAATCCCTTCTCTGAGGTTAACGAAGGTGGGAGTTTAGGACCATCAAAATACCTGATAAGTCACCCCCATAGTTTCTTATAGAAAAGAGCCGATGTTTTTCGGTGAGGATTTATGTAGATGGTATTGTGGAACATGTCGAGAACTACATCAGTGTACATGCGTGTGTGAGTGTGTGTATACGAGTGGATGAACGTGCGAACGAATACAGAAGAATACAAAAGAATACAGAAAGATATTTGCAACACGTTCGAATGTGCGGATAGATGCGATAAAAGCATAATTCCTAGTACAGAAAATCGTATCGGCATGGCTCAGTCCGGTTGTTTGTTTCTTTTTTTATTGGTTTTTAGGATTTTTCGGTAAGTTTATGGTTTTTGGATTATCAGAAAGATTTTATTTTTATCGCGAAAACACAATAATTTGGGCTTCGGATTATCTATTTCCTTGCGTTATGTCTCCACGTGAAATAACTTCTATATTTTCTAATCTCAGTTAATAGTTCATGGGAATATTTTGTGCGCGTTTTGTTACTATATAAATAATATGCGTGTGTATTGCTGATGAGTATACTTGCATTAAAATCGTTATGAAAAGAACAGTCAATTTTGTAAGAACAAGCGTGACTCTTATGCTCTTTCGAGCAAGTAGAATCAAAACAATGATACTGCTAACAAAGTGCATTCGAGATCTTACTTCTCAACTTTACTCGTTCTAGCACTTACGTTACGAACGTTAAACTAACTAAGTAAAGTCGAGTCGGTATAGGAGTTGAATCATATAGGCATGCATGCGAAGGAAAGACAGAAGAGCTCCAAGTTCGTGCACTAGAGTTTGCCGAGGGCCTTCAGTAATTTGCATAACGTCGCAAATACATAATATAGAGGATAATCCTTAATAACTTCACTAGCGGGAACAATCTGCTTATCATTGACAGATAGACTGATCAAATTCTATCTAACTCGATATATTTACGTATTAACGTAGTACGTACTATATATTATTATTATTCTCTCATTTTGGAAATAAATTAATGGATAATTCGTTAAATACAAAGGTAAGAATTCCAAGAGTGAGTTCTAAACTTATCAGACAGTTTATTAAGAATTACTTTCATTCTAATTGAATACCTGCTCTTATTGTTAGATACGAGTTTTAATTGAATTTATAGAAAGTAATACTCGTCCTCGGATATTTGTTCGAGGCATCCTCCTTTTTTTTCTAACGTTACGAACGACAACGAAAACGACGACGTATGCGTCCGTTTTCAAGGAAAAGCTTTGGTTGGATGCTGCATACACATGTCGAGCACGTATATTCCGCTAAGAGAAAAGTTTTTCTGTCTGTTCCGTGCATTTGCGACTGTGGATTGCAGCTGTTGGTGCAGCAAACGAAAAAGAGAGAGAGAGAGAGAGAAAGAGAAAGAGTGAGAAAAGGTACGAAGGGAAAAGTTTCCTAGGCATTTTCGCGTTGAGAAAAGCCGCAAGAGCTACGATTGCAAAGTGTCGAGTACTTTGCAAGAACGATCGAAAGTCGAAATGTCGTAAGGCTGGAAGCTAACGTCAAAGTCGACGACCGACGATCGACAAGCGCACGAAGAGCTGATCCGCTTACCGACAGGCTTACGTTGCATCTTTCTCTATCGTCGATTCGACATTTCAAGAAAATCTATACGTAAATAACAAAGCAAACAAAAGGATCGGATAAAACAAATACAAAATTTTTCATCTTCCCAATGTTTTTTCTCTCCTAACGTTTTTTCCTGATTATTTATTTGTAGAAAAAGAGTATACTTGAGCCGTTTATTTTGAAAGTGGCCTAAGTCCATTTATACTTAAATGGAGATATTTAAGGGTTTGCGTTTCAATGCAATTAAAAATATACGTACAGAATACCAATGAGTTATGCTGCTTAAGTGTATCTAAAGGTGTTCAATTTACAATTCTTATTAAAATAATGGCAATTATTAAATGAATAATATGCGTCTTCTTAGCAAGAATGGAGTTAGGCCACTTTCAAAATTAACAACCAGATTTGTTATAAAATTTGAAGGAACCGAAGTCCATTCAACATAATTTAAGATGTTTCAAATTGAGAAGAAATAATACTCGTTTTATTTTACATACCTTTATAACACTTTAAAAACATCAATTATGCGATTGAAGATATTTTTTACAAACATAAATTATAAAACAATTTTCTACTCATCTACATTTTGTGTATGTGAAAGAGATTTAAAGAAATCACGATGTTCCGGTGGTATATATCGTAATAAGTCAATTATGTCCTTAAATTTTGCAGTTGTAATTTGTCTTATATTTATATATCATACGTTCGCAGTTATGCTAATACAAAATTTATACTTGTACTTTCTATAAAAATCTCTTTCATTTAACATTGATTTGAGCCGTTTATTTTGAAAGTGGCCTAAGTCCATTTACACTTAAATGGAGATATTTAAGGCTTTGCGTTTCAATCTAATTAAAAATATACGTACAGAATACCAATGAGTTATGCTGCTTAAGTGTATCTAAAGGTGTTCAATTTACAATTCCTATTAAAATAATGACAATTATTAAGTAAATAATATGCGTTTTCTTACCAAGAATAGAGTTTGGCCACTTTCAAAATTAACAACCAGATTTGTTATAAAATTTGAAGGAACCGAAGTCCATTCAACATAATTTAAGATGCTTCAAATTGAGAAGAAACAGTACTCGTTTTATTTTACATACCTTTATAACACTTTAAAAACATCAATTATGCGATTGAAAATATTTTTTACAAACATAAATTACAAAACAATTTTATACTCATCTACATTTTGTGTATGTGAAAGGGATTTAAAGAAATCACGATGATCTGGTGGTATATATCGTAATAAGTCAATTATGTCCTTAAATTTTGCGGTTGTAATTTGTCTTATATTTTTATACAGTGGTGTCAATACAATATTTTCGAAGTTTCTTGGTCTACCCCGACGTGGTAATAAATTCAGGACTTTCAAATTTTCGTTCTCATTCATTGATGTCTTATAGAAAATTTGATACGGTTCATTTTTGACAAAACCCATCCAACATATTTTTAACCAGTTTATTGGTTCTCCATTAGAATCCTTTACCCTTTTAAAAATTGCGTCTTCTAATAATTTTGTTCATACAAAATCTTCTTGTCTCATTTCATGTACAAAAAAGTTATTATCTTTCCGATACTTTTTGATAATATTGTAATAATCTCGGGGGACAAACGGTAAATTATTTTTTTTTAATGCCATTTCTACCACACTAAAATCTCTATCATTTGGTAAAAACGAATGTCCTGATATTAAAAATCAATGATAAATATCTTAATTTAAGTGTAAATGGACTTAGGCCACTTTCAAAATAAACAACCAGATTTGTTATAAAATTTGAAGGAACCGAAGTCCATTCGACATAATTTAAGATGCTTCAAATTGAGAAAAAACAATACTCGTTTTATTTTACATACCTTTATAACACTTTAAAAACATCAATTATGCGATTGAAAATATTTTCTACAAACATAAATTACAAAACAATTTTCTACTCATCTACATTTTGTGTATGTGAAAGGGATTTAAAGAAATCATGATGTTCCGGTAATGTATTTCGTAATAAGTCAATTATGTCCTTAAATTTTGCAGTTGTAATTTGTCTTATATTTTTATACAGTGGTGTCAATACAATATTTTCGAACTTTCTTGGTCTACCCCGACGTGCTAATAAATTCAGGACTTTCAAATTTTCGTTCTCATTCATTGATGTCTTATAGAAAATTTGATACGGTTCATTTTTGACAAAACCCATCCAACATATTTTTAACCAGTTTATTGGTTCTCCATTAGAATCCTTTACCCTTTTAAAAATTGCGTCTTCTAATAATTTTGTTCATACAAAATCTTCTTGTCTCATTTCATGTACAAAAAAGTTATTATCTTTCCGATACTTTTTGATAATATTGTAATAATCTCGGGGGACAAACGGTAAATTATTTTTTTTTAATGCCATTTCTACCACACCAAAATCTCTATCATTTGGTAAAAACGAATCTCATGATATTAAAAATCAATGATAAATATCTTAATTTAAATGTAAATGGACTTAGGCCACTTTCAAAATAAACGGCTCAGTTATTCATCTAACTCTGAAAACTTATGTGTCCAAAATTATCGTATTTACTCGGAATATAAGTAACCTTAAATGCTTTATTGATAGATAATTTGAAGTTGTACATGTAATCATGGGTAACCGAAAATAATTGAAAAATGGAGTTAGGCCACTTTCAAAATAAACGACTCACTTATATTATTGAAGAACGAAAGTAAACAATTTTATAAACGCGATTATTTCGATAAAAAGTCAAAAGGAAAGCGACAAATTTAAAAGTGACGGTTGGTGGTTCGATTGGCGGTTCCAACGATTTGTCTTTTTTCTTTCGCGAGAACAGTGCCGAAAGCATCCTCTGACTTCTCGTAAAATGTTCTCGTAAATCATAACGACTAGAAATCGACAGTCGGACTTATCGTTGCGCGTTCTTCCGTATTCTCGTAATTCTTATTCGACCGACGATAACTCATGGAGCCGAGGAAACGTGCTCCGTCACGACCATTATTTATTTTTTTATTACGTTCAAATGTATGATTACATATACACTATCATTTTGTACGATTGAAAATTCTTAATAACTTTACGTATAATTCGATATATTTGGATCAAAAGGAAGGAAGAAAAAAGAGAGAGAGAAACAAAAATTAGCACTTAAACAAACATACTCGTCATCAAGATTGGCACAAATCAGGCTAATTAACGAACCAATTTCGAACTGGAAGAAATTGGTTAATGAAGCTACCAGTAAGGCATCGAAATATCCACTCAGCCATATCGAATTGCTCGTTGGAAACTTGACGAACCGTTCCGTTCGTTTGAATATGTTATTATCATCAAGTCAAGTTCTATATTCGTTTTTCTCTTGCCACTCTTCGAGAGAACGAATCTCTAGAAGAAAAAAAATATATTTTTAGAATGGACGAGATTGGCGTGGAAACTTAATTTCTTTCCCGAGTATCTAAGTATAGTAATTAAATTTTTTTCAAGATCATTTCCCAAACGATCAAAACTTTCAATAGATTGTGAAATTTCGAACGTAATTATGCTCGCATTTGGGATCCGCCCAACGTTTTGTCCGGCACTTTAACGAAATAATTAGCAGCGATCGATGTAAATTGAAATTGTCGCGTGTTACAGCCCGAACGCTTTCGGGAAATCGATTGCGAACTCCACACAAATCGACGATGCTAATTCCAATTGGGAAAGCTTAATAATGAAATAAAACAGTGAAGTTAGTTCAGTGCAGTAAATAACGTTAGGTGTTATTTCTTCGGATTCTATTAAATATAAAGAGTAAAAAAATCGAAGAACTTTGAATCTTCGGGGTCAGGTTTGAATCTCAAATAACGTAAGACACTAAGAAACGCTCACGATGCATGCCGGTACTCGCGCATCTTTTATTCACGATGCCAGCGACTCTCGAACACGATATATGTACTTCCGTGAGATCCTTCACGTCAGATTTGAAGATATAGGTACACGTATTTATACGTCCCATAAAAACGAACAGGGTTCTAGCTTCGATGAGATTTTATGATCTTTTTTCTCACTTTTTCCTATTCATCGGTACTCCAAATTTACGATTCGCTACGATTCTCAACCAGTGTTGTTTCATATGACTGCAAACTTTTGACAAACGAGAA
Organism: Polistes fuscatus; assembly: GCF_010416935.1. NCBI lineage: Eukaryota > Metazoa > Arthropoda > Insecta > Hymenoptera > Vespidae > Polistes > Polistes fuscatus. Next base: position 2,214,014 of record NW_025113102.1, read on the forward strand.
ACAAAGAATCTCCGAAAAAAGGCTACGATTAAACGTTGTTTTTGACTGACCTATCAAAATACGTGTCATCCTTTCCACTTTTCATCTTTTTTTACGATTAGTGCTTTTACGAATAAAAAAAAAACAAGCTATTAATCATACAAAAATCTATAAATTTCGCTGACACGTGATTCGCATTCCCGACGAGTACACCAAATTTATGATGAATACGATCGATCTTCTTAAAACGACATCGAGAGCTTGCACGTACGTACGGTTCGTCGAGGTAATTAATTAAACAGTTATTATTCGTCGACAACTGTATGCACTTTCATGATATCGTGCGCGCATTGCAAAATGGTATGTGGGCGTGAGTTTAATCGATCGATGAAACGTCTAAAATTCATCTCTCGCGTTTGCATTGACGCGAAAACGCTAACAATGTTTCGTTAAATGGATCAATGTATTGCCAGTATTCTCTAAATAGTCAAGAATATTATTACATTATAATAAATTAATTAAATATGTAAAGTTATGTATATATGTATGACCTCGTGATTCGATAAAAATCAAATGAATAATTTATAAAATTGATAACTTATTGGAGAGAAATGATTGGATGGGAAAAAAATCTAGTCTCAATTTTGTCGGTCAGTCAAGTTCAAATGAGAAAATCGATAGAAGTTTCTGCACGAACCAATCACCGATGTTCGGGTTTGCTCCTTCTCGTAACTACGTTAAAATAATATTTGTCTACAAGGTCGTTTTGAACCGTTCAAGCAATATACGAGGATTCTCGTAATGGCGAACGAAAGCGTCTCATTAATCATTGGTATTCTAGGGATAACGAAAGGGTTGCATCATTGTTTTTCATCAAATGTCGTTTGATAGAATTCAAAATTCAAAAAGTAAGTTTGTCTTATCTAAAAAATGAAATAATTACAACTTCGTAAAAGAGGTAAAAATAAGTTATTTAGTTTGTTGGAATTAAAGGTAACCAGTCGTAAAAATAAATCGTCTTCGTTTCAAAGTTTGAGAAATATATAGCCGAAAGGAACTCGAAGCGTCGCCGGAAACCGCACCGTTTTAAGATCTACGGATCTGCGGAACTTGAAGTACTCTTTTTTATGCAACAAATTTCGTTGAAGTAACACGCAGTTTTTACTTTCGTTCTCTCCTCAATTTCGCGATTCACTCTAGCGATTCTGTATAGGATCGTAGCACGAACAAGCACGGAAAAGCTTTTTCGCTTCCCAGAACTAAGAAACGAGTAAAAGGTTACTTTACTCGTGAAACGAAGTAATTTGATGAATAATACGATATTGAGAATTAAAGATTCAATTTGTCATTTATTAATAATACTCCATTCTATAAATCAATAAATTTATAAGTCAACGATATTATTTGGTTATATTATACAATATTTCAAAGATTAACGATTCCGATTTGGAATTGTCCAAAACTATGAAACATCCGGAACCCTAAAATAAACGTTTCGTAAGCAAAATATATATATAAGCTATAAAAATCAGTGTTACGGTACTAATCTGTTTGGAACATTATCAAGAATATATATTGTCCTCTGTATTCATAACTCACACAACCAACAAGCATAGACGAGATTTCATTTACATATGTCGATCGTCATTATCCAAATATCCTGCGTATTTAAATATTAATGGAAATTCCGAATGTTTCGAAATACGCTCACGTTTGCGCAAACGAAATTTATTCTTAGCTAAGTAACTATTTATAAATTATCTATCTATCTATATATATATATCTCTCTCTATTTATCTATCTACTTATTTATTTACCCATCTATATGATCGTCGTAAGATCTCAAAATATTGAGAGAAAAAGAAGAACATTGGAAGAAAAGTAAAAGTGAACATAGCCTAGAGCCCAATTTACATATTATACCTACTTTGTTCTATAATTCTGATTTTCCATGGTAGAGAGATGCGACAAGAGTGAAGTTAAATTAAAAATTCAATATTCAGCAGAGCAACTACCAACCCTTTCATTGGCGATGTCCGAAGACTAGATTGCTCGGAATCATACAAGCGAAAAACTTTATTTTCCAAGTGGCACTGAACGCTCGTCCTAATTTTATCTCGCGTCCAACTCGGCCGAATCCTTTTTTATTCCTACACTACCCTTATTTTTCCCGACGAGTATTACTAGCGTCCTCTTCGCAAAAGTAGCTCGCAGAATATACGAGTACATTTCAATCTGAGCTTTGCCCGATGCTTTCCCCCAGAATTAAGCTCGAAAGTTCCCTTATTCTTAATTTGATTATCGAAAGACCATGCGAGAAAGGATTATTCCAAATTCGTTTGATCGAAAACTCTTCCCGATGCATCGATCTTAAAGAATCTACACAATTTGTTGAATCTAGAAATACAAAATTGTTATTATTAAATTCCATTTGAAATATATTCCTGATTTTGCCGGTAGAATTTATTTTCATTATTAATATGTGAATCGATTAATGGTGTTGCATTCTTCATTACATTATTGTTTAATCATTATTCATTTCAAATATGATAATATGGAAAGAGAGAGAGAGAGAGAAGAGTGTTTATGAAAATTTGTGAAATACCCAAACGAATTTGCGTTGTCGTGCGTTCGCTTTCGCACGATCGATCCGATTTGTAGCAGTGTTAAAATACGTATGTATGTCCTACGCATACATTGCTCGTCCGATGCGTACGCGAATTTCGAACAGTCGATAAAATCGGTAGTCCAGTCGCGTTATCCACTTAAGCGCTAGGACAGCACAACACCAAATTGAAGTTTCGAATTAAACCGTCCGGATGATCCATCTCGTCTCGTGGACGCGGCTTTGCTATTTCTCTTTCTCTCTCTTTCTCTGAAGCTCGTTTGCAATTTTAGTAGCTAGCAAATATGTTCACGTCCGGCTCGTACGGGGTTAGAGTGAATGTATAAATCCTTTGGACTAATCTGCCACAGTCCTTGGTCCTCATCCTACAAAAGGAATATCTTCTAAAAATACCAACACTTGCGAAATTACTCTCATCGATCTAAAATTTGAAATATACACTTAAGGAACGTTATGCAGAATTTTAATTAGTCTAGAGGTCCTTTGAGATAACTCGAAACATCCCTTTCTTCAATTCTCATCGAGAAGTAGCGTTTATCGAACCTTTCCCGATGTCATGAAAATATCTCCACAATCGTATTAGCTTGCAGAAGTCTGCTGATAATTCTTGATGGCATAGCGACGTAATGTCTGCTCGAGTTTTTCAAAAGAGAAAGAAAGAAAAACGAAAGAGAGAGAGAGAGAGAGAAATTTTTTCCCATCGGAAATGCATCTTGTGAGCGCGCGTAGAAAATAAATACATTCCACACACGTCCCATGAGTTTATCTCACGAAGGAGGGGTCCGACATATTGGGATCGTGCTAGTCACCTAACCACGTTTATGTACCCTCTGCGTCGACTTACTTCAGCGAAACGAAAGTCCAACTCTTCTCTTTCCTATTCTACCGTCTCTTCTCTGAATTATAATGCGACTGCTTTCAAGAAAACCACTTTACTTGACTTAATATTATTCGATTACGATATCGTGCTACCCTCGAAAGTACGACCCTCTGCTTTTATAATCTAGTTATTTATAAGTCGTTCGCATCCTTCACCAAATATTCCCTTTCGTCCTATTGTTCCAGGTGTCGTATGAAACAATGGCGAAGAGATCTACCACCTACTTCCGTCATAATTACCTTTCATAACGAGGCCAGATCGACGTTGTTAAGAACCGTAGTAAGGTAAGTTTTACCTTAATCGTTTATACTTTTCAATGTAAATAATATCGAACGAACGTTTAGATTTAATAATCGGTTTCAAAAGTAAACGAGGAAGAAAAAGAAAGTTGTGACTACAATATATATATATACGAGTTCTACAAAAGTGAAGAAATTCAGAATGCCGACCGATGGAATTTTCTAATCGTCGTTCCATCGTTCCATCGTGCTATCGCGTGTCACGCGTATAGTACGCGTTCAAAGTAGGCGAGACACCAAGCTCTCTTTCTCTCTTTTCTTCTCCCCTTCTTTCTTTTCGTTTCACGAGTTTCTGGCATCGAGCATAAATCAGAGATTTTTCTCATAACTCGGTCTCGTATTAATTAAAACATTTTTCCATCTATGAGACCGGAAGGAAAAAAAGATGAAGGAGAGTTTCGGTAGTCAAGAGTCGGCAAGTTTTCGCGGAGGCTAAGGCAAGAGGCGTAACGGAGCCTTAAATTTATTTAAGGCGACCATATAATTGATCGTTCAAATTTAACGAGAATTCTTAATTACTTTTTCTTCTTCTATTTTCTTTTTTTCTAGCGTACTTAATAGAAGTCCCGAGCATCTGATAAAGGAGATCATATTGGTCGACGATTTTAGCGATCATCGTGAGTATTATATTTAATAACAATTTAACGTAGATCTACTAGAATTAGACATTTTTTTCTACAAACGAAATCGTCATTCGTCGTTCTAGCTGAAGATGGCGAAGAACTGTCGAGGATTCACAAAGTACGAGTTATTAGAAACGAAAAAAGAGAAGGTTTAATGAGATCAAGAGTTCGAGGAGCCGATGCAGCCACTGCTAGCGTTTTAACGTTTTTGGACTCTCACTGCGAGTGTAACGCCGATTGGTTGGAACCCCTTTTAGAGAGAGTAGCAGAAGATCCGACGAGAGTTGTTTGTCCTGTAATCGACGTTATCAGCATGGATACGTTCCAATATATCGGTAATTTGCTTTCCTCTATTGTCATTGAAAAATTACTCTCGCTTCAAGTTCGAGTGGATTGACTACACGTATCGTTCATTCAAAAATACAAATTATCAAACTATAGTTTTAAATTGTGTGTGTGTGAGTTCGATGGTAAATTAAATACAAATCTATAAAGCATTAATATAAATGTTAAATAACGTTAAATTTTAAATAAACCCTGTTAAATAAACGTACGTGCAACGTGAAAAACGATCGTCCGAGAAATTTTCAAATCCTATATCTATAGCGAAAAAATTTGATCAATACCATTTTCTATATCAGGTGCATCGGCAGATTTGAGAGGAGGGTTCGATTGGAGTTTGGTTTTTAAATGGGAGTATTTAAGCCAAGCTGAAAGACAAGCACGACAAAAGGATCCAACGCAAGCAATCAGAACGCCAATGATAGCTGGCGGATTGTTTGTCATCAATAAAGCTTATTTCGAGAAACTTGGAAAATACGACACTCAAATGGATGTCTGGGGTGGTGAAAATCTTGGTAAGACAATTGAACGATTCTCAACGTTCATTTCATTTAGAAATATCTATTTGTGAACTTGGCGATTATATATTTATTCAGAAATATCATTTCGAGTATGGCAATGTGGTGGCAGTTTGGAAATCATTCCGTGTTCTCGAGTGGGTCATGTCTTTAGAAAACGTCATCCTTATTCTTTTCCTGGAGGTAGTGGGAACGTTTTTGCACGGAACACGAGACGTGCTGCTGAAGTATGGATGGATGATTATAAACAATTTTATTATAATGCTGTGCCTCTTGCACGGAACATTCCTTATGGAAAGTAAGTTTATTATTATTATACTAATCTAATTAAAAGATTCAAACTCATCTATATATTACACCGATATTTTTTCTAATCCTTTCCCTATTTTTCGATAGTATTCAAGACAGAATGGAACTGAAACGAAAACTGCACTGCAAGCCTTTTAGTTGGTATTTGAAACACGTCTACCCCGAATTGGTGATCCCTACAAGTGAGGGTGGTCCAGGAGGATCTCTAAAACAAGGCACGGCTTGTCTGGATAGCATGGGCCATTTGCTAGATGGAAACGTTGGTTTATATCCTTGCCACGATACCGGTGGCAATCAAGTACGTACCAGTGATGCATTTAGTGAACGTAACGAAGCATTTTCTTCAATTACTTTCTCGGAAAACGCACGTTGTCCAAACGTTTGAACAGCTGATAAATTACTCTTCTTTCTATTCGTTAGATTTGTCAACCATAAAAAAATACTTCTTAATGAGATACTAGATTTGGTCTTAAGATTTATAATAGACTAGGTTGTTTTTTAAACTAATTCGAACAATCTGCAAAGAAAGATTCGATGAATAGTAGTAAGTCTTGAACGAAGATAAAAAGAGAGGAAAATGGTGAGATATAAATTTAGAGCTAAATTATGGACGATTTGACGATTTCAGGAATGGGGCCTCACCAAAGATGGTCTGATAAAGCATCACGATCTTTGCCTGACGTTACCACTTTACGCGAAAGGCACGACGCTCCTCATGCAAATTTGCGATGGCAGCGAAAATCAGAAGTGGCGACACTTGGAAGGTGGTCTCATAAGGCACTCCAGGATTCCTGTCTGCGTGGATTCCAGATATCACGCTCAACGTGGAATAACCGCGGAGAAATGCGACTCTAACGCGGAAACGCAGAGGTGGCATCTCTACAATCACACTCACTAGCTTCCATCGTCCTCTCGATAAAAGAACGATCACTTTACTCGACCGCGTAATAATACATCTTTCGTCTCTAGAGTTCGCCGAATTTTCTAAAGGATCGATTCTTTTGTTCTTTCGATCGTTTCGAAAAACCGAACGTGCGAAACGAATTCTTTATTGCAGAAAATAAGAAAGATTTTTCCTTCTCCATCTTTTTCTTCTTATCTTTCTTTATCCATCACACTTTGTTTGGGCCTAGAACAAATCATCCTTTTTGAAACTTATCGCGAATCATATACATACTACGGTTTTGTTATTTTTAACCAATCATACGATGACTCAGAATTCTTTTTATATTATAAAATGTACTACGTACGGGTGCAGAAAAAAAAAAAAAAAAAAAAAACAAAAAAAGAAAAGAATAAGGATTTCGTATGTTCCCATTGCGATTTGATTTACTTGAATATTTAAAACATTTACCTAATGATCTCAGAATACAATCGTTCGTGCGGTTAGTTTTTTTTTTTTCTTGTACATTTACATTATATTCAAGGTACTTCACTTTTTCTTTTCTTTTTTTTAAGTCGGATTTTTGGCGAAATTACTTTCGCTATAGTGATATTTTTTAATATATTAGATGATACTCGACAAGAGATTTTGCATTTTGCTTGTGAATACTAATTTGAGATTATAATCTTACAAGTACTACATACCTTATAGAGAAGAAAGAATCGATAGAACAATGTGTACGTATTGATGCGAAATAAACCTAGGTTCGATTATTTGTATTTTTTTTTATATACTCTTTACTAGTCATTCACGATGTTATGTCTACTCTCCACAAGTGTGTTTATTTTTTATTGTTATCTATAAAAGATGTATGTGTAGAGGAACGAAAAGAGATTATTTGTTACGACTTGACGATTATCGATGGTCAACGATAGCTCGAAGATCGATTAGAAAAGCTTTTTTAGTCGCGTCTATACGAGTCTGAAAAATTCATCTACGCAACGTCTATTCCTTTTCTTTCTTTTTCTTCTTCTGTTTTTGTATAGCAAATTTTAATAGATTTTTTTTAGGGTTTTCGGTCACATCGAGATTTTTTATCTCCGATCCAAAAGAGTGGAATTATGAGACGAAGCGAGTCGTTTCTCTTATTTCGACTCCACGTTCTATGATTCTCGATAAAGAGATTTATTTTTGTAAGAAATTATATATTTACTTGGTTGTGCGAACGGATGGGAATCGCGATACGATTTATCGTGTAATTATTTAACGCATTGCGGACCGATCGATCGATTAAGTATAATTATATATATAATTATGTTCGGATCTCTCACTTCGATGAAGCGTAGAAACGATTAGTATAATTAATTATTATAAGCTCGTCCGCAACGCGTTAAACTAAAAGGCGAAAGTACATAAATATATATTACACGGTGACTTACATAGCAATATATGACGTGGATCTTTAAATTTAGGCTGATCGGCATGTGAGATGGCTTTTTTTATGCCTCGACTTTCCGCCGATAAAGATTATAACTGCCGCCGTTTTTGCGCCAGGATTCGCATCTACTGGAGATTGAAATTTGAAATATTGTACGATATTGCGCGCGCTTGGCATTGAGCTTTTGTATGATATTGCGCCCATCCGAATGTCGTCGTCAATGTTGATAACCGTAGTCGAAAAAATGTTTGTTGGGAGATTGTTTTTTTACATATTGATACTTTAAATAGGCAATAATGTTTCTTAGTGTAGATATTATAAACGAACATTCGTTGAATAACGAATATATTGTACATTAATTAGAGAATGACAAAATACGATATTAATGTGAATGCGTTACACACGCCTGCGTATTCGTAACATTATCATTCAAATTTCAAGATTAACCGAATCGATATAGATCTTATTTTGAAATTTGTATTCGATAAAATTCACGTTTATCGGACACATACCTGTTTTATATAAAATTATTATTGAAATATTAATGAATCGTAATGTTACGTCTAAGTTGGTTGTTATATGCATACATAAATGTTGACGAATTCTATACGTCTGTTTCATATTTAAGATAAGCTCGCAAAGTCAAAATGTGGTAGACGCGCATCCAGGTGCAAGAAATGTAGGATTTGTGATAAAAGTTGGGTCTTTCGGTGTTCTGCATCGAAATTCTTTCACTTTCCAGACAACTTTCTCACGAATTCCTACTTTATTAAAAATGGAGGTATTCACTCCCTTACAAAATTATACGAACAAAATCTTGTAAATAATTTTACATATTCTATTATCTTCCTCCCGTCCTAAATTCTCGAAATACTACTTCACTGCTATAATAAATATGGATACTTTTTCTCTTTGCTTCCGTGCATGATAAAAAAGTTGAAACTACAAAGTTTCTCTATCTTAATTATGCTGATACTTGTAAATAAACCCTACCACAGTGAAAATATAAATATAAATCGATGAAAGAATGGAAAATTGTACTTTCCAAATCTATAAACTGTATGATAACACAGAGAATTCGAGATTTAATTAAGATAGTAAGTAATCAGTCAATGTTAACATTCTTATCCTATAAAATATCTTTGTAATTGACGAGGAAACGCAAATAAAATACGAAGGCTAATTAGCGAACTATTCCTTACGTATTTTTATTTGTCATTTCTTCTGAATCGTTAGGAAAATCAATTTTGCTAAGAGAATGTGATTGTGATTGAATATATTTCAAATAAATCAAAAATATATTAAGGATGATTAGGATTGTAAAATAAAATCACACTGATTTTATAATTTTACGTCACATATGTTAAAAGAATAATTCCGTTTAAATTAACATTGCGAAATTGTTTTTTTTAATATCATCTTTTCGTCTTATATAAATTGATTTTATTTCAAAGCATAAATATCTATATTCTCCTCCATCCTATATTTCGCAAATGTATAATAATTATTACATATGCATAAATGTATACATACATATAAATATAAGATAAGATTACAATATTACAGTAATTCTAGACAAAGTTTTTCTAATAAAATTATAGGACACTTCTGCTGAAAAATATTTATTTATTCTAAAATTGATTTAGTTTACAATTTGTTCATATTTTGCATATGCACAAAACCTCAATCCCATTTGTCATACATCTTCTTTTCTACGATTTTGCATTACTTTTTTGCATTACTTTTTTGCATTACTTTTTTAATCTTTTTCTTTAATTCATCAATATTTACTTCTGTATTTTTTACATTTTTCTCCGCAAGTTTTTCCTCCGGTGGAATGAATGCTTGCTCTCTACGTTCAATCCTTCTCTTTTTAGCCTCTTCGTGTTTAGCTTCTTGCTCTTTCATTTTCTTTGCTCTCTTTTGTTCTTCCTTTAAGAAATATTCCCCAGATGCAAGCTGTTTATCAAGTTTGCTTTCTTGTTGCGGCGGTGGGAATGGAGTATACGGTTTCTTCTCTCTCTTCTTTCTTGGTTGTTTCCTCTTACTTACATTTTTACTATTAAACTTAGGTAAAAATCTTTCCCAGTTTTCATTCTTCAATTTGGGATCTTTTGCTAATTCTTTTTTAATCATTAATGCTTTTATATTATAAATAGGATGAATATTTTTCATAGTATCTTCAACGATACGTCTAACTTGTTGTAAACCTTTATAAGGCCCTAACGCAGAGACCGTTTGTCCTTGAACTAATACGTAGCAATCTGTTAACAATTCAATAGATTTTAATGTACATCCATTTGGTCCGATCAATCTTTGTCGTCTCTTAACAAATTTTTCCTTATTTCTTACAAGCGAAGATATTTTTATAATATCAGAACCAATATCGTCTTGTAATACTCTCGCTGCCTGTTCAAAGGGTACAGATCTAGACATGAGCTTTATCATGTCTCGTGCTTTTACAATAATATAAGGATCCCAAGTCTTTCGTGTCGTTTTAACCGTCATGCTACCTTCCACTAGATCTAACTCTGCTTTGATTGCATATTCATCTAATGCTTTTTGTATAAGAGGCCAATGTCCTTTTAAATACTGTTCTCTGTATTTTGGAAACAAAGTAGCAAAAGAACTTTCCTCTAAAAGACGATGTGGATTATCTTTAGGCTTAAATGCTGGAATTTTTAAGGACCAAGCATTATCCACAGGACCACTGACTTTCGGAGCTTCTTCTGAATCTTGATCACTCATTTTTTATAACAAAATTTATAATAACTACAATATTACACCAAATATTTTACTTTTAATCGAAATCAAACAAGATTTTTATAGGTTATACTTGATATTTTTTGATATTCAATTATGCATACACTAAGCTTCTATTGTAAACAAAACTATCAATGAAATAATGTTTTATTTTGTATTGTTTTATATTTTTTCATTAAAATGCTTTAAACACGTGTTTTCACAAAAATACGCCATGAGAACATTCACACCCGTTTACAAGCATGGATAATTCAAGAGCGCTATCTGTCCACATGAGATATAGACGTACTACTACGAAATACTACCTACTACTACGTACTATCGATATGAATTAAATCATTCATAATATAATACATAAACAAAACATACATTTTATGTACCTATTTTTATACTTTTAGAAATAGTCAAATTTAATACATGTAAATATATAATAAAAATTCATGATTACTTTATATTAAATATATATTATATTATTGTAATTTATGTAATATAAATTATCATATGAGTAGAAAAAATAAATAACCAAAACTGTCGATAAGACAGAGCTCGACTAATAAAAAATATCTGTATTCTTTAATTGTAAATAATAGTATATGATATATATTCATTGATAGTAAATATTATAGTATATATATATATAGTTAAACTATAATATATTTTTAAATAATTATATTTAATTTTTAGTGTATAAACATGTGTGTGCCTTCAGAAATGCAATTATATGAATATTTTAAAATAAAGCAATTTAAGAGACAATCAAATAAAAAAGAATCCAGAAGGTTTAACGATAAATCCCACGATGGTCACCTGTAACAAGAAGAAAACTATATTAATCATACAATCAAGTGATACAATAGCCTGACATATAAGTGGTCCAATTCAAAGATGCATTTTTCATTTGAATTCCCTATTTATTGTTATTCAATCTCTATTTACCGTTTGTAAAATAAAATTAAATTTAAACGCATAATTTTACATTAAAAATATAATTAATTAAGAAACAGGAAAACTACAAATATTATAATAAGTTACTAATACAAATATTATCCTATTAATTATTATAAAATACTTTTAAACAACGTTATATACAAAAGAAAAATTGTAAATTTAATAAAATACAATCAGAGTAAAAAATCTCATAAAGACGAAATAAGAGAAAAGAAATGACTGTAATATTTATTGAACGTTATTCAAACTTCAAAATTAAATAACACGAGAATTGTAATTTTTTTGAGTCTAACTAACTAAAAACTTGTGCACCATTAGGACGATTTTGACACAGATTTGGTGTGCCAAGGAGATGGAATGGTCCTTCATCTCCAATTACAACTACAAATTATTGACGAGCAAGCAAGTAATATAACAAAATATAAAATATGACTAGAGAACTATTCTCAATAGGTTCGAACTTGTTGTTGAACCTTTGAATATAGCTCAATAGTCTATGTAGTTGCCCTCTTCAGCCACAATTAAGTGGGGGCCTCTTCGGCATTTAGCCTCTTCTTTCTTCATCCCTGAAAACTGCATTGGACATTTTCTACGTGCGACAAGATAACTCGTATTATGTTACTATTCTAATTCTCAATTATTAAAAAATTAATTTACATTCTCTGTTTATTAGAAAAACTCGTGAACTATCAATGAAATTATAGTTGATTGATATATACACGAGCACAATTAAACGAATGTACAAGCAGTCAATAATCGATGACCTAATAACACATCGCACTTTCAATGTCAAAAAATAAAATAGAATTGAAATAAATAATGCAATAAATGTTATGCATTTTTTTGCAATATTTTTATTTCACATTCATTCGTTATATTGATTAATATTAAATATTTCTGATTGAGAAAATCGCGATTGTGCGAAGTGCTAATATTATAATACTTAAAACTAAGTATCAAATGGATCAAAGTATTTGCTTGTTTGTTCGACTCTATCTCCTTCGAGATAGAATCGAAATAGAAATAAGTCTTTCAAATCGTTGCAAATTCCTTTGAATCTCATGATACATAATAAAAATTACAAAAGAATTACAAAATAAATTTACAAAGGAAGCATAATAGAATTAATAAAAAAAAAAAATTTTGGTAACAATTCTGTATAAACCAGGAGGCGAAATTTCCACTCCGGAGTGGACACAAACCTCGTGCCTTTCATGGATCCTATCTACTTAAAATTAAAGTTTTCACATTCGCTCAAAGAAGTATGCTACCTGCCTGCTAATTACCCATATTTAAAAAGAGCAAATACACATACGTACCCACCCACTCACTCCACGATTCTCTCACATACCACCAGGGTGCAAAAGCCTATACTAGAGAGCATGCCCCGGGGCACCTCCGACACCCTAGTTCAACCACGTGTTTTCTAAAATTATGGGAGTACGTACCAATGCTGTAATCGACTGCCAAGGCTAATGATTATTGCATAAAAGACTAAAACAAAATACTGGTACATACTAGTATATATGCATACTAGTAATATACAAGTATATCAAAGTTTCCACAAATAAATGCGGTAACTCTACTATTCAAAACGATTTTATTACGAAAAAGAAAATTAGAAAAATTTAATATATTTAAATAGAAAAATACAACTATGTGTATTTTTTATATCACACCTAGCTCTAGGTGTGCTATACTAAGTAGTATTCTAAGTGGTAAATAATGCATTAATTAGAAATTATCACGAAACGATGTACAGTACACACTACCTAAACGCACATACAGGTGTAAAGTACATCGTGCAATCACTAGCACAATGACAGCCGCCAATAGGGGAAAAACTTAAAACTAAACCTATACTAACAGTTTCTCACCCATACGAGTAGCACCTGGTCACACGTATAGATGAGAACGCAGAAAGTATAGGTGGGAGAAACGGGAGATTAGTATATTAGAAGCTGAAAATCCTGACCTAAAAAATATGATTAAATACACATAAATATATAACACATAAATACATTTCAATAAAAATTCATCTAAGCGACTAAGGACTCTACAATTTATTTGATAAATAATAACTTTAAAAATCTTTTAATATCTTTTAAAATATTTCAGAACCTCGGACGACTCCTTTCATTAAGTTGGCTGTTCTAATAAAAGAACTGGGCTTTGAGCCACCACTTAATTGCTAGAATCTATCCGTCGCGAATGGGTTTGTCTTCTTGCTCATTTATTTATAATATCGAAATATCGATACATCAAAATTAATCGCGATTAGATAAACTAAATACGAAACAATGCATGTAAGACATTTATTACATGCTTTTATGAACGAAAACGAGTAAATTAATGCTCGATTTCGCCACTACTAACCACGAACAAAACACGTAATAAAAAAGAAAGTGCATTAGTTAATTGTAATATTAATTAAGTGAATTTAACCGATGAGGCAAGAAAACCTATCCTAAACTAATATAAAATATACAATATAGTACAATACAATATACAATTTTCATGAGTAATTCCAAAAGAAGAATTACTCATGTGCTCGTCAATAATTTATTGAAATAATTACAACCAGTAACTCGTGCCGATTAGGACCTTTCATCCTCGACATGATTGAGCACCGGAGGGACTTTAAATATTTTGACTCACTGCGTAAGAAGTTCTACGATGGCTCCAAAACACTTCTACTTTGCAGCAAGTATTTGTAGTCTGCTGATCGAAGAGTTCCTCGATTTGGTATTGAAGAAAATCCACCGAAGATCAATCGAAGATCCACCGAATATCTATCGATGATCCATCGAAGAATTCATCCTACATCTTTGATAAGGTAGGAAGTTTGTCGTCATATCTGTAAAATAAAATACAACAAAACGGTAAGTTATATATAATATGATCAAAAATCATAGCAAACAAAAACGAATAAAATGTTAATAAAACTGGATACTTACAATGCATTCCTATGAGATGAAGCTCAATTGCACCATGGCGATGCACCTCGCGTGAATCTAATAACGCGTTGTTAACGAAAATAAGAAACTATAGATGAGTTTCTTATCGCGAAACCGAAATTTTATTATACGGCGAACAACACTGATTCTAATTCGCGTTTGATTTTAATATGTTTTACGCCCGATCACTGATTCTACAACTGCTTCCAAAGACTGCTTTGCACACAGTCAATGCAAGTAAAAATATCTTCATTGATGCACTGATTCTAATACGCGAACAGTCTGTGCGACTGATTAAAGATAAAAATACAACTTTTGTCGAACACAATCTAATGCAATTACTGCTTTGGTCGCAGTTAATTTAATATGAAAAATTTCTAATACAATCGCGTAACACGAGCGAATTGAAATGAGCGAACGAACGTGCTTCTAATCCGTGATTTTAATTATATTTAATCGATTGCAACACTCCCGTATATTGCTTCGCGCACGATTGCAATCTGAAACAGAAATAAAAAACAATACTATTAATATCATTACTATTACTGGAAACAATTAAAATGTTTGTAGAATTATTGAATACAAAAATATACTCACTTCGAATATTCATCGATGAATGCAAGATGGGTCTCCTACCCTTAGGATGACGACGAATAAAACTTTTTAAACTTTTTAACTTTTACACTTGCGAGTTTCTTAACCGAGCAAACGAAATTTTAACATACGACGATCAACACTGACTTTACTTTCCAATTTTTTGTATTTTATTTTTACGATGCAACACACGAGTACTTCATTGCCTACGCGCTCGATTGCAATGATGTTCTGAAACAGAAAAAGAAAAAGAACAATCAATATCATTGTTATAATAAAAATCCATTAAAATTATCATAGAAGTGTTTGATAGAAAAATATACTTACTTTTAGTCTTCATTGATGACTGCAGGATGGGTATCCTACCCTTAGGATGACGATGAATAAAATAAAATTAAATAAAACTCTGAAAAGCTGAAACATACTAAAAATTATATTATAATATCTTCTGTGAATCATTCCTGAAGGCATTGCACACTTTTAAAGATATCTTATCAAAAACAATCAATATAAATTCAAGCAATATTAATTGTCTTAACCTCACTACTTGTATATATAAAATTATATACAAAGTATGTATAATGTTAGTAAAAATAATAATTGAAAATTTTTAAAGTGATAATATATAACTCAATAAAGAATAACGTGAAAAATAAAACCTTTTTATATTATTCTATATCTAATGAAAAACTTATTAAAGTATTTAATGTTAGAACATTGAAGATTTTTATGTTAGATAACGTTAGAAATAACATTATTAAATAGTTTAATACAACACATTCGTTAGATTTTAACTCTTGAAAGGACTGAAGGGGAATGAAGATCTCTCTGCGTATATCTCGTAGAAGTGTCAAATGCTCAGTGCTCGACGTTATAATCTTAAATTTATCGATTAGGTGGATTATTCACTTTATACACATGCCCAACGTTGGGAAAGTCATATAAACAACATTTAATAAAAGTACTTTCATAGAGGACAACGTCTCATTTCAACGGTGGATTTCGAAGGGGGCGGTACATACGTCATATATTCCTAGCTTTTAGACAACAATAGACATTTCTATCGATTAATTAACAATTATTTTAATATTCTAATGCACTCTACTTATATTTCAGATTGTTTAAACACATATGTACTGGTTCAAACATTACATACTTATTAACATACTTGGAATAAAAAATAATTTTAATGTACTATTTTTCTAGATGATAATGTTATTTTATATCCAAAGTCATCATTGCACAGGGACGTTAAAAAAATGTATATTAGTTTAAACAATTACATAAAAATGGAAGGAATGTTTAAATCAGAACGTTGCAATGTGATTAAGTTTTTAGTCTATATTGTCTTTATTTTACTCGTTATTTTTTAAATATTAACAAGGAACGTATACACCTAATAGGAAAAAAAATTAGATAATAATAATTATTAATTGGATTAATAATTAGATAATTATAATAATTAATAAAATTGATATTTAATTTATGTAATAAATAAATTATGTACATTTTTCTGTGCGGTGTGATAACGTTTATAGTGCATATTATTTTTATCCTTTTCGTTATTTTTTAAATATTAATAAGATACGTGTACATTAAATATAGTAAAATAGAATAAATTTTTTATTTATTTAATAAATAAATTATCATATCTAGCTTGACTAACGTGGTCATGAAGAAAGCCGAGTTACGTACGTGTGACGGGGCAAGCTTGTGTGTAAATAATTTTGTTGTAAATAATTTTCCTATATACTAACAGATTCTTCTAGCAAATGACTTCCAAATGATATAATCGAAAGATTACGATAATGTCGCGGATAAAAAGTATTTGCGTAGAAAAAATTCCAAGTACATTGCTATGCATTTTTCTAGGTAATTATATATATATACATGTCTTGTTTTACGGCATCATTTCTATAGATATCGACTTATAATGATCGATTTTTAGTGTTTCGCTTAATAAAGTATATATTTCGATAATTGTTATGTTCCTATATCCTATTTTTAACCATTCTATATTTTTCTATAATAGATGGAAAAAATGCAAAAATATCAAGCAGCGATGATGCCATCAGATTTCTACGTTTCCTTGCGGGTTGACCCCTTCGTGATACATCACTGCCACCATATTGGAAGTCTGAGAAAAGTGTACATGTTCCAGCGTACTGCGTAATTTCGTTTAATCCAGGTAATTGAAAAGTATTTTACACCTTCCTATTATATATCAAACGATAGCTACACACAAGATTTTCATACGTGAGTGTTTTCAAAATGAAATATTAAAAAGTTCGGATGATATCTGTGAAAATATATTAATCGATGTATGTCGGTTTCGAGCCACATCTCACCAATGTTACTTAACAATATTTCTTTTAATTTCTAGCTTTTTTCACAATATCGATACTTACTACAATCTCTAATGATGCTTTAATTAATTATTTTTCAGAATTACGTATTCAAAGATCGTATATCGTGTTAAATTGGATTTTTATCACATACACACACATACACTCATATATTTCATTTTCTTTATATTATACTAATGTAATCTTTTTTTCCTTTTTTAGATTTCCGAACATTGGAAGAGTCCAAAAGGAATACATATACTCAGTCTAACAGTTGTGTTTACTCCTTTTTATTTTCATATTCATCGAGGTACGCTTTCTTCTTTTTTTAAGCTATGTAACATAAAGATATGTATAGAAAGAGTGAGAACGAGAGTAGGAGAGAGAGAGATAGAAAGAAACCAAATCATTCACCTACAAGCAACTATGAATGTGTATGTATATTTGTATGAATTTATCGAGGTGAAAACAGAAGAATAACCGTCGAAACGAAACGTAAACAGTCGAGCACTGAGCATTTGACACTTCTACGAGATATACGCAGAGAGATCTTCATTCCCCTTCCGTCCTTTCAAGAGTTAAGATCTAACGAATGTGTTGTATTAAACTATTTAACAATTTTATTTCTAACGTTATCTAACATAAAAATCTTCAACGTTCTAACATTAAATACTTTAATAAGCTTCTCATTAGATAGAATAGTATAAAAAAGTTTTATTTTTTAGATTACTCTTTATTGAGTTATAAATTATAACTTAAAAAATTTTCAATTAATATTTTAAATAACATTACATACTTTGTATGTAATATTATACAAGTAATGAGATTAAGGCAATTAATATTGCTTGAATTTATATTGATTCTTTATGATAAAATATCTTTGAAAGTGTGCCATGCCTTCAGGAATGATTTCAGGAAATATTGTAATATTTAATTGTATGTAATATAATTTTTAGTATGTTTCAGATTTTCAGAGTTTTATTTAATTTTATTTTATTCATCGTCATCCTAAAGGTAGGATACCCATCCTGCAGTCATCAATGAAGACTAAAAGTAAGTATATTTTTCTATCAAACACTTCTATGATAACTTTAATGGATTTTTATTATAACGATGATATTAATTGTTCTTTTTCTTTTTCTGTTTCAGAACATCATTGCAATCGAGCGCGTAGGCAATGAGGTACTCGTGTGTTGCATCGATAAAATAAAATATAAAAGAATCGGAAAGTAAAGTCAGTGTTGTACGCCCTATGTAAAAGTTTCGTTTGCTCGGTTAAGAAACTCCGTAAGTTTTTTTTATTCGGTTTAAACGTGTGCTCATCGTCATCCTAAGGGTAGGATACCCATCGTGCATTCATCACTGAAGAATAAATGTAAGTCAATTTTTATATAAAACATTTTCTCAATAATTATAATAATGTTTTTATATCAATGGTCTATATAATCTTGTTTTTATTTTTGTTTCAGATCATCGTTGGAATAGTGTCACAATTTATTAATTAAATTCATTTGGAAATTCGTTTAACACTAGATTTTTTCATTATTGTTTCATTTACTATTTTTTAATAACTTACAAAAATTGTTTGTATGAAGAAATGGGTAGAGAGGAGGAATTAATATTTACATATATTTCATTATAGTATTAAAAATCAACGTATATTTTGAAAAAATAATATTAAAATTTTATGTATATGTAGCATATGTAGCAAGAAAATTTGATATGAGTCAAATTGGTTTACTGTTAGTTCATTAATCTAGTGTTAATTGAATTAACTGCATGTAATGCAGTTTTAGAATCAGTGTTAGTGCATTGTCATCGTCATCCTAAGGGTAGGAGACCCATCGTGCATTCATCGTTGAAGATTCGAAGTAAGTTTTTTTTTGTATCTCATAATTCCACAAACATTTTAATTGTTTTCAGTAATAGTAATGATATTAATAGTGTTTTTTTTTATTTCTGTTTCAGATTGCAATCGTGCGCGAAGCAATATACGGGAGTGTTGCAATCGATTAAATATAATTAAAATCACGGATTAGAAGCACGTTCGTTCGCTCATTTCAATTCGCTCGTGTTACGCGATTGTATTAGAAATTTTTCATATTAAATTAACTGCGACCAAAGCAGTAATTGCATTAGATTTTGTTCGACAAAAGTTGTATTTTTATCTTTAATCAGTCGCACAGACTGTTCGCGTATTAGAATCAGTGCATCAATGAAGATTTCTTTACTTGCATTGACTGAGTGCAAAGCAGTCTTTGGAAGCAGTTGTAGAATCAGTGATCGGGCGTAAAACATATTAAAATCAAACGCGAATTAGAATCAGTGTTGTTCGCCGTATAATAAAATTTCGGTTTCGCGATAAGAAACTCATCTATATTTTCTTATTCTCGTCTATACCGCGTTCTTAGATTCACGCGAGGTGCATCGCCATGGTGCAATTGAATTTCATCTCATTGGATTGCATTGTAAGTATTCATTTTAATTTACATTTTACTTGATTTATTTTTTATACGATTTTGGATTGTATTGCAGATAACTTATCGTTATGTTCTATTTTATGTTACAGATAAAACGATGGATTTTTTTCCTTTTCAATAATATGGAGTTGATTCTTCGATGGATTCTTCGATGGAACTTCGATGGATCTTCGATGGATCTTCGATGGTACTTCGATGGATCTTCGGTAGATCTTCGGTGGAACTTCGTTGGATCGCCTTCAATACCAAATCGAGGAACTCTACCATCGTCGGACTACAACACTTGCTGCGAAGTAGGAGTGTTTTGGAGCCATCGTAGAACTTCATACGCAGTAAGTCAAAAAATTTAAAGTCCCTCCGGTGCTCAATCATGCCGAGGATGAAAGGTACTAATCGGCACGAGTTACCGGTTGTAATTATTCCAATAAATTATTGACGAGCACATGAGTAATTTTTCTTTTGGAATTACTCATGAAAATTGTATATTGTATTGTATTATATTGTATATTTTATATTAGTTCAGGATAGGTTTTCTTGCCCCATCGGTTAAATTCACTTAATTAATATTACAATTAACTAATGCACTTCTTTTTTTATTACGTGTTTTGTTCGTGGCTAGTAGTGGCGAAATCGAGGATTAATTTACTCTTTTTCTAAAAAAGTACTGGAGTCTAAAGTACTCCAGAAAAGCATGAAATAAATGTCTTACATGCATTGCTTCGTATTTAGTTTATCTAATCGCGATTAATTTTGATGTATCGATATTTCGATATTATAAATAAATGAGCAAGAAGACAAACCCATTCGCGACGGATAGATTCCAGCAATTAAGTGGTGGCTCAAAGCCCAGTTCTTTTATTAGAACAGCCAACTTAATGAAAGGAGTCGTCCTAGGTTCTGAAATATTTTAAAAGATATTAAAAGATTTTTAAATTTATTATTTATCAAATAAATTGTAGAGTCCTTAGTCGCTTAGATGAATTTTTATTGAAATGTATTTATGTGTTATATATTTATGTGTATTTAATCATATTTTTTAGATCAGGATTTTCAGTTTCTAATATACTAATCTCCCGTTTCTCCCCCCTATACTTTTTGCGTTCTCATCTATACGTGTGCCCAGGTGCTACTCGTATGGGTGAGAAACTGTTAGTATAGGTTTAGTTTTAAGTTTTTCCCCTATTGGCGGCTGTCATTGTGCTAGTGATTGCACGATGTACTTTACACCTGTATGTGCGTTTAGGTAGTGTGTACTGTACATCGTTTCGTGTTAGTTTTTAATTAATGCATTATTTAATACTTAGAGTACTACTTAGTATAGCACACCTAGAGTTAGGTGTGATATAAAAAATACACACATGGTTGTATTTTTCTATTTAAATATATTAAATTTTTCTAATTTTCTTTTTCGTAATAAAATCGTTTTGAATAGTAGAGTTACCGCATGTATTTGTGGAAACTTTGATATACTCGTATAATACTAGTATGCATATATACTAGTATGTACTAGTATTTTTTATTTAGTCATATTTGCAATAATCATTAGCCTTGGCAGTCGATTACAGCAATTGGTACGTACTCCTATAAGTTTAGAAAACACGCGTTTGAACTAGGGTGTCGGAGGTGCCCCGGGGCATGCTCTCTAGCTTAGGCTTTTGCACCCTGGTGGTATGTGAGAGAATCGTGGAGTGAGTGGGTGGGTACGTATGTGTATTTGCTTTTTTTAAATATGGCAGGTAGCATACTTCTTTGAGCGAATGTGAAAACTTTAATTTTAAGTAGATAGGATCCAGGAAAGGCACGAGGTTTGTTTCCACTCCGGAGTGGAAATTTCGCCTCCTGGTTTATACAGAATTGTTACCAAAATTTTTTTTTTTTATTCATTCTCTTATGTTTCCTTTGTAAATTTATTTTGTAACTCTTCTGTAGTTTTTATTACGTATCATGAGATTCAAAGGAATTTGCAACGATTTGAAAGATTTATTTCTATTTCGATTCTATCTCGAAGGAGATAGAGTTGAACAAACAAGCAAATACTTTGATCCATTTGATACTTTGTTTTAAGTATTATAATATTAGCACTTCGCACAATCGCGATTTTCTCAATTAGAAATATTTAATATTAATCAATATAACGAATGAATGTGAAATAAAAATATTGCAAGAAAATGCATAACATTTATTGCATTATATATTTCAATTCTATTTTATTTTTTGACATTGAAAGTGCGATGTGTTATTAGGTCATCGATTATTGACTGCTTGGACATTCGTTTAATTGTGCTCGTGTATATATCAATCAACTATAAGTTCATTGATAGTTCACGAGCTTTACTAATAAACAGAGAATGTATATTAATTTTTTAATAATTGAGAATTAGAATAGTAACATAATACGAGTTATCTTCTCTCACGTAGAAAATGTCCAATGCAGTTTTCAGGGATGAAGAAAGAAGAGGCTAAATGCCGAAGAGGCGAATGCCGAAGAGGCCCCCACTTAACTGTGGCTGAAGAGGGCAACTACATAGACTATTGAGCTATTTTCAAAGGTTCAACAGCAAGTTCGAACCTATCGAGAATAGTTCTTTCGTCATATTTTATATTTTATTATATTTCTTGCTTGCTCGTCAATAATTTGTAGTTGTAATTGGAGATGAAGGACCATTCCATCTCCTTGGCACACCAAATCTGTATCTAAATCGTCTAAAAGGTGCACAAGTTTTTAGTTAGTTAGACTCAAAAAAATTACAATTCTCGTGTTATTTAATTTTGAAGTTTGAATAACGTTCAATAAATATTACAGTCATTTCTTTTCTCTTATTTCGTTTTTAAGACTTTTTACTCTGATTGTATTTTATTAAATTTGCAATTTTTCTTTTGTATATAACGTTGTTTAAAAGTATTTTATAATAATTAATAGGATATTATTTTTATTAGTAATTTATCATAATATTTGTACTTTTCCTGTTTCTTAATTAATTATATTTTGTAATGTAAAATCACGCGTTTAAATTTTATTTTATTTTACAAACGGTAAATAGAGATTGAATAACAATAAATAGGGAATTCAAATGAAAAATGCATCTGTGAATTGGACCACTTATATGTCAGGCTATTGTATCACTTGATTGTATGATTAATATAGTTTTCTTCTTGTTACAGGTGACCATCGTGGGATTTATCGTCAAACCTTCTGGATTCTTTTTTATTTGATTGTCTCTTAAATTGCTTCATTTTAAAATATTTATATAATTGCATTTCTGAAGGCACACACATGTTTATACACTAAAAATTAAATATAAATATTTAAAAATATATTACAGTTTAACTATACTATAATATATACTATCAATGAATATATATCATATACTATTATTTACAATTAAAGAATACAGATATTTTTTATTAGTCGAGCTCTGTTTTATCGACAGTTTTGGATATTTATTCTTTTCGAGTAATGAACAATTATTTTATTGCACTAATGTACTCTACTTTTATTACAGGAAAACTTTTCTCTCCAACAGAATCTCAATTGTACTCCTTAATATATTATGTTTAGTTGTATTTTTATTGAATACTCGACAAATGTTTGGCTTTATGCATTTTTTTTTTCTTTGAATGTATTTGAACTGCACAGATTGTAGTGTATAGTGTCACACATGTTTTTTTATGTACTATTAGTCCCCCTTTATATTTTAACCCCTTTGAAAGGGGTAAAGGGCATCACCCCTTTACACATAAAAAAGGGGTAGCTGTTAAAAAAGGGTGTTGCAGCTGGAAAAGTATAGGCCTATCTATCTAGATGTATTATATCTAAATATTTTGTTATATTATATATAATTAAGTATCTGATGTAATAGTCTATTTTTTATTGCATTTTATGTTTCGCTGTAATTGAAAAATATGTTTATTAAGATAAGACTCTTAATACATTATTTATTCTAGATAATACTGCGGGGCAATATTTTTTCTTACGTGTAGTAAAAATTCAGCGAGCCACACCCCTTTAGCGGTGGGATTTGGAATATTCGTTCAGGGCATGCTCCGTCTCATAGCCAATACAGATCTTTCCGCAGAGGATACCGTCTCTCTCTTATACTCTTGACGGAGGATCTACTCCCAGGGATAGGGAGATAGGTTCCCATGATTGGTCAGGGTAACGTAGTCTACCAACAGCTACGCTGCTGTTTAAAAGGGGTTGCTCAGTTCTCCGTTGGCTGTCGTTGCCTTTAGATCGTAGTATATCTTTTCATCAATCAGTGAGCACGTATTGTTGAAGTGCTTATAGATAATACAAATTTTAATGGATTTAAGATTTGTAAGTATTTATATCGGTGTTTAATGGTTTTCATATAAAATTATTTTTATTATTATCTAAAGTATATATTTAAACAAATAATTTTTATTTTATCTCTTATAGTATATCTATTTTATTCACTTTTTTTCCTAATATTACTTCTATATATATTTACATTTTTAATTTTTAATTTTTATCTGTTTAATTATTACTACGCGTTTCAATGAAAGTTTCTATAAACATTTATAAACATAGTTCTAACATATAGTATGAGATTAAGAATGTTACTATCCATTACAGAAGAATAATTCTCCACCCCTTTGATATAAAATTCTGTTGGGTACCCTTTTTGTAGGTAAACCCTTTTTTAGGCACCCCTTTTTTAAGATATCCCTTTTTGAGGGTATCTTTTTTCTACTTTTGGAGACTACTTTTTGAAACACCAGAGATTTTACCTGTTTTATTTGGACCCAAAAATATTATCATTTTTCTTTATAAACATCTGTATTATGGAGAATGAATAAATTCTTCTGCTTTAAAAGGCTATGTGCTAGAGTTAAAAAGCATGAATTAAATTGAGCTTTATTCTCATTTGATGCTAGAGACATAATAAAGGGTGGAGCTTACTTTCCCTTCCACTTTGCATCAGATATGAAAAGAAACTAAAGGGTAGGCAGTCTTATGTAGAAGTTGAAAGAGGGTACTTTGCTTGAATGGCAGCATCGTTATTCTCATTTAAACCACATCTATTATCTAATAGTATATGAAATAAATACTTTTGTAAGCTTTCAAATATACTTTTTATGTAGGTACAAAGTATTAAAAAAGATAGATAGGAATATATGTGCTGAAGTGAAAGTGAGATTGTGTTATATTTAGTATTACAAACTGTGATATGTGTAAAATGAAAGATATAAGCTGTCTTTTATAAGTTATATAAGTCTTTATTCTTTTTTGTAAATAATGATAAAGCCATTTATTCGTATTTTGAGATATTTGAGGGTTTGCGTTTAAATGACGATTAATGATTTTTCAATATAAATTTATTAAAAATAATAAAATATGTAATTATGATTGAAATTTAAAATTTCATATGTTTTCAAAATCTCATATGATAACATTATTGCGAGCATCGTTGATCTTCCTTATTGACTTCTCACAGTATCGTGATAATTCCTAAAAATACTGCAAGATGTCGCGGTAGAAAATATTTAATATTTTACGGGGTCATGCTTGGTCAGAATTTTGAAAAAAATCAATTTTTCTTAGCTTTTAATATTATCACTTTTTGAGAATATACTTTGAAAATCTTAAGCCTTAATAAATAATATGACAAATATTATTTATTTTATTCCTTTTTGGCGATGCATATAAGTATGTAAATACTTACACACAGTAAAATAATTATAGTATTAATTTAACAAATAAAAGTACAAATTCAAAGATTCATGTATTGTTAAGAAATTAATTATAAAGAATAATAATTTAATAGATATCTTATCGTAAACAAAATTTTCGGCGAAATCAAAGGCGAAAATGTTTTCGATATAGTTTTAGAGGGTTGAAATCCTGACAGTAGAGATAAACGCGAATAAATCTATTTTTCTGTCTACCCCTGGAATCGTTTCGCCAAAAGCCCGCTTACCTTTGTTCGCTGTTTCAGAACTTGGAGTCGTTTTCGATAAAGTTTGCGCGCTAACCAAAGGCGTGTTTGCATTTCTCTCCCTTAGGGAGATCGTCTCTGGCGCGCAATTCCGAAAAGCCGATTTCAATTCCGTTTCCTTCTATAGGGAAAAAGAAATCTCGAGTGACAGACATGGTTCAAAGAGAGATAGAGCCAAAAATACGAAAAAGAGAGAGAAAGCGAGGGTGAATTCACCCTGGGATTAGAAGAATCGCGTAGACAGGAGCCGCAACATGCGTGACTATCCCAAGAACTCCCTACATCTTTGAGAGTCCCATTGCATCGATCCTTTTTCAACCGCTTTCTTTGCTTATCTCAACTTGTTCTGTGATGCTAAGGAACCATGGACCGGTAAGTGGGAAAAATATTGTAGTCATTTTTCGGGGTAGATTCTCAGCCTTATATTTTATTCAGTTTAAGATTCACAGTTCGGACGATTCGATTATTTTCATATTATTATTCTTATCTTATTGCCATTATTATTATTATTATTATTAAGAGAATATGTTCGAGGAACGAATATAAAAAGAAATTCGAATTCTCATTGAGATTTCTTCGTGTGTAACGTTGCTAGGTGGTATAACGATGAGCTTCGTTTCCGTCTCCGGTCTTCACAATTTCTGCCCCGTCAACTCCATTCTTCCGCGGTCTGGCTCCGTATGTCTTGCCTCTTTTACGTCCTAGACGTGAACGAAAAGCTCAGAAATTCTAGTTAGGCGAAGCTCACGTTCTCAATGTATCTGAGTATTAAGAGGAGTATTAAAATAAATTTTTTAGAAATTTTGTTGATTCATAAAAAATTCAGAATTTCGACGGTTGAAATTTGTTCAATTCGAAAATATAAGTAACAGTGGAGTAAGGACAAGAAATACTGTCGATTCTGTGCGGGTAACCAGGAACAGAGAATTTTTCCTAAAGAAAAAAGAAAGAAAAATGTTTTATGAGCGACAAGGAATGACCGAAGAGTTGACCTCTTTCTCTCTCTCTCTCTCTTTTTTTTTGCTCTAGGATACAGAAGATGCTTCTCGTTCGATATTTTTCATTCCTCGTGTGCAGCGCATAAACACATTTTTATATGACACAGGAGTTGATGTATCTTTCCCTCTCTGGGATCTGGTTCTCGGTTGGAATAGAAGCCTTTGTCCAGGGTGCTGTCCATGCTTCTTGATATTCCGGCGGCGCCTTCGTCCTTTCGGGACGTTCCATCCTTGCCACCCTCGATTTCTCTTTCTTGCTTTTCCTTCCTTTCCACCCTTGCATATGTCCTCCAAGATCGTCGTCCTCCATCAATACTTTTTTCGAAGAAAAAAATCATTCCTTCGACTAGAGAGAAATTCTAAAAGAGTTTTCACAAGAATCGCGATTCGTGAATTTAATGGTAGGAAAGGATGGATGATCCAATTCGATCCCTTTTACTCTTTCTAGAGTAACGCGTATCTAAAGGAGAGAACCATTCGGCTTGCTTTGTCGCTAAAAGATTCCTTGAGTTTTCTCTCTTTGTACGGGGTGGGCTCTTTTGCGCAGAGACCAGACCCGGCCAATAAAAACTTTACAACTTCGTAATGAATGCAAGAAATAATTATCTCATGAATACATTAGTTTTATTATCTCTCGACACGGACGAGGACCGTAAAAGAGGCATTGGATATCTCGACCCTTCCCGTCTTACTTATGTTCCTCTCTTCTCATCCCCCCCGTTCCTTTCTCCCACCTTCCTTCTCTCTTTGTCTCTCTTTCCTTCCTCTCTTTTCTTTCTCATTCTCACGATCGATATCCTCTTCTTCGTTCGATAATTCTCCGATCTCGCGATGCTAACATCTAGCCGCTTGCTTTGGGGAAGGAGAATGGAAAGCTTTTCAGTAATCTCGCAGCGTCAGCCGAGAGATCGAAGGACGCCCGATAGCCTCGACTTCGAACGCTATAAACCCCATTAGTCTTGCTACCTTGAACAATAATATCGCTTTTAAATTTGATCTCGTTGACGATGGTAGACGTAGATACTGATAGATCGCGGGAAAGGAGGAACGGGGTTAAAGAGCAACGAGGAGTGGGGGTGTTGGAGGTAGAGTATACTCGCATTTACGTCATTTATCGTAGAAACTTCCTTCGTTTGGCTATATCAGTAGAAAACCCTTTATGTGAATACTGCGAGATGCGAGGAGATGGAGAAAAAGAGGGAGGGAGGGTGAGAGAGAGAAAGAAAAGAAGAGGAGGGCGAGCACAGGGCTCGTGACACGGAGTGATTGATCGTTGCCTCGCGACACCCCCGTCTTACTTCTAGAGTGGATAAAGGGGTGGAAAAAGGAGTGGAAACCCTTTCACGCTTTCACGGATCAGTCACAGGATCACGTTTTCAGCCCAACCTTCTCGTTTCCTCGGCCTCGAAGTTCGCCTCCGAGCAAGCTCGACTCCTTTCGTACAAGGCACATGCATCACCCAGTGTCCTACCGACGACTTTCATCCCCGGTCCTTTTTCTCTCTCGTGAGATCGCATCTTCAAGATTGAGACCATAATGTTTTCCTATATAATATTCATTTTAACGAGGTGATTTTCTTTCAAGGTTCCTCTTACATATAATTTAATAATCAATTATATACGAGAGGTATTTTTCATAAAATAATGGAAGATCATCCTTTCTCGAGATCCATCCTATTTTCTCGTTCGTTTACGCGGCGCATGTTTCTCCGGAAGCCGGAGCAGAGGCGACGGCGTCTCATACATCAGGACACCTAATTCTTCCTTTCGTTCAAGTGTAACTCTTATATCTTATCCATTTAGAAGTTCCATTTTGCTGCTTTCAGCTAGCCGACCGGGCTGTCGCTATTAAAACCGACGAGCCACATCGTCGTGTCATTGATAGCCTTTACTACTTCTACTACTTCTCTCTCTCTCTCTCTCTCTCTCTCTAAGTTCGAAGCTAACGAACGAAAAGGGTTTCGATGAACGTCGATAAAGCCGAAGGCAACGTCAAGGAAATCGTTTTCTTGCGTTTCAAGTAAAACATTTTCTATCGTTCTCGATACGTCAAAGTTCGAACAATGAGATCAATTTATGAAATCGATACTGTGCAATCGATATTCTAATAAAAAAAAAGAACAACACGAAAAAAGCGCGTGGAACCTACACGCGAGTAAAACATTTTTTTTCAATCATTCTTATCAATGACTGTTGCACTTTTTGTGTTTCGCGCTTGAAATTGTTTGCATTCGTTATGTGGTTGTCTCGTGTTTCCACTGCCGCCTTCCGCAAATTCTTCTCGATCGATATTTTCCCGTTTCTTCCCTACCACTCAGTGTTCCTCTAAAAACCTTTCACTTTTCGTTTCGCTTGAAAATTTTCGGTACCCTCCCGAAAGAAGTTTGACTTCAATATAAGCGTGGGTAAGATCGATTTGTGGAATATAATAGGTGGAATCGTAATAGAAAGAATAGCTTTTAGTCGAATGACGATTTCGTCGAATCAGCTATGAAGAGGAGGCACACGGATACATAAGACGAAATTGGATATTGCTGTTAAATATTTGAAAAAGCTTCGATCTGCAGGATTTGGTTGATATCCCATGGGAATACAGACTTTTCCACAATTTTTCCCATTGACCCTTTTCGATTTAGAACGAGCAATTAGTAAAAGAGCTTTTTTTTTCACTTTACTATTTGTCGTAAGATAGGCGCGTTACGATTACTTATGTAACAAGCTCACCTTGCTTTTCATACTTGCCGTTTGCGATATTAACAAAAAAGCGTACGTGCTATCGTGTCAGAGAAATTACGCGCGCACCTCGTTTGTGTAACGTTGCTGCATATAAATAATCGATAAAACCTTTAATGGCCAGAGGCGATACCGAAACGTTTGCTGCTCTTTCGACCTCTTGCTCTCCTAGTACTATATTTAATGTTATAGCGTTGCCGATAATTTAATAAAATATATTGCCCGAGATAGCTTGCAAAACATATTTATATACATATATATATATATACTTATATATATATATATTGGTATATGTGTGCGCGCGTGCGCGTGTGTAGATAAATTCAGTGTGTTCGCGTAGTACAGACATATCATTTTTACATCCGAAATAAGTTTTACTTCAAACAATTCGATAATTCCATATAAGAAAATTGAAAATTCATGAGTGAACGTGTACGTTCGCGACAGGGAACAAACATAGGCATTGGTCGAAGAAAATTTAAAATTGAACATCCTGCAGAATGTAAGGATCAAAGTTCTTACGTCGGTCTCCATCTTCACTCCGATCGGGAGAATGTGTTTTTTTTTCCGCGCCCTCGAATACGTCACATGAATAAAAAATATCCTTCAAAGTTGCCAACCCCAATCTTCAAACGGACGAGACCCACCCCTTATCTCGAGCAATCGTGGAAAGGTAGTTTCAAGTTCTAAGGAATTGGGAAATCGAAAAGGTCTCTCTTTTTTGGACATTTACATGAAATAGGCGCCATATTCAAGAAATTCTATAGACCAAAAATTCAAATTAAAAGGCGATTCGGCGTTTTCGAATCGAAAAGTCGAGAAAACATCGATTTCGACCAGTGCCATCGATAGCTTCCTTTCCTGGAAGCTAACCCTAATATATTGGATCGAGTTTACGGAGGGATGGAGTCACGTTGCGCCAAAAGAGAGAGAGAGAGAAGGTGGATGGATGCTTCGCAGGAAGGGTCTTGCTCGAAGCGTTACGGGTCATAAACCATCCTCGCTTTCTGAAATCGGTTTCTAGCTCGCGCTTGCGCTCATCTAAGAAACACGCGCTTATTTTCAGCGCGCGGCGTCTTCTTTTGCCTTCTTACTCGC
Organism: Polistes fuscatus; assembly: GCF_010416935.1. Classification (NCBI taxonomy): domain Eukaryota; kingdom Metazoa; phylum Arthropoda; class Insecta; order Hymenoptera; family Vespidae; genus Polistes; species Polistes fuscatus. Next base: position 2,244,786 of record NW_025113102.1, read on the forward strand.
TCTGGGGTTCCGATTCGTTTCGATAACACTTGTTTACTTCTTTCTTGTCCACTTCCAAAGTAATAGAATCTCCAATCCCAAAATTCAATCGTTTTATTCTTAGTTACTACATCATTTTTTTTCCATACATTTTTTCCAATATCCAACAAACAGAGGAGTTGCTTTTTGGTTTTTAATTGACAAAAATACACAATGTTGGCAAGTATTTAGGGGGATGACACGCAACATTGCAACCCTTATGATTTTTTAACCGTGAACCGTTTTCACGGACTTATGGCGTACCACCACTCGTCTCGGGTGCCATGTTATTTTAGAGGGCTGATTCGAGAACATTTTTTTTTTTTTATGAATCCACCAGAAATAACTATGTTTCCCATAGCGTTCGACTCTCGAGTATGTACCTTATGTTGTTATCCCGGCGTTGTAATACTTTGCCTCGTGATCGAATTCTCTTGGAAAATGTGTTTTCTACGCAAGATAGAATTTTCGCAAAATGTTTTATCTCATCCACGATCGAGTCGTCGAATGGAAAAATAAACGGCTTGCCTTCCTCCTCTTTCATTTTGACAACGAGAAGAAATTTTTACCTATATACCTATTACATTTTTACGAGTAGGTTTTTAATTATATTTTTAATAAGAATTGGAGTAATGAAATTTGGGCTTTTAGTTTCGTAGTAGGTACGTAAGAAATTCGTCGAATATTCCGATATCTCAGGATGCTCTCGAGAACTGTCTCGGTTTAATGTATGTCTCTTATAGAGCGAGGGTTGCGTTTGATTCATTTCACCCCTGAGGGTGCCCACCTCTTACAGCAGGGTGGATTCGCCACGCGTATCACCGGGGATGATTTTTTTCAAGTCAAACGCATTTTGCTCGTAGTTGCGCGAATCCACCCTGGAAGACTTTACATGGCCGTTATAAGCTAACGCACTTCATTTAAAGATCGTCGAACGACGAAAAGTCTCCGATGAAAAAAAGGGAGGAAGGTCCATTTTCGTTTTTTCTTTTTTCTTCTTTTTTTTTTCTTTTCTATCACTCCCTTATGTTCTTGTCCTCGTTTTTTTTATGGACCGACTTCATATAAGTATACATATATACTCGTATATGTATCGAATAAGCGAGGGTGGACTTTACAATCGGAGGGTCGCGTCTTTTTCACGCTCGACGTGACTCGCGGCTTTTCGCGTGGTTTTCATTCGATTGAGTTATTCGCTCGACAACTCAGGAAAGGGAGGAGGAAGACGGGTGGGGGGGGAAGGGAGTTAGCGTGTCCTCGCTTTTTAAAAACGTTTTCCCTTTCTATCGAGTTAAAGTAAAAGAAAATATGTGTGTTTCCGAAAAGAAAAGAGGGATCGAATCGGTATCGATTCTCGATGGACGTATCGATAAGCAAAGGTGGATTACACTTTGTCAGTTTAACGCGAAGGAAAGATCCGTCCCTTTTTTAGACGGGCCTGTTCTTCGAGGTGGAAGGAAGCAGGAAGGTGGAGATCGCGTTTGAGATCGTGGCCGATCGATGGATCCTTCAGTCGCGTTGCTTTGCCCTTTCAATTCTGGCCGATTTGGCTCGATCTCTTACGACGAGAAATCGGCCTCTGCAGTGGGGAAAAGAAGAAGAGAATCCTGGCTTCTCCGGGCATGTGGCAAATTGCTGAACGTTCTTCGTTCTAGAGGGGACTCGCAGGAGAAAGGAGATAGAGGACGAGAGGAAGAGGAGGAGTAGGAGGAGGAGGAGGAGGAGGAGGACAACGAAAGAGAGAGAGAGGGAGATAGAAAGTTGGAGAGCGCGAAGGAGAAGAGGCAGTGGGTAATCTGTGATTCAAAGAGAGCGATCCATCTTGCAACATGCCAGGATTCAATCGTCGGCATTTGTTTGTGAAATCAGTCCCGAAGGAATCCTCCCTCTTTCAGCGTTCTCGTTCTTCTCCTCCTCCGCCTTCGCCAGACCTGACACTTTTGAGATCCCCGAAGATCAGAGCTTTATTCTAAAAATTCGATTTAAACAACGGGAATGGATGAATGTGTCGCGTGGATTATTTTACTTTGACGAATGCAAAGAAGTATTACGAAGGCGAGAAATTAGAGAGGGAGCAACGCATGATCGGAGTCCAAGAAGGGCTAATAAGGACATATATATTTATTCGGAAAGGCGGGGGTGGATTTTATGTTCTTTTCCCTTTTTTCTCTAGCAACCAGATGAGCGAGAAGGAGAGCCGTTGGTTGGCTTAGCATTTGGAAAAAACAGGGATAGATTCGTGCGTCTGATCCGTGCCAGATCCCATAAAATGACCCTGAGCACGATCCATACGATCGAGTAGCCCTCCTCGAAACAGCAGTATCGCACGAGAGACTACCCTAGCAAAATTATTGCTCTCCTTAGATATTCCTACATAGCGTAGCGGAATTGGGGCCACCGGCGAATAAACTCGTGCCCTTTTCGATTCGATTGGAAAAAGGAGACACCGAACGACCAGGGTGTACGAGCTACAAAAAAAAGAAAACACATTCGAACGTACTCCAAGCTTGCTTTCGCTCTCTTTTTCTTTAGATGTTCCATGTTCTATACTCGACCAACCAGAGTGCTACTTTTTTTGCTCTTCTTTTTTATGAACCGTTCGCTAGTGTGTTCATCTTTGTCGATATGTTTAGATTTTCTCTACCCTCTCGTCCATTCTATGAATTTATTTTTTCCGACAGTAAGCGAATTTATTAACTTTATTTCTAATTGTAGACATATTTATTGTATTTCCATCTTACATTTACGAATCGAACGATATTATTCTTCCTCCAGTGGCTTCGAACCGTAGTGATAATCAAGATATCGATATCCTTGTATTAATTGTGCCGCTACATTAGTGCCATGGCATGCGAAAAGTAACATGTTCCTTGGTTTTACCATTACGGCGAATCTCATGAACATCATCGAGTATAGCGTAAGGGCTGAAAAAATATAAGAGAAAAGTATTTCTGGTAAATTAAAGAGGGTCGTATTCTTTTTCCTTCTCATTCTCTTATTTCTTTTTTTCTTCTTCTTCTTCGTCATTTTTAGAAACGCGGTCGTTATCCGAAACTTCTTCGTCGCGATTATTACGAGAGTCGAGAGAATTCTTCGAAATAAGGAGCTAGTGTTCGAACTTACCCAAAGTCATCTTGCCGCTAATGATCCTTGGATGCTTTTGCGTGTCTGCTATAGTTGCTATAGGTATCATCCAGTTGAATACCGGTCCCCAGAAGTGTGTACTTAAAGAGTAGTTCAATAATAAAGATCGAGGAAACGATAAATGCAACGTGGCTAAACTAGCACGAACGAGTTCGTTCTCGTTTTTACAAAATCTATACTTTGATTTTTAGCACGAAAACACGCACACCAAAGTTATTATTTTCTGTTGGTGATCGAGCATGCGATCTGACATAATGAAAACTTTCCACAAGAATGCATTTAATTCGTGTTCATGGTCACGTGAATTAAATCCTTCTTTAACTGACTACGCAAACACAATATGATAAATATATATACATCTGGTATTCCTCTTTAATCGTTTAATTATTTAAGGTTATAATAATTAAAGTCTCAAAAAGTATATACCCACCTCATTAAATAATCTCTGTTCTCTTTGCTGAACAATGATTTGTTTCTTTTGCTGACCATGATGAACGGAATATAGGAATTTACTATACAAAGATGTACTTTTTATACAACAATCTAAATTAAAGTATGAAAAAGCATAAAAGCGAAGTAGGACGATACAAAACTTCGATATAATTACTTCGAGAAACTAATGATGATTTATCGAAACATACGAAAACTCGTCGAAGCTTATCTTCGAGTGCTGCTTCACGAAGGAAGAAAAAAGAAATGATAGCCTTGATTACGATAACAATTGCACGATATTAAAGCGATAAGTATATCAAAGAAAAGCGAACGCACTTTTTTTTTATGACTGACAATGAAACATAGGAAACGAAAGGATGTTTGAAACGCTACTGGCTCAATATTGCCAGAAAACTCGAGTTCGAGATCTTTCATTGACAATGAAATGTCAAAGAGATAACGAAAGATATGAAGCTCAAAGAGAGATAACGCGTTGAAATACATTTTTTTGCCAAGCTGGTATGTTTGTTAACCGTTTGTATGTTATTAAGTTAAAAAGAAAGAACGAATTTATTTCTTTATTATTTTTTATATATTAACAAACATCTCGATCTGAGTTGTTTATTAATTGCTATACCTTAAATAATAAATATTCCAAGCATATAATTATATATATACTATAAAAATTCCTCTTCTAATATATAATACATTATGTAGGGTAAATTTTGCTGAATGACCTTTGCTAGCATCATGACGGATTTGTGAATCCTCTTTTCACGCATAATTTATCGTTCAATTGATCGCTCAGCTTTTATTTATCTTCTTTTTTTTCTTTTCATTTTTTTCCTTTTTTATCGGCATGCGTTTCTCTTAGTTCGTTGGATTCACGCAAACTTCTTTCCCCTATTCCCTTATAATAAATGCACAGGTTATTATTTCGCGCGTATAATATTGATGGCGTTATGAATGTTGCATGGAGGGGTACGTGTCGTCCTGAGCATAGCTCGCAGGGGGTGGAAACCAGCTAGAACCTTGGAGGGAAGAAGATGAGATACTGGTACGAAAACGCATGCGCCAATGCAGTATTATTGATCTGGAAAGGGGCGGTCTACGGAACCCTCCGAACTTCAACGACGTGTCCACCCGGTGGTCCTGGCACCCCCGTACTATGATTTTTAGAGTACGATAGACGATTCAAATATTCCACTACTCTTCGCGCCTAACAAATCATCATTATTTCCTAAAGTCATTATTAAAACTATTATGTTTTTTATATTAATCAAAATTAGCATTTTTTATACATAATAAAGTATAGATTTGTTAATATTTATTATTAGTTATTTAATACTGTTTAAGTATATTTTATTTCTATTTCTAGAAATGATATTTTCCTTCTTCATTTTCTCGCAACAATATGTTGGAAAGTGCATGCCAACAAAGCTCGGAATTCAATGTAGTTATATTATCTTATCTTAGAATATATTTTTCTCTTGCTTTCACACGATCAACGAAAGCGTAAGAGCTCCTCCTGATAGAATAATGGAAGGAGAAGTTGGTAAGCGTCTTAAGTGGCCGCACCTGCGTCTTCTACTTCCCCTGCATATGCATTCACGCATGTACCATCAGCACAAGGATTTCTCCCACCAAAAGAAAAACTTTATTCAGAGGTCCCCTAGGCCACCATACCGGCCACCATACCAGCCACTCAACGGTATTGCTACTATTTTCTTTTCTACTATGAATGTCGCTACTTTTTCTTCTTTGCCAAACATATTTTTTTATGCGAACAAACGTCTATTTACAAATTTAAAATTATCCAACGAATTATTTTTGCGTGAAAATTTTCATCCGAAATATTTGTCTGGGATTCGTAGAAAAACTTGTCGTATCCTCGTTGGCGCCGGCAATTTTATTTATTTTCGTTTAGCTTACACACAGCGATAATGTAAATCAGGCTCATTGTGCGGCATCCTTTCTCTCGTTATTTATGCACTCGCCTTCGGAGTAATTGTTCCATCGAAGGGACTTTCTTTCCCGAAAGAAGAAGTCTCCCTTGATGTGTACCGCCGCCAACTAACGCAATGTCCTCACCGAAGTCGCCTAATCACGAATCCCTTTCCATCAACATGTTCACTTTCTTTCTTTCTTTTTCGTACCAAAGATTCTAATTACTAGTTCAAATTAACGATCGAAGTCTTCTCGTTTGAAGAATTATTTACAAGTATGTGTTCATATGAAAAAAAAAAAAAAAAACAAATATTTTATTAGGAGCAGTGAGAGTACCGTTAACATACTTAATTGACTAGATGTATCATTGAACGAGATTAAAATCAAATTTCCATTTACACGCACTTATCAGTATCCTATGCGTTTATGCAGGCGTTCTTAATTACTCTCGTACTTAGTAGCGAGACGGACTTAATGAGCGAATTTAATGTGTGGATAATTGCTAATCGAATTTCGACTCGAACAATGGGCAAGAGAGAGAAAGAGAAATAACCGGAACACCATCCTCTCTGTTTGCTTCGTTGCTATGTAACTTTCCTACTGTATTCGGATAATGTTTTTAATTATCCGAAGTTGAGTCTAAAGTACGACAGCCGGCAAGCAGGTATCATGGATGTTGTTCTTCTTCGTTAATTTGATTTACAAATTATAAATTATTCGGTGTAAAGATAGGAAACATAGCAATTCGACTATGAGCTAATTTGTACTTTCATAAGTCAACGTCATATTTTAAAAGATTCATTTATTTTGTTGTAAAACATTTTCTCTTCGCTAAAAGATCCTCCGTATGATAAAATCCGAGAGAATTTCTTTCGAGAGAATTTTGTAGTTTCTTTAAGTATATGTTTTTTTTTTAATTCTTTTTCTTTAACGACGTTTTTTCCGTTAACACGAAAACTCCAGTTTTGCGTTGCATTGCGTTAAGTATGTCGAAGCAGAAACGTGGGCGTATCGACGAACGAAGTGCCACGTGCAATCTCCGAAAAGCGCAATATAAGGAAGAGAGAGTTATGAGGGCTACCCGTGAATGCGAGCCATTATTCCGCGCCATAAAGCGATTTCCACGCGTGCGCACAGAATTATATTTCTACTATTTAGCATTGGTCAAGATATCCAACTACTGCTGAAATTCTTCTTTTGCTTCGATCGATAGAGAATAAAAAGGGGAAATACGTTAAGAAAAGTAACCGTAAATCCTATCAAAATATATTTACAAACGATTACACGAATCAATATTAAATGCCATTGTATAAACACACACATATTGGCAAGGTGCGGAGTGTATGGTGGGGACAGTTGAATCGATTGCAGCGATCGCGGTGGTCAAATTTTCGTTAAATCATGCTTGATTTAAATGTAAACAATTAGATAATATAATTAAAAATGGTCCATAATAGTTGCTGTGTAGTTGAATGTAAGAATACTGGCAGAAATAGTAACTGCAAATTTTATACATTTCCAAGTGCTACTTGGAAGTTAGAACAAAGGAGAAAATGGATTAATGCAGTTAAGAGAATAAAGTAAGTAGTGTATAACCTAACTTAATAATATGTTTACTCCAATTCACGTGTATGAATGAAAATAATTTTGTAATTTTTGTTTTTTTTTTGTTTTGTTTTTTTTTGTATTTAATTTTTTTTATATATATTTATTTTTTTTATTTTTATTATGATAGTTGCAATGTTATTCCAACTGTCATTTGTATTGGTTATACCAGATAACCTCATTCCTCAGTAATAAACATTACTACTTACTGACACTTTTTATACTTACTTTCTTTGCTTTCAAATTATTTATTCACTAATTTATATTGCATTTCACTTTTACAATGCTGACCAGGTTAATATATATTTATTTACTAAAAATAAAAAATTTTTATTAATAATATTACACCTCTCCCACGGCTTTCGAGCATGATTTAATGCGGCCATCAGATGTCATTGTCATCGCGCACCTTGCCAATACACACACACACAATACTACATTTTAAATAGGATATTAAAATACATCGGAAAAGTAAAATATCTTTATTGTTTGTTTCTAATATTTATAAGCTCTCGAAAGGTTTTTTCTCGCGTGCTGCATTTTCCTCTTTTTCTTTTCACTCCCCCATCCTCCTAACTTTCTCGAATGTAATCACAATATGTATGAGAAAGGCAGAAGACAGAAATCCGTCGAGATACGAAGCTCACCTAGCACTCAGTTCTCTCATTGGAATTGCAACTAGTCCCGATTTCAGGGCGAGCTACATACATTATTCCACGCCCACCGACGGTATAATTTTACGCAAAAGCTTAACTTTACTCGGAGTTTTCTTTTTATTTACACCCCCGCAATAATGTAAAGATATGGAAGAGAGAGCAACAATCATTTTACGAAAAGATAAATAATGATTTGTTTGAAAAAAAATTGTGTTCGTAAGGGTAAAAGAAAAGTAGGAAAATTCGAAATCTCTTTCTACCTATCTCTCTCTCTCTCTCATTTTCTCTTTTTCTCTTTCTTTTCGCATAAATATGGAGCGCGGACGAAAGCTCCTGGGTAAGTCTGTTTAGGTGGGACGAATAATATCCGTCGTATTTTCCTTAGCTTCGCTGAATTATTATACGATTCATGTTTCAAATTGACTTACAAAATACAAAAGCGGAAGGAGAGGAATGTTATTGTACGGTGGTGGGGATCAGCACGAATACGAAGCAAGGGAAATACAGGGAAGGGCTACGTTATATTATCCATAAGATAAAACATTATATTTTTATAGATTAACGTTTGATTATAATACTTTGTTGAAATGATCGAGTCAATTGTTAGAATTTCATGCAAATTATTAAAGTAGACTAACCAGAAATTTGTTGTTCAAGTTTTACCATTATACTCGGAACTTTTAAACGTTGACGTTTAGGAATCCAATATCTTGAGATTAAGGAAGTTCTATCGGTCGAAAAAGTCGAGTAATTTGACTCCGGTATTTTGGTGATTCTGCTCGAAGCAATTTGTTCGGTAAAACGAGACACAAGGGGTCGTCTTTTCGCAATTACGTCAAAATTCTTGCTACTGAAACTGGTAGAAAACATTTAGATCGTTTAAAAGAATGAATATGATCTGTTCTTGCTAGAGGATACTAATAATCGGCATTGAAATATCTTTTGGCAAGTAGAAAGGAGAAAAGTAACAACATGTAGGAGTAAAAAAAAGAAAGAAAGGAAGGAAAGAAAGGAAAGAAGGAAGGAAGAAGGTCCTCAGTTAGGTACGGTCGAACGATCAGAAGGAATACCTATGTGTTAGGTAACAGAGGAGGAAAGATTCGTCGATCCTCCTGTCTGGCTGATCGGCTTGCCGACTTTCGAGAAGACAGAAGGAGAGAAGCAAAGCTGGAACCAATAAAAATGCCCGACATTCTCCGCTTCTAACGGCTCACGGGAGGCTCACGGAAGGCTCACAGAGCTCAGCACGCGTCCTCTTTTCCTCTTGCACACCTTCGCATCATTCTTCTCTTCCTTATTTTCCTCTTCCTCCTCCTCCTCCTCCTCCTCCAGTTCTTTCCTTTTCGATCCCGTTCGATTTCTCCTACCTTTCCATCCGTTGTTGCCTCTTCCTTGTCTCTTTTCGAAGCCCATCAAAGACTAAGCAAATATTTGGCGAGGTCTTCGGTGACCCTTCGGAAGGAAAAAGTGGGAGGAGGGAGGAGTGAATCCGTCGTTTTAAACGTTACTGTTTGACCTTCCTAGAACCGGGGTTCGAATGGAAACTCTCTTTTGTATCAAGTCTGGATTGCGTCGTGATGAGATCGAGTTAGGAAATGACTCTTTCCTCTTCCTTCTTTCTTTCTTTCTTTCTTTCTTTCTTTTCTCTCCTCCCCTCTTTTTTCTCTGCTTCTGCGTCCTTCTTCGAAAATTGTTTAATTCTTTAAATTGACCTTTCTGGAGGATCAAAGTCGTTCTCTCTCTTTTTCTCTTTGAGGGGGGAGATATTGGAAGGAAGATAGCAAACGAGACGACGAGATAAGGATGCTTTTCATGATGACAACGGAAAAAAAAATAGTTTTTCTTTACGTCGAATGTACCACGTCGAAGCGATAAGTCATTTTGTAAAATCAGAAAGAAAGAGAGGAAGAGAGAGAGGGAGAGAGAGAGAGAGGATCAGAAAGACGTAAGAAGAGTCGATTTTCGCTGGAAGCTTTCTCTCTATTTCACTGCTTCTATTCTTCACCATCGTCGCTTTTCTTCGGAATTCCACGAAGTACCCGCCATTGATTGATTCCTCGTTAATTAAAGGAGATCCGTAGGAAGTTATACACCTTCGAGCGAACGAGCGAAAAGAGTATACCGAGAATCGATCCTTGAACAAGAAAGTCCAGTGATTGGGAAAAAGACGATCGAGATTGTTTCGAGCCCGTAGAAAACGTGCCGATCGAAATCATCAACCCTTTTCCTTCTTCCTCGCTCCTCCCTTCCTTCTCCCTCTCTCGTAGATCCTCTCTGCTTCGGTCGGAAACGTTCTGCATAAGTCTCGCGAAGATGAATATTCATAGGATGGTTTGAGAAAGAGAGAAAGAAAGAGCCGATGAGAACGAGAACGACCGTTCTCTCGAGCTCGACTCTGGAATCTGTCGAGAAAAACTCTCGCGACTTTTGATTTCTTCTCGAAGAAGCACCATCGGCATCCCGTGCATACGTCGCGAAGAATGCAAGGGAGAGAGAGAGAGAGAGAGAGAGTCTCGGAACGAAAGGACATACAATTTTATTAGCAGAACTATTGCGAGAACCGATCATCTCGGAACGTGAAAAAATGAAAAATTTGTCGATCGAGCTAGGCGAATAAATAATTCAGCGAGTATCAAGATTTTTCTAAGCAACCCTCATTTACACGACATACTACTGACAAAGACTAGATGGTATATACATTCGAGTTGACGAGGAACTCGTTCCAAGAACGATCCAACGATTACTATTTCTTGCTACATCGAGTCATCGAGCTCTATCGCTAATCCAACCACGTATTTGTTCGTCGATGCAATTAGGTATAGCGATTTGCTTTCTCGTAGAATTTAAATGTTATAATCGATTTATTTTTTTATTACGTAGGACGAAGTTACGCCTGAGATTCCGTTGCTCGTACGAGAAGAAATGCACAAGCATTCTAAACGCATCCCTTTTTAACGAGCGTAGTCGAGTTGAGAGATCGTGCATGCACTAAAAACTATATTGTATCGTAGCGATGATAATTCCACGAAGAGAATTAAATAAAAGGGGCCAATGAGTTCTCGTCGAAGACGTGCTTAACATTTCGCTCATCTACTTATCATTTAAATTAAGCGTCAAATAAAAGATACTAATGCCTTTTTTTTTTCTTTGTATTTACCTTCAATTGATTAAAAGCTTCTTTACGCGTTTTCGATTCGATCAGAGAAGCATTGAATTCGCTAACGAGCAGCCGTGATTAGATGGGTACTGTTCGAAGGGACGGATAACCCTCGTATTCACCCTCTCATTACTTGCAGGGCCCCGTAATTTTACAGAACAGTCAGTCTAAATTAGCCGACCAGTTTGTACGCCACGAGACGTTCGACGCATACCTAGCGAGTTTGAAAAGAAGTCAACTCGAACCTACAGAACTTTCTTCTTTTCTTTATCCGCTTCTTGAGGATTCTAGGAACGTGTCGTGCAAGGAACGAATTTTAATAAGAATTAACTTCGATTACTTGACCTTTCAATACGCCTGTACGATTTGACAGAGAATTCTGACAGGGGAAAATATCGAGATAAGAACGAGATGAGAAAGAAGAGGAGAAATAAGGGAAAGTGTTCGGTAGATTGCTTCTGATAGATAATAAAAAGGGCATTTTCTCCGAGGGATTGCAGGTTGATTGTAACGCCGCTATCTACTGACCTCTTCGGACGGATATTAAAAGTCATTTTTTTTTTTTTTTTTTGTAGAAAGTAGAGAAAATAACATGCGTGTTGTAATGTAAACTAAAATGAAAATTCTCCACTTGTCTGTTTTTTTTTTCGGCATTATCTCAATGATAATTTATTTGAGGATTTTTCTGCCGATCATGAAAAGCGTACGAGGCGTAACGCGTGACTTCTTATCCTCGCAAAGTATCGATAAGTTTAGGAAAAAGCTGGGCTAGGAGCAAAGAAGGGTGGCTCGGAACGGTGCTAAAAGCAAAGCGGAGGGCTGGAAGATGGCAGAGGTCGAGGGTCGGAATGCTGGAGAACGCTGATAACGCGCTTGTTATGTCTCGAAAGTCTCGCTTTCGGGATTGGAGAGAAAGAGAAAGAGAGTCACTGGTAGGGGCAGTTTAATTAAAAGAAACCTCCCGTTTGACGGAGCGAGAAAGCTCGAATTCGCTTTATGTTCGAGTTACAGTCGTCTTTTATGACGAGACTACCCCTAGCCTGTTCTTTCTATCCATCTGCGCTCGCTAGATAGGCCTAAGAACACTCGGTATTATTAAGTAATATGAACTTTTCTTCTTTTTTTCCTTTTTTTTTCTTCCCTTTTCTTTTCCCTTCTTTTTCTATTTTCTTTAGGAATTTTGTCTCATTTCATTTTTGTTCTCGAATTACCTTTTCGGATTACGAACTAAAAATATCCAAGTATCGTTGTAAAACATAGAAATAGAGAAATAAAACAGGTAAGATTTCTCGTGAAAAGAAATAGGTTCGTGTAGACCCCGCAAATCATCCTTAAATCGAGAAACTTTGCCGGCGCATAACTTTTCTCCCTATACTTTCGTGGCCCGTGGTGTATGCGTCTTCTTTTCTTACTACTAGTGCTCGAATTCGTGTACGTATTAACCTACATATACTTTCCCGAATGCTCGTCATGTGTTCTGAATAAACGACGCGAACTCTTGGGCTGTGGCACGATCAAACTACGAGGAAAGATTGCGAAACTCGCGATAGGATAGTCTCGTAAACATAATTTTTCTATTGTTTGCGCTAGCCAATAGCCATTACGAATTCCGGAAGAAACACTGGCTGGCGGATATCGTTTGACGAAGTACACGTACCTACGTATTTATATACGGGAAGTTATACTGGCAAGAAAAGTTTCACATATAATTCTCGATGAACGCTAAATTATATTTAATTTTTGTTTAATTGATCTCTTGATTCCTGCAAACTCATCGAACGTTTACAGGTACATTACAAAATGATCCCTTTCGCAGGCCATTAAACGAGCGGCTTTTAAAACGTTGCTCACGATAAAAATCAGCCTAGCGTGACGTACCTACGCCCTTGCTCGATTAGCATAAAGGGGTTAGAATGGATTACTTCGTGCGTGCTACAACATGCTTTATGAGCCTCAACGCGCGTGTAACAGGTAGACGAACAGGTGATTCTACCGTGTAACGTAATAATGGTCTAGCTGAGAGCCTAAGAGTTTCCCTTTCCTTCAACATTCAAAGGGTTGGTGAAGAACGAATGTATAATTTCCATTTCGTAACTACATATTAATAAAGGTATACTCGACATCGGCAACTCGACTACGTTTCCGTCTATCCATTGTAATTCGTTGCAAAAGCTACTGTACGTGATAAACTCTAGAAGAAGAAGAAGAAGAAGAATCATCCATCACCATTCGTCTCTTACACATTTTTCACGAACACGAATTATTATTATATCTTTCGTCCACCGCATACGATTTTTCCTCCCTCGCTGTTCACGACTTCCGACGATCGAATCACCGATTGCTAACAACTGCGTTCAATCGTTTGGAATAACGATGACCGCCTTGACTTCGCCGAAAGAAGCTCTACGTCTACGAATCACTCCTGATGACTATTTTTTCCTATGTCGCGTGGGAACAAAAAAAAAGAGCGATTTTTAGCGAGATTATTTTGTCCTCATCGTTTATTAATTCCTTTCTGCGTTTGCCTATGAAGAAAAGATATTACCTTGATCAATACACTGAACATTACTCTGACAATTACTATTATAATTACCCTGTACAATATATATGAATATTAGCATTACCCTGAACATTACCCTGAACAATACTCTGATAATAACCCTGAACAATACCTTGAACATTACTTTGAACAATACTCTGAACATTACCCTCATAATTACCCTGAACAATACCCAGAACATTACCTTAAACATTCTCGTGAACAATACCTTTAACAATATATATAGCAATGATAATTTTAGTTTGAAATGACAAAAAATAATTGAAGAAAGTATACAGGGACAAACGTTAATCGTACAATTTTCTTTTATTTTACGAGATCCCAACGTTCTTCATCGCGCTAGCCGCTCGAGATAACGGGAGCTTTATTATAGATTGACCCCCCGAAAATTTCTCTCCGAAAGTTGATCACCCTCTTTGCTTTTCGGTGTGCTCACACGGTGGATACTCGGTCATCTCGACACCACACCCCTTGGACCATTTATCTCGATCGTTTGCATCGAACGAGAAACTCGGCCATGAACAATCGAACCATTTTCTGTCTTTCTTATCATTCAGAGCTGCTTACTTTATGTGTATTCCTCGAGAAAAATAAGTATTCTTGGCATGAGGTTAAAGGCAGGAAAAGTAAGGTCGAAAGAGTGAGAAAATGTATCCGAAGAAAGAAAGAAAGAAAGAAAGGCGAGGTAGGATATAGGGTCGAAGACGCGATCGATGATAGGGGAAAACGTCGACGGATCCAGAAGCTCGCCATCTGCGAGACACGAGGTGGTGGTTGGGTAGCCAACGGGATGAGTGGAGACGGAGGGTGGGCGGAGGGTGGGCGAAGGGACGACGGAGGTGGTGGTTTCCTTTCCCCGAACGAACTGGTGGGGCTTTCGTGCGGCAATCAATGCCGTTGAATTAACGCCTGGCTGCCCGTTTGCGGGAGAAGTAAGATTAAAAGAAAGAAGAAACGATCGGCGACTAGCTCGTACCGAGCACGCTTCCAACTCTCTTTTTCTCTCTTTCTTTCCCTCCTGACGCCCGTAGTGGAACCTTCGGAATGTCTATAACGCCGTTCAAGCTTTTCTTTTATTTTATCGCTTGCTTAACCTTCCGCTTTTGATCGACGCGAACAATATCGTCTTAATGCTCGAAAATACATGTTCTACGTAATCCGAAATTAAGAATATTTGTAAGAAGAAAAACAAAAGATTAGAGATAAAGTCGTACAATAATTAGAATGATTTCATATCTTCGATAATAAAATCATTTCGGCTATTGGTTTGTTGTCCTAGGTTTTATAGTTCTTTAGAAAACTGTCAACTTGTTCGGTTTTATAAGTATTTATCGCGACGCGATAGTGTTATGTGTGTTTCATCGAAGAACCGATCGTTCTTCGATGGTATATATCATGTAGAAACCACCTTTGGTTTTTATGTCGGACCTCGTGTAGCCGCAAAGTATTGGTTTATCGGCAGCTTCGATGGTAAAACCTCTTGTCGAAACCGCATTGTTTGTCTTGTAACGCGCGTTCTCCCTTCTCGCGATAAATTTCTTCTTTTATAGATGCCGATTGTAATTTGTACGAACAAAATGTAAAATAAGTGTTTTTCTTCTTTTCAAAATTCGAATCTAATCGCTCATTGACTACGAGGAAAAATGATAAGGACGAAGAAAAACGAAAAGGAAAGAAGGACGAGTTTGACGGTTAAAGTTGGTAGCTGGGAAAGTTCGATTAGGAAGAGAGTAGAGATGAAATTGTAGCCGGGTTCTCGTTTTGTTTCATGATATATCGCATCGAGCTTTATGGCTAACACTTTTCTCCTTGCGAATCCACGGCCGTATCATTTTCGAGACACGCTGGAAGCTCGTCTCAATCAGAGTAGGACCGTCTACCACCTACGGTGTGATTGGTGGTAGCAATGGATCATTTTTTAAGTCCCGTTGCCTGCACCCTCTCGATAAGGGGACGCCCTCACCCTCTTTCGTCTCGTAAAAAAATCGTTCGCCCTTACCGATCCGAGGGAGGGACTTTGAATCGATTTTAAAGCCTCGACATTGGTCGGCGGGTTGGGTTACGCGTTTTGCATAAGAGGCGCGCATGTGCGAGCCCTTTTATAAGGCTTCGACTATTTTTTAGCCCTTCTCTTCTACCCTTTTACGATAGGTAGTCCTTCCCCCTGTGGGGATGTAAATATGAAGGGCTGTACTAATATAATTCTATGGTAACCAATCGCGTTTCTACGATGGACTCGCGTTTATCTCGACTGTTTCTCTATGAATTTATGCTCCCAATTATCCATTCGCAAAAAGATTTACAAATCCGTATATATCGTACTTCATTATTTCTAGCGTTATAATTATTCTATAGGATATAACTTTTATCGACCTATTGCAAATATTAATTTATATTAACATTAGGGAAGCATGACGAACGGAGGAGTCTTTGACGAGGGCTGGGATGATAAAACAATTTTCAACGCGCTATTGGTCGACGCGCAACCCTACGTTTTATCGCGCATGTGTACGGACAACCCTTTTTAAGGACTGCCTCCGACCTTTTCATCTTCAAATTTAAAACATCATTGTTTCGTGGTAACGTGTCAATACACTCGCAATGAAATATCTAATGAAATTATTTGAAATGTTAGAAACATAAATCTTAGCACGTTCTTCTAACAACAACGTGAATTTTTTGACACGACGATTTCGCATGGTCGAACAGTTAATTCCACGCTGTTCCTGATTGCCTTTGCCACTGTTGCTATAGTTACCGTGAGGGAACGACGAGTAGTACTATGTGCAGGAGAGTATCGCGAGGATCGTACTGGGGAGTAAACCGTAGGGGTGGTTAATGAAGCCAAATCCGTTTACGATGAATGCTGCTATGGGAGTGAGAAAGCGAAGGAGAGACGGTTCGTTAGATGGTTTGCATCGACGAGAAAATGGGATGTCTCTTTGTTGGAAAAACGTTTACATTGAACTTTGTATTGCGCGTTACGGTGGTAGTGCGGAAACAAGGTTATGATCTTAAAAGCGTACCGCCTTTCATTCTCTTTTTCTCTCTTTGTACCCTTAGGATGTTAAAAATGGATCTTTTCGTTTACGTTTATCGTGCGAACAAATCGACCAAGCAATAGCAAGCTTCGCGTGCTTCCACGGGGTGGTTCGTCGATTTCGAAGAACACCAGGGGTGCCGTTGGTAAGCGAAATATCGCGTGCGTACGCACAGGAGGCTTCTTCTCATCGTCAAGGGCTAGCCGAGATCGTGCTGCTGCATAAATAAGATCTTTCGAGGGTATATCTGATCATCGGGGACCAACATGCAACTCTGTGATGTTGTATTCGTACAATTTCGTATTATTTTCTATTTTAATGAACAATTGACTATCGATTTAAGAAAGGAAACGTATCTCGATTAGAGCTCGCGTGAATAAAACGATAAAACTAAAGTGAGATCAGATAAAAATCATGACGGCTTATTTTCCGGTAGTGTCCCATTAATAAACATGAACGGAATGGATGAGCTCGCGTTTTTTTTTTTCCTTTTTTTTTCTTTTTTTTCTTTTTTTTCTTTTTTTTTTCTCGACTCCGTCTCATTCGAGCCTCGCCGCTATCGAATTATTCTTTATTTCCGAGTTGCCGGAGTAGACTCCCGTGGTTTGCGCCGCGTCACAGCCGGCGAATATATAAAAAATGCGCATACAAAGTTATAATCAAACATTAGCAACCGCTCGAAAGCATTCATACTAATTTTTTCTACGGAACGTGCGCCGACATAGGGTAGTCTATTACTATACTCTTCTCTACTCTTCGGTTTTGCTAATTAGGAGGCGCCGCGTCGGTAGTACTAATGAGTGGATGTAAACACGAGTTTGCACCGGTAATTACTGCCTGTTTTATTACGCTTATCGTCAATTTCTTATCGATAATCGCGAAATCGTTTGACTTAGGAGAAAGGAAAATATTTAGCCAGTGATACTTCACGCGACGCATCGATAGTTTTAATAATACTTACTTACGGAATTATTCTTATTTTTGTGCCGGGAAACATGACACGAAAAAACATCATATTTTTGATATTTTTCTTTGAAAGCATCGCGAGCCGCTGCTGTATCGTTTTAGGAAAGAATCGCTTAGCAACGTAAGACGAAAAAGTCCACAATTTCCGAGGAGACAAAGCGAGATTCGAGATAGAAAATCGGCAAGAAAAATAGCACGACCGCGAGAAGAAAGGATGTGTGCGGGGGGGCGGATAGAGAGATGGTGTTGCGAGGAGGAGAGATGTGAGAAAGAGAAAGTGCAAGATGGGAGCTCGCACGTGTACATTAATAGAACATGGTGCTTTTCTTCGCAGGAAACGTGGCAATCGTCTCTCTTTTCGGTTTTAGAAAAGTTACCGGCAAAGTAAGAGCACACGGACACAACCGCGTCGCGTTCTTCCCACAATTCCGAGTAACTTTGCTGCCGTCTTTCGTTGTACTTCGTTTTTGGCACAAGGAAGATCTATCTTTTTCGTAAGCGTTACTTCTTCTCGCTAAAGTGTTGTCTCTCCTACAAGAAAATATCTCTAAAGTATAAGAAAAGTATTAGGTAAACTTAATACTTGGGATACCTGAATGATACTTTTTTAATTATTTTTGTATACAAACGATAGAAGATATCTCTTAAGAATTCGTTAGATTTCATGATACTTCGAAACGAGTGTGTACTAGGACGTTCCCGATTGGGCTTTTACTCGAAATTCATCGATCCCATAGAAGAAAGCGTCGTAGATCGTTCGATGGAAATTCAAAAATTGGAAAACGAAAGGAAAAGGACGATCGTAATTCAGAGAGCACTGCAACGGAGAACGTTTTTAGGTTGCGTAGTAAGAAGCGGGAAGGAAGGGGGGTGTCTGGATGCTGCCGCATCGATCCGATACATCACGGGGGCATTTACATCCCCCTCTGGCCCTCGCTCCTCTCCCTTAGATAGCAGCGTGCTCCCTCCCACGCGATTTCTCTCTCTCTGTTCCTCCCTCTTCGTTTCCATCGAGGGTAGAGTTTCTTCTCCCGGCACGAACGCTTATGCCGCCACTTTCCTGCTGGCGCTTGCGCCTTCATCGAACTTTTTCCTTCTCCTTCCTCCCCTCGAGAGCACCGTGTTCCCAACGGCTTCGAGCTCGAGATGCAACGGCCATTGTCTACGCGTCAAATCTCAACCCCTCCTCGCGGAGAAACTCTTCCTGCTTAACCGAGAACGAGCCTGATAATGCTCCAAAACATTAACGCGATTTCTTTCGTTTCTACATTTTTACCAAATAGAATATTTCACGATACAAACGAAAATGAGAAATATTTTCAAAGGATAGTAGACGAGATTCGACGATACGAGCTCGGTGTCTGTGAAATAGCGACTTAAAATCGCTATAAATATTTCAATAATTAATCTTGATACACGTTATCAGATATATCGCACGCAATGCTGTTTATCGTTCAGCATGAACTTTTCGCGTTCGCGCCGAATTAAAGACATTTTTATATTTATGGCATCATCGAGCGTACGCGCGTGTGCTAAGAGAGTAATTTGATTTGATTAGCACTTCATTTTGTCTGAAGTTTTTTATTGTCTGTTTTTAAATCACTCGAGCAACTAGTTTTCTCGTACAATTATTATTGTAAAATACAATATATTAAATAAACCTTTAGGAAGAAAAATAATTGAAACTTTTCAACGAATAAAAATTATGCGCGCAAACTATTTGGTTTGAATATTATTTCAGTTAGTAATTGAGATTTCACTAAATTTCAAAGAAACGTCATTATCTTTGTCTCATTTAGATGTTACCGTTAACGAGTAAGGTGAGAACGAGAAACCGCCCCCACCTTATATCGGGTAAGCACGGTGTAAGTATACGGAAGAAAAGATTCGGAACAACCTTTCCATTGTATAATAAAGATATGCATCTTCTCGATTTAAGTGCAGTATAATACGGACGCTCGTAAACTATGGAATGGTATGCCTACGCGAGTGCATTGTATTTTGCTTCTACCTACCTACATATGTATTACAAATAATAAAAAAATGCATCCCATTGAACTCGAATACGTCATGCCGATCGTTCTATAATTTATCTATCTTTCTGTATTTAATTGCGAGCGCTCTATTTACGATTAAAAACTGCAATGCTAAAATAAGTTGGTTAGTTAAATGTTTTCTTTATCTCTCTATTTTTTTTTTTTTGCAAAGACAGTTTAGTATTCTGGTAGCAGGGATTGGACGACAATCGAGGCCACGCCCAGGACGATTCTTTAACCGCGTTCGCATTGGGAAGGCCGAAAAGAAACGACTTGATACTCGAAGTCTCGGAAAATGACGGAGAGGAGAATCGGGAGGGGTATTTCTTTGTCTCGAGGGCTCGGATTCTACAGATAGAGGCTAATTCCCAGTTTCTACCCCTCGAGGAATGTCGAGTCCTGCCACTATCGTCTCTCTTTCTTCCTTTCTTTTTCTTTCCTTCGCCTTCACTGGGTACTTTGATGTCCCTAATTTGATTGAAGGAATCCAGCGTACGGCTTCTAACCCCGTCCTTATCGATTGCCGTTTTGTTCACCGTTACTGCGCACCTTACGAATCGAGTGTCCTCCATCGGAGACTAAAAGTCCTCCAAAGATTTTTACCTTTCAAAGAAAGACAAAAGTTTCTCAAATTTGTCCACTTTTTATCTCTAAGTTCGTGCGAAGACACATCCCTCTCCCCTCCTCCTCCTGTTCCCGTGCGTTGTTGGCTTATGCGAGAACGAACATCGATATCCACCTTTAGATGGGACTTTAATTTCCTTCTTTTTTTGCGAGAAGATAGGAGGAAAGGGAAAAGAGAGAGGGGGAGGGAACATTATCGGGAAAGTCGATAAAGGAAGGTCCGCGAATTTTCCGCAAAACCGGGGAGATTCTGAGCAGTCGACGGCGTATCTTATCGTAAGGGAGACGTCCATGACAGAATCCCGGTGCTGTCCTACCTACAGAGCTACCTACCAGATACTACCTGTATGTTGGTATCCTCGTCGTTCACGTATCTGGATAGACTGCATCATATTCTTGTCTTTCTCT
The DNA here is from genome assembly GCF_010416935.1 of Polistes fuscatus. NCBI lineage: Eukaryota > Metazoa > Arthropoda > Insecta > Hymenoptera > Vespidae > Polistes > Polistes fuscatus. The sequence goes on from NW_025113102.1 coordinate 2,265,380, forward strand.
CCCTCTCTCCCTTTCTATCTCTATCCTCTTTTCTTTACTCCGCAAAACTCGTCTCCATCGCATCGATTCGTCCTATCGATGTATCTCTCATATACAGAACCACCACGTACATCTATCTATCTATATTAGGTAGGTACATCCCGCGAAATATCGGGGAATGCTCGTCCTATCCTTTACTTTTCTTCATTTTTCTTTTATTCCAGTTTATCTTTTTCTACTTTGACCCTACGAAAATCTATCATATAACTAAGCTCCCCTAGTCCCTGCTATTATTTTATTTGATAACTTTTACAAATTTAGAAAATCTTCAACGATTCTTTATTTTAGGATTAGCATCGATGGTTAACGAACGATACACTCGCTACTCCCGTTAAGGCCGGTTTCGATCGATCTCACGAACGATTCCTTTTCTTCTTTACAGACCGCCCCCCTCCCTCCCTCCCACCCTTCCCCTGCCTCTTCCTTCCTTTTCGCTTCCCTTCGTTCTCGTTCCTCAATTATCGCGATGATGGCCGCCGTTCTGCGATTGCTTTTTGTTACGGATTTGAGCCGAATGAAATTGATTTAATTGCTCAATGCTAAAAGATAATCGTTCTGGCTTCCTTCCACGATCGACGACGACAACGACTCGTTCTCGGTCATTGTGCCCCCCTTTTATAAATAAATGTTTGTACTTTTTTTCTCGGCAATTTGCGGGAACACATATTGAAATAAATATACTATACGCGATACACACTTTATGTACCATTTAAGTTTCTAACAATGAGTATAAAAAAGAACTCGTGAAACTTCTTTACATTGTCTTACTTGCTTAGTCGAATATATACGTATTCGAAGGTAACAAATTACTCGTTAAATATTTATCGAGCACGTTTCCGCGGTTAGTGGAAACTTTTTTTGCTCCGTTGAGCCCAAAGATATGTACTTTTCCAGCTTGGTATTTAATCGCGTCAAAGGTAACTGGGCCTTGACCAGAAGTCCATTTCGTAAGAGGGAGAAAGAGACGTAGCTTCCTCCTGCAAAAGAGTTCCAATTGTTTATTTTCCGCTCCGATCTCGATACATTTTATTTTCTAATTTATTTTTTCTAATTTATTCGCCAGATTACGATATTTAACATCGACCCGTATTCTTTATAATATAAATGAGAATATTTAATATTTTTATAAGATACATTTCCATTTACAAATATAATAATATTTAGTAGTAGTTATGAAACTATTTCACGGATTCATGAAACAATAGTTGCGTAAAGAGAAAGTACCCCCTATAACTTGTTTTTAAGAAAATACCCAAGACGTAAAGATTCATTGAGAAACAACAGTCCAGAGTCGAAGAAGGCGCATCCTGAAATGGTGATTGGACTTAAGAGAAAAGAGCAGAGCGAATCCTCTCGGCGAAGCGAACGATCATCGAATCTCGCTTTTACTTCTCCTCTTTATCTTCCCCCGCTAAGATGTTATGAGTTCGATCATAACGGGCAGCTGCGTTGCTTTCGTGTGCGTAGAAACATTCTTCCATTCTTCGTCCTCCACATCGGCAACGTACCTATTACCAGCGTTCGAGTGGTATTAATTTGGCCGAGCTAATTGCATGTCGATTACAGTGATCGTAACGAGCGACGATAAATACTGAAATCAAAGTGAAAACTTTCCGTTCGAAACGTTTTAGATATATTTCTACCCTGCTTCTTCTATATATATATATATATATACAACTGTATCTACGTCTGTTATACCTTTTCAAAAACCAACCAGTCTATCTCACGCTTATTTATCATTTATTTTTCTCTCTCCCATTCTCTCTTTTTTCTTATTCCTTCCCATGAACTTTGGAATGGCATTTTTGAAGAGTTATACACTTCTTTTGGCGCGTTTGGAAAAATTTGATGGGAGTGTGATTTTTTTCCGAACGACACCACGAAGTTTGTCGGTATTTCAAATTTACGGCGTGAAGTTGTCTTTTCTCTTCTTCTTCCTCTTTTTTTTTTCTCAAGTGGGTCACCCATCCAAGTACTAATCGTACTCAGCGCTGCTTTACTTAAATGATCGAGCGGGAACCAATGCTATCACAGCGCCATAGCCGTTGACGAATAAAGTAATTCGATATATCTCTCTTACATTATGGACTGATATTTATATTATGATATTTTATTATTCTTTCTAATATATATAATATATCGATCGATTGAAAATATGTTTCCTTCCTTTTTTTTTTAAATAATAATAATAATAATAATAAATTTTTTTTGGATTAAGTTATTTTTGAGATTATTGAGGTTATGTTCGTTTTGGTACGGCAAAGAAGTATAACTTCTTACGTGCGTATATAAGTACACACACCAGTTTTTTACAATCTCTTATTGCACCGTCAGTTTTAATATTTAGATTTTAGAAAAATATTACGACGAGAAAAAGAAGAAGAAGAAGAAGAAGGAGAAAGGAAAGTTTTTATTTATCGAATCCCCTCCTTTTGGTTTTTATGAAAGCCACAAAACGCATCCAGGGTAGTATGCGTTGTCCCGTAGGAAAGAAGTAAGAGGTAGGGAGGGAGGAGAGACGAAAGAGACGGCACAATCGCATTACTAATGATTTTACTTCGGGCGACCCTCACGGCCGTCATATCGGTACGATAGAACCGCGATACGATGGCGGAAACGCCAGTCGGATAAACTGACTTCCCTCTTGGACCACCACCCCACTCTATCCTTTCCTACGAGTCGGAGAAAGATAGGCAAACGGATCGAAAGAACGAAGCAAAATAAGAGAGAGAAAGAAAGAGAGAAAGTGAAGGAGAGTTGGTTCAGGGGTTACGTATAGTTGATCGACCCCCTCGGACTATCGATGATTTCGTTTACCTCGATCGAAAGAGGACGGAGAGAAAAAGAGAGAAAAAGAGAGAAAGAGAAAAACGTCGCTCGAAGGATTCTGGGTCGAAGCAGATAAAATATGGATGAAACGTCATTTTCTCGTTTTGTGCGTGTTTACTTAGATGGTAAATTCGATCGGATACGTATCTCGCCGAGGCAGCTATTTCGATATTTTCTCCATTATATATAAGTTTTTTTTTATTTCAATTCTTTTTCGAATTAACCCCTTGGGTACGGATTTATTTGAGAAAATATTTGCATGTGAAACGAAAGTAATTTTTGGTTGTTTGGAGTAGCATCTAAAGGCAGTAGATTTTGGGTAAGAATGTATTTATTTCTAAAATATTGCTGACATACTACATATGTCACCAGATGTCTTCGAGTAATTAGAATTGCAAAACAAAAATAAATTAATAACAACGGAATAAAACTAAATGAAATAAATTGAAGCAATAAAAAAAAACCAATTACTAATAATTATGGAGAGTGTGATATTTTTCAAAACAAGTAGGTAAATGCAATGCTACTTTGCATTGTTTGCACTGTCACGTAGTCTCTTTCCTAATGTTATGCTTACAACAAACACGGCACCTTTTTCCAGGGTGTTGCTTGAACTTAGTTGACGGAATGTTCTCGGGGAAGTGTGCCTAATTTTTCTCTGCCATACGAAATGGTGTCAAAGATGTCAAATCTACCTAAAAGTTGAATTTTTGGTTTGACGTCTTAGACACGTCATCCGCTCCTAGGGGAAAAAAAGTGAATTACTATTATGGACTATTTAACCATCCAATCGTGAATTCTAACAAAAAAAATGTAATTATTTGTAAAAAGGAATAGCTAGTATGTTATATCCGAATGAAATACCGTCAGTTTTTCTCTCTTTCCATTTATTATTTCAATTCTTTTTCGAATTAACCCCTTGGGTACGGATTTATTTGAGAAAATATTTGCATGCGGAACGAAAATAATTTTTGGTTGTTTGGAGTAGTATGTAAAGGCAATACATTTTGGGTAAGAATGTATTTATTTCTAAAATATTGCTGACATACTACATATGTCACCAGATGTCTTCGAGTAATTAGAATTGCAAAACAAAAATAAATTAATAACAACAGAATATAACTAAATGAAACAAATTGAAGTTATAAAACAAAACCAATTACTAATAATTATGCAGAGTGTGATATTTCTCAAAACAAGTAGGTAAATGCAATGGTACTTTGCATTGTTTGCACTGCCACGTAGTCTCTTTCCTAATATTATGCTTATAACAAACACGGCACCTTTTTCCAGGGTGTTGCTTGGACTTAATTGACGGAATGTTCTCGGGAAAGTGTGCCTAATTTTTCTCTGCCATACGAAATGGTGTCAAAGACTTCAAATGTATCTAAAAGTTGAATTTTTGGTTTGACATCTTAGACACGTCATCCGCTCCTAGGGAAAAATAGTGAATTACTATTATGGACTATTTAACCATCCAATCGTGAATTCTAACAAAAAAATGTAATTATTTGTAAAAAGGAATAGCTAGTATGTTATATACGAATGAAATACCGTCAGTTTTTCTCTCTTTCCATTTATTATTTCAATTCTTTTTCGAATTAACCCCTTAGGTACGGATTTACTTGAGAAAATATTTGCATGTGAAACGAAAATAATTTTTGGTTGTTTGGAGTAGTATGTAAAGGCAGTATATTTTGGGTAAGAATGTATTTATTTCTAAAATATTGTTGACATACTACACATGTCACCAAATGTCTTCGAGTAATTAGAATTGCAAAACAAAAATAAATTAATAACAACAGAATAAAACTAAATGAAATAAATTGAAGCTATAAAACAAAAACCAATTACTAATAATTATGCAGAGTGTGATATTTTTCAAAACAAGTAGGTAAATGCAATGGTACTTTGCATTGTTTTGCACTGCCACGTAGTCTCTTCCCTAATATTATGCTTATAACAAACATGGCACCTTTTACCAGGGTGATGCTTGGACTTAATTGACGGAATGTTCTCGGGAAAGTGTGCCTAATTTTTCTCTGCCATACGAAATGGTGTCAAAGATGTCAAATCTACCTAAAAGTTGAATTTTTGGTTTGACGTCTTAGACACGTCATCCGCTCCTAGGGGAAAAAAAGTGAATTACTATTATGGACTATTTAACCATCCAATCGTGAATTCTAACAAAAAAATGTAATTATTTGTAAAAAGGAATAGCTAGTATGTTATATACGAATGAAATACCGTCAGTTTTTCTCTCTTTCCATTTATTATTTCAATTCTTTTTCGAATTAACCCCTTGGGTACGGATTTATTTGAGAAAATATTTGCATGCGGAACGAAAATAATTTTTGGTTGTTTGGAGTAGTATGTAAAGGCAATACATTTTGGGTAAGAATGTATTTATTTCTAAAATATTGCTGACATACTACATATGTCACCAGATGTCTTCGAGTAATTAGAATTGCAAAACAAAAATAAATTAATAACAACAGAATAAAACTAAATGAAACAAATTGAAGCTATAAAACAAAAACCAATTACTAATAATTATGCAAAGTGTGATATTTTTCAAAACAAGTAGGTAAATGCAATGGTACTTTGCATTGTTTGCACTGTCACGTAGTCTCTTTCCTAATATTATGCTTATAACAAACACGGCATCTTTTTTCAGGATGTTGCTTGGACTTAGTTGACGGAATGTTCTCGGGGAAGTGTGCCTAATTTTTCTCTGCCATACGAAATGGTGTCAAAGATGTCAAATGTATCTAAAAGTTGAATTTTTGGTTTGACGTCTTAGACACGTCATCCGCTCCTAGGGAAAAATAGTGAATTATTATTATGGACTATTTAACCATCCAATCGTGAATTCTAACAAAAAAAAATGTAATTATTTGTAAAAAGGAATAGCTAGTATCTCATATACGAATGAAATACCGTCACTTTTTCTCTCTTTCCATTTATTATTTCAATTCTTTTTCGAATTAACCCCTTGGGTACGGATTTATTTGAGAAAATATTTGCATGCGGAACGAAAATAATTTTTGGTTGCTTGGAGTAGTATGTAAAGGCAGTACATTTTGGGTAAGAATGTATTTATTTCTAAAATATTGTTGACATACTACATATGTCACCAGATGTCTTCGAGTAATTAGAATTGCAAAACAAAAATAAATTAATAACAACAGAATAAAACAAATTCAAGCTATAAAATAAAAACCAATTACTAATAATTATGCAGAGTGTGATATTTTTCAAAACAAGTAGGTAAATGCAATGGTACTTTGCATTGTTTTGCACTGCCACGTAGTCTCTTCCCTAATATTATGCTTATAACAAACATGGCACCTTTTACCAGGGTGATGCTTGGACTTAATTGACGGAATGTTCTCGGGAAAGTGTGCCTAATTTTTCTCTGCCATACGAAATGGTGTCAAAGATGTCAAATGTACCTAAAAGTTGAATTTTTGGTTTGACGTCTTAGACACGTCATCCGCTCCTAGGGGAAAAAAGTGAATTACTATTATGGACTATTTAACCATCCAATCGTGAATTCTAACAAAAAAATGTAATTATTTGTAAAAAGGAATAGCTAGTATGTTATATCCGAATGAAATACCGTCAGTTTTTCTCTCTTTCCATTTATTATTTCAATTCTTTTTCGAATTAACCCCTTGGGTACGGATTTATTTGAGAAAATATTTGCATGCGGAACGAAAATCATTTTTGGTTGCTTGGAGTAGTATGTAAAGGCAGTAGATTTTGGGTAAGAATGTATTTATTTCTAAAATATTGCTGACATACTACATATATCACCAGATGTCTTCGAGTAATTAGAATTGCAAAACAAAAATAAATTAATAACAACAGAATAAAACTAAATGAAACAAATTGAAGCTATAAAACAAAAACCAATTACTAATAATTAAGCAGAGTGTGGTATTTTTCAAAACAAGTAGGTAAATGCAATGCTACTTTGCATTGTTTGCACTGTCACGTAGTCTCTTTCCTAATATTATGCTTACAACAAACACGGCACCTTTTTTCAGGATGTTGCTTGGACTTAGTTGGCGGAATGTTCTCGGGAAAGTGTGCCTAATTTTTCTCTGCCATACGAAATGGTGTCAAAGATGTCAAATCTACCTAAAAGTTGAATTTTTGGTTTGACGTCTTAGACACGTCATCCGCTCCTAGGGGAAAAAAAGTGAATTACTATTATGGACTATTTAACCATCCAATCGTGAATTCTAACAAAAAAAATGTAATTATTTGTAAAAAAGGAATAGCTAGTATGTTATATCCGAATGAAATACCGTCAGTTTTTCTCTCTTTCCATTTATTATTTCAATTCTTTTTCGAATTAACCCCTTGGGTACGGATTTATTTGAGAAAATATTTGCATGCGGAACGAAAATAATTTTTGGTTGTTTGGAGTAGTATGTAAAGGCAATACATTTTGGGTAAGAATGTATTTATTTCTAAAATATTGCTGACATACTACATATGTCACCAGATGTCTTCGAGTAATTAGAATTGCAAAACAAAAATAAATTAATAACAACAGAATAAAACTAAATGAAACAAATTGAAGCTATAAAACAAAAACCAATTACTAATAATTATGCAAAGTGTGATATTTTTCAAAACAAGTAGGTAAATGCAATGCTACTTTGCATTGTTTGCACTGCCACGTAGTCTCTTTCCTAATATTATGCTTATAACAAACACGGCATCTTTTTTCAGGATGTTGCTTGGACTTAGTTGACGGAATGTTCTCGGGGAAGTGTGCCTAATTTTTCTCTGCCATACGAAATGGTGTCAAAGATGTCAAATGTATCTAAAAGTTGAATTTTTGGTTTGACGTCTTAGACACGTCATCCGCTCCTAGGGAAAAATAGTGAATTATTATTATGGACTATTTAACCATCCAATCGTGAATTCTAACAAAAAAAAATGTAATTATTTGTAAAAAGGAATAGCTAGTATCTCATATACGAATGAAATACCGTCACTTTTTCTCTCTTTCCATTTATTATTTCAATTCTTTTTCGAATTAACCCCTTGGGTACGGATTTATTTGAGAAAATATTTGCATGCGGAACGAAAATAATTTTTGGTTGCTTGGAGTAGTATGTAAAGGCAGTACATTTTGGGTAAGAATGTATTTATTTCTAAAATATTGTTGACATACTACATATGTCACCAGATGTCTTCGAGTAATTAGAATTGCAAAACAAAAATAAATTAATAACAACAGAATAAAACAAATTCAAGCTATAAAATAAAAACCAATTACTAATAATTATGCAGAGTGTGATATTTTTCAAAACAAGTAGGTAAATGCAATGGTACTTTGCATTGTTTTGCACTGCCACGTAGTCTCTTCCCTAATATTATGCTTATAACAAACATGGCACCTTTTACCAGGGTGATGCTTGGACTTAATTGACGGAATGTTCTCGGGAAAGTGTGCCTAATTTTTCTCTGCCATACGAAATGGTGTCAAAGATGTCAAATGTACCTAAAAGTTGAATTTTTGGTTTGACGTCTTAGACACGTCATCCGCTCCTAGGGGAAAAAAGTGAATTACTATTATGGACTATTTAACCATCCAATCGTGAATTCTAACAAAAAAATGTAATTATTTGTAAAAAGGAATAGCTAGTATGTTATATCCGAATGAAATACCGTCAGTTTTTCTCTCTTTCCATTTATTATTTCAATTCTTTTTCGAATTAACCCCTTGGGTACGGATTTATTTGAGAAAATATTTGCATGCGGAACGAAAATCATTTTTGGTTGCTTGGAGTAGTATGTAAAGGCAGTAGATTTTGGGTAAGAATGTATTTATTTCTAAAATATTGCTGACATACTACATATATCACCAGATGTCTTCGAGTAATTAGAATTGCAAAACAAAAATAAATTAATAACAACAGAATAAAACTAAATGAAACAAATTGAAGCTATAAAACAAAAACCAATTACTAATAATTAAGCAGAGTGTGGTATTTTTCAAAACAAGTAGGTAAATGCAATGCTACTTTGCATCGTTTGCACTGTCACGTAGTCTCTTTCCTAATATTATGCTTACAACAAACACGGCACCTTTTTCCAGGGTGTTGCTTGGACTTAGTTGGCGGAATGTTCTCGGGAAAGTGTGCCTAATTTTTCTCTGCCATACGAAATGGTGTCAAAGATGTCAAATCTACCTAAAAGTTGAATTTTTGGTTTGACGTCTTAGACACGTCATCCGCTCCTAGGGAAAATAATTGAATTACTATTATGGACTATTTAACCATCCAATCGTGAATTCTAACAAAAAAAATGTAATTATTTGTAAAAAGGAATAGCTAGTATGTTATATCCGAATGAAATACCGTCATTTTTTCTCTCCATTTCCATTGTCGTGCTGTCTGTCGTACTTTGATGCGTGGACGCGTGTGCGTGTATGCGTGCGCGTGTCAGGGGACTCCGGCACAAATAACGTGTGATTGAGTGAACGCCGCGAGGGATTTTCTATCCTAAGACGTGGCGTGGAAGAGACCGAGACCGAGTTCGGGGGAGTTTTGGGGAATCGCAAGGAGCTAACGGGTATTGCGCGAAGGGATGAGGGAATGGGAATGGGAGGAACAGTTCAAACGATGTCGACATTTACCATGGATAGGGAAAAAACCTTCTTCGATCGATGAATAAATACAGATTTGTATGTTTGCGTGTTGGAAAGATTACGGCCGTTGTAAAAGATTAAAATCAACTAGATAAAATGTGATTTTAAATATGGAAGAAAAGAAAGAAAACAGTTAAAGAGAATGGGTTTAAGGAAGCATAAAAAAAACATAGTTGTAACGTAGGGTTTAGCCGACATACTTTTTTTTTTCTCTGAAAGATACACGCTAAGACGAGCACGTTTATTGTTGGCAAAGCAGTCGTCTAGGTGTTTTTTTCCGTTTCTTTCTCAACACGGAAATGATTTTTATTTAGCGAAGCACCGGGCTTCTTCATAATCCTGTTGGAACATCGAGCAAGTTTTTTTTTGTCTTCTCGTCGAGCTTCTGTTCGATTCTTTACCCTCGTCCCACACGTTAGCGACCCCGAATGGCTCAAGATTCTTCTTTCGTCTCCTACGATGCGTCTTTGTTCGTCCATCGACAACGAGTGACAAGTGGAAACGGACGATTAAGCGTTGGACGATCCCGCGAGGAATCGAAAGAATGGACGACGTTCCTCCCTCCGTTCCCCTTATGTCTTAGAAAATGCTTTAACGCGTTTATTCCTCTTTTTTTCTAATACACCAAACTATATTCGATATACCAGATGAAGTACTTATTGTAGTCAAGAATATTCGTAAAACATGGAATTCTTTCTAAAGAATGAGAATGAACGACGGAACGAGGAAGGGCGACGGAAAGGGCGACAAAAGTATAGGAAGGGAGAGTAATATTATTTATGGGAATACTCGGACGTTGGTACGATCGTGCCATGCATAGACAGTGGTTCGTTGTACCCAACAGACGAATGGCTCATTTTCCGACCGCAAATGTACGAAAATGCCTCGCCGAAAGCTATTTCTTAATATTCGCCGATATCGAGAGGTCCCTCTTTCGACGTGCTTTTCTTACGTTACCATAGAAACCAATGTCACCATAGAAGTATACTCGTCCATCGAGGAGCCGCGATAACGCGTGTTCTCTGCCAATATTCTTTAGAACATAATACGATGGTCTCCGGATTTTCGAATAGCTAGGAATCGTCGAGAAATGAATTTGAAGAATCCATGAAGTTTCCTCGCCGAGTAAACGCGAGTTTACGATAAAAACGAAGGTAGAAACGATCGCAAAGATTGTTACAGTTCGTAGTTTATAGCAAGATTTGAAGCGTGATCTGAAACGATAAGCTCGAAACACGGATTCGTTGAACGAGTTGGCACCTTCGGCAACGTTAAAAGCACTGCTTTCCTATGGCATCGTTGCAAAAAACTAGAGGGCAAAGCAGAGACGTCGTCATTGAAATGTAGGAAGTTAGTTTGGTGCACGTAGCAGGTGGTGGGGCGTTTACTGGTGGTGGTGGTGGTGGTGGTAGTAGTCACTCTGGTGATGCTGGTGGCAGGACGGATGCAGCTTTTCACAAGAGCTTTTACGAGTCGCATATGTGACCGCCGCCGTCTCTTTTATCCCTCGCTTTATATTCCTGGCACCACCGTGTTCCATCCCCCTCTTTCTTCTTGGACGTCGGCGCCTCGCTTTACGAACATCCTTCGCAAAAGCTCTACCTTCCCTCCTTCATATTTTTTTTCTTTCTACCAAACATGCTCTTCTCCGAGGGTCCGAAAGAACTTCGAAGCTCCCTCCCTCTCCTTTTTCACCTTCCCCTTTACGCAGCCAACCAACCTCGCGCGCGGTAAAACCGCGAAAAATTCTTTCTTCATATACACTGGGGAGCGATAGTCCGACATAACGTAACAAATTTCCAAGCTCCTCGAAGGGCAACCACGCGAAGGGCACCACGTTTCTCCCTCCTCCTCCTCCTCCTTTTTGTTCGTTCGAGCGCACATTTAAATCCTCGAGGCTTCGAATCTCCTCCTCCTCCTCCTCCTCCTCCTCTTCCTCTTCCTTCTTATAACCAATATCCTTTACCTTTTCTCTCTTTTTGATCTTTTTCTCGCTTTCAACCCTCCTCTTGGCGGAGAAGGACAGCTGAGAAAACTGCTACACGACCACCCAGGGACCGATTCTTCCCACGCACAATTTACAGTTTCACATTTTATTCCCATCTCGCGTTCGACCTGGGGAGGACCTCGACCGTGCTGCTTGCTTCTTGGTGTGATGATGGAACTCGCGTTGGTTCGACTACCACCACAGGGATGCAACCCGAATAAACTCCTATCTATCCTCCCCTCCCGTCGAACATTTCTTCAAGATCGAACATCGATCATTGCTTTTTTACTATACGGCTTTTTGCCATTATTTTTCCATAACTTTTTCATTCGGACGACAGACTTCTCGAATAGTTTGTAATTCCGATTAAATGACTAAATGTTTCGTTCGATTGGTTGCACTATTTTCACGTAATATCATCAGGAGAACCACTGACGATTTCAATTTATCGCTTTATCGTAAAAACCGTGGGACGCACCTTTGCCGACTTTTTCATGATTTAATTAGCTACCATCGATGGTAGGGTAACTCTACCCACCTGTGTTTCTGGAGGACCACCATGGGATCTCCTTCGAATTTAACGACGTGGAACTCCGTGTCCTTCCTCGAGAAAATCGACGATAACGTTAAATAGAAAATATCTTTCGTTTCGTCAGACTGCTTTGAAAAAATCTTTCGAGACGTTCTTCTTCTTGATATTTATGATTTTATCTAAGAACAATAAAGTTCTATTGTTTGCACGCCTTTCATTTTCAAGCTAATTTATGTAACAGATCTTTCAGATAGAATAATTAACACGATGAGAGATTAAAACGTAGTAAATGAGTTCTCTCTCGAATGACGTGGTCAAAATCTTCAAATTATTATAACGAGGTATAGACTCTTTTATTATTCGTTATCGATAATAGACGAACGGTGCAATTGAGATTAGATCGATCGGTACGCGTTTTGAAAGATCGGTCAACCGTAAGAAAATATTCTTTGGTTAATTGAATAGTCAGTGGTTAATCAAAGCTACGTCCAATTAAGATAACGATCGTCCGATTCATTTATCGGGGTGAAGCGACCGAATGGCGATTATTTACGCAGTCATCTGAATAATTGCTAAGAGAAATCATGTTCGGGAAGATACGTGGCTTCGTTAACGACGAAGTCGACTTTACGTCGCCTCACGACGATGCTAAATAAACAGAACTTTCTATTGTGTTACACCGATTAAGATCACCCTCGCGTTCGTTCGTTCGTTCGTTCGTTCTTTCGTTCGTTCTTTCGGCTGGAGTAACCTCGTTGATAGAAAGTTGCAACGAGCTGCTTGCCTACATCGAGGAAATAATTATTCGCGCAGTCATGCGAACGAACAATTAAAAACAAAATTTTTTTTTCTCTCTTCAGGTAATATTGAAATGTATTAAACACGATGAAACATACGAGTCATGTAAGATAGTTGCAAGACCGATAGATAATCGCTCGATAAGACATTCTCACGTTAATTATGTTTCTTTTCTAATTTCAAGTTAAGAATAAGAAGCTGAGAATATGAAAAATCTATTAATTTATCTTCCTTTTTTTCTTGTTTTTATTTTTGAATTTGCCTCGAACCTACCGAAAAAACATGCCCAAATTCGTAAGTGTAATTTGAAGTATCATTAATAATGAACCACGTTATTGGGTTGTCCCATGAGAGTTCCTTCCTTTTGAAGTTATATTTGGCGCGTCTTCTTCCCCTTTTTTTCTCAAGCGGGTCACCCATCCAAGTACTTATCGTATTCAGCGCTGCTTTACTTAAATGATCGAGCGGGAACTAATGCTACCACAGCGCCATGGCCGTTGACGCATAAAATAATTCGATATATCTCTCTTATATTTAGGGTGCACTAATATCCATATTTTGATATTTTTTTATTCTTTATTATATATATATATATTATATATTTAATATAATATTATTATTATTATTTTTTAAGTTATTTTTAAGGTTATTGAGGTTATATTCGTTTTGGTACGCCAAAGAAGTATAACTTCTTACGTGCGTACATAAGTACACACACTAATTTTTTATAGGTTATTCAAACCAGATTTGTTTTTTTTTTAAGTTATTTGTTTTCTTCGAAGTTTTTTTTTGAAGTTATTTTTGAGGTTATTGAGGTTATATTCGTTTCGGTACAGTAAAGAAGTATAACTTCTTACGTGCGTACATAAGTACAGACACCAGTTTTTTCTTTATATGCGACAAACGACTACATTATAATCGAGAAGATTCTCGGCATCTAAGTCATGTCAAGAACATGAATTATAGCGATCGCGAAGTTAACAGACACGCACCAATCGAGAATAGACGTACGAATTGTATTTATAGTCTACTCGGCTCCGCGTGGGCGGCCATTGATCTATGCTCGTGACCAATCGATTGACGGACGAGATTAAAATACGTCGTAATTCAATTTTTAACGGTCAACGACTCCGGTGGGAGGTAAGCTCCTTTTTTTTTTTTTCACGCTTCGCCGAGCCTACCGAGCCTAAATAACCGAGCAAATAGCTCGTCGTCTTTTTCTTCGTAAAATCACTATAATCGTGGTACGCGATTAAGCCGTCGAGATCGTTTCGCCAATTTTTCTTAGTCCATTTTTACACGAGAGAACAAAAGTATTATAGTTAAGTGTTATATTTATTTTCACTCGATATATTTAACGAGAGATTTTTATTTTATTAATTAAATGAAACGTCTAACGTTTTTTATTTTTTTTTGGTTTACGAGAATATACATTTGTAAAGAATTCAAATGATTTATTTTATTTAGCATTTTTTTTTCTTAATTAGCTTAAAGGTATACAGGTTGAAATGACAAGTTTCTTGTTCGCAGGGATCAAAAGAGAAAATCTTAGAGGCTTCCATTGTGTCACGCGTTTTATGCTACGGTCACGCAAATGGGATGCGGATCGGCACGAGTTACAGCGCGACTAAACGTTCCGCGGAAAGCATCGACGTATTCCCATAGAAAAACGATGCCCGTTAGCGATCTACCCGATGGAAAAAGAAAAAGAAGAAGAAGAAGAAGAAGAAGCTGTGGGGAGAAAAGGGAAGAGACTCGTACTCGATAAGGGACAAGAATCGACTCTATGTTTTCCTGTTCTAACTAAAAGGTAAAGAAATTTCATTTCATTAGATAAATGAAATTATTGAACATTTGGAAAACACTGTTGTTCAAAGTTAATAAAAAAATGGTGACATAGACGAAAGGACTGGTTCGTAAGCGTAGTAGGATTTCTCCTGCAGGCGCGAAAGATAAGTTAATTAACACCGATAGAACTAGCAGCCTGTTATTAATCGGAACATATCGCATCCGTGAAAATTAAACGCTTGCTGACCACGAGTAAGTAATAGCGTGGGCGGAGATGGTTGCAGCGTTGGTTGGTCATGCCAGAGGAAACAAATTTCGTCATTTTTTTTCCCCTTACGATATTTTCTTTCGTGTCTATTCACTTTTTATTATTTTTTTTCATAATATATTTTCGGATATTTCGTATACGTTATAAGGGTATGTATGCCGGTGACACGTGAATTTCTAAAAGTCGAGGCTTTTTAAGCATTCTGTTTGTGTATAAAGATAATACACACGATACTAGCCGAACAAACAATATTACATTAGCGAACTGATCAAACATCTCACGTCGTTTCGGCGATCCTGACGAGTTGACGTCGCGTTCCGGCTGCCGTTATTGCTTGACCCTCGCATTTTCTTTCAGAATTGGCTCGTATTCTACTAACGCACACGTTATACGCTTTTCTTTGGCATTGGCTTAATTAACGGCGCAAGGATATAGAGTAACTACATCGACAAATATATCCTCCGATCACGGAGATGTCAGCTAAGATTCTATCTTGTCTATTTTCCTTGGCATTTAATAAAACGGATAAACATTGCGTCGATCTCTCGTGCCTTGTAATATATTAGAAAACAATAATCTCCAAATGACGATAATTTACCGACGTTCAAACTATAATTTACTTGTTTCGTGTTACAGACAGTCACGCATTTCGAGGGGCACGCTAATGAAGAAATTAATAACGCGAGGGACGGATGAAAAGAGAGAGAAAGAGAGAAAGATAGAGAGAGAAAACATTGTGAACAAATATATAAAACGAAATTAGGTATCCTCCATTAGAGGAAGCGCTCGAAATGTTTGCAGTCGACGTAAGTAGCAATAAATATTTGTGGCTTGACTATCGAACGCAATTATTAGATAATACATGACTCCTCGTTCTTTTTAACTATCTACTTGCACGTTATATAGCCATTCCTCCTTCCTGTATTATCGATTCATTGCCCTATGATATTATTCGAGTCATCGCGTATGACCGATTCTTTGTCGGTTATCGATTAATCGAATATCCTTGTTCACGACTTCGATCAACGAGTGATTTCAAATTGGAACAATTTTTGATCAACTCCTGTTCCTCTCTCTTTCTCTCCTGATCGTGATTTTAATTCAAAGAAAGAGTCGCAAGTGTGAACCTAAGAATAACTAAATAACTTCTTGGTTATATAGGAATACGTACACGAATAAATATCGTGCTTCGAATTGGACAGATAGTCAGCATGACTGGCAATCTTTACCCTTCACCATCAACGACATCCCGCTGACTATTTATCTTGTTACATCCAAGTGATTCGATTCTAAAAGGAGATCAATGACAACCACCAACCTTCGTGGTTTTCCGGCTTCTTGTTCGCTTTAACACGCCAACAACAGTAGAGGTGTTGTAAGTCATTTCAAAAAATGCTCAAACATACAGCTGCTGTTACAAAGTATTTCGTCATTCCTAATTATGTATTTTGTTTTAAATGACAAAAACTTATCGTCAAATTAAATAGAAAATGAATTGTTAGAACAAGCTAGCTCGTCGCACGCCAACAGTAGAGGTGTTGTAAGTCATTTCAAAAAATGCTCATACGAGTTGCTACAAAGTATTTCGTCATTCCTAATTTTGTATTTTGTTTTAAATGACAAAAAAACTTATCGTCAAATTAAATAGAAAATGAATTGTTAGAACTAGTTTGCTCGTCGCACGCCAACAGTAGAGGTGTTGTAAGTCATTTCAAAAAATGCTCATACGAGTTGCTACAAAGTATTTCGTCATTCCTAATTTTGTATTTTGTTTTAAATGACAAAAACTTATCGTCAAATTAAATAGAAAATGAATTGTTAGAACTAGTTAGCTCGTCGCACGCCAACAGTAGAGGTGTTGTAAGTCATTTCAAAAAATGCTCATACGAGTTGCTACAAAGTATTTCGTCATTCCTAATTTTGTATTTTGTTTTAAATGACAAAAAAACTTATCGTCAAATTAAATAGAAAATGAATTGTTAGAACTAGCTAGCTCTTCGCACGCCAACAGTAGAGGTGTTGTAAGTCATTTCAAAAAATGCTCATACGAGTTGCTACAAAGTATTTCGTCATTCCTGATTTTGTATTTTGTTTTAAATGACAAAAAAACTTATCGTCAAATTAAATAGAAAATGAATTGTTAGAACTAGCTAGCTCGTCGCACGCCAACAGTAGAGGTGTTGTAAGTCATTTCAAAAAATGCTCATACGAATTGCTACAAAGTATTTCGTCATTCCTAATTTTGTATTTTGTTTTAAATGGCAAAAACTTATCGTCAAATTAAATAGAAAATGAATTGTTAGAACTAGTTAGCTCTTCGCACGCCAACAGTAGAGGTGTTGTAAGTCATTTCAAAAAATGCTCATACGAGTTGCTACAAAGTATTTCGTCATTCCTAATTTTGTATTTTGTTTTAAATGACAACAAAACTTATCGTTAAATTAAATAAAAAATGAATTGTTAGAACTAGCTAGCTCGTCGCACGCCAACAGTAGAAGTGTTGTAAGTCATTTCAAAAAATGCTCATACGAGTTGCTACAAAGTATTTCGTCATTCCTAATTTTGTATTTTGTTTTAAATGACAAAAACTTATCGTCAAATTAAATAGAAAATGAATTGTTAGAACTAGCTAGCTCGTCGCACGCCAACAGTAGAGGTGTTGTAAGTCATTTCAAAAAATGCTCATACGAGTTGCTACAAAGTATTTCGTCATTCCTAATTTTGTATTTTGTTTTAAATGACAAGAAAACTTATCGTCAAATTAAATAGAAAATGAATTGTTAGAACTAGCTAGCTCGTCGATATTCTATCTCTTTCGATTAGTTTCGCATGATTTTGACGACGGATTATATCGATTGCGAATCGAAACGGCGAATTTGTGGTTTAATGAATCTGAGAATCCAAGAGAGCGAGAGGGATACACGGCAGGTTTTTGAGGCGCACGGACTGATCGGCTTTTTGTTGCTGAAAGACTTCCGTCACGGCCACGCCCGGGCACGTGACGCCTTGAACACGACATTACAGGTGTTTGCCCATCCCCAAGATTCCGTGTGCCGTTTATATCTCCGTTTATATCCGTGCTTATATCTTGTCAGTTAAGAAATCGATAAATCAACGTGTTGTTTTTCTTCCTTCTTTCCGTTTTATTTCAAAATTCTTCTCCCATGCATTCCCCAGAACAAAGTGTAGACCAAAGAGAAACCTGTTTTTTTACTTGGAAATAATGCTCGTCGACGTATCCAAAGTTTCGCGTTAAAATCGAAAGCTACTTCTTGAAAATATTTCCAATTTGAATCGATCGATACGCGTGTAATACACATTTACTCGCATATACAGGTACATATATAGGTGTAAGATAGTTTAGGTGATTTTTACGAGGAAAAGAGTAGAATAAATCGATGAAAGCAAATGTGATCGGTTATAGCAAGTTCTACGGACGTAGGTGGGCACAGAAACGATGGGATGGTCGACGGGGTGGTCGGCAGAATTGCCGACCACCTCGTCTGCTCGGTGAACCGTGGATTAAGATAAACCCTTCATCGCTTTCTTCTCGGACTATTCTTCTCGTTCGTTCGTCGTGGTAACGCGAAGATAACGACGTAACGGTGCAATCGAAGACGATCGCTAGTCGATTCTCAATCTTATTTACTTTGCGAGGAAAATCAATAACCCCCTAATTTTTAAAGAAATCATATTTTTCTTATTTAAATTCTGAATGATATGCGTAGGGCTCGTTATCTTAGATTAAATTTCATTTTCATAATTATTAATATTTCTCGATCCGTTCGCAACACGAGATCGGATTTCATAGTTTTACAATGACTAATTCATTCTCTCGTAATTAGGTAAATAAAAAGGGGGAAAAATATGAGAATACGAAACGTTTATGCGAAGGAACTGCGGTGGTGCACGGTTCGAATACTCGTGCTTCAACTTCATCTCTCGGCATCGCAATCGGTTTTTTAATTTCACGCCTGTGAATGCAGCCGAGAGAGTTGGATTTATGATCAGCTCCATGGCATTTTTTCATCGTCAAGAGAGTGCGTAAGGCGGTGAGCTCGGATTGGTTTCGCGTTCTCTCTCTCTCTCTTTCTTTCATTCATTCCTTTTCTCATTGTCAGTAGTCTTCTTCTCTTCCTTATTTCATTTCCACTTGTACGCGAGCGCACCATTGTTTCCTCCTTGCATATGCAGGCTTTCTTTCTCTCGTATTACTCGCAAAGTACGACGACGAATTAAGGAAATTCACGCTCTGCTTCTTCGACATCCTCTTATGTGAAAACTGTTTTTTCTCTCAATTTATCCACATTTTTTTTTTTTACAAAAGGAATTAAAAAATCAAGTCCGATCGAGGCAATCTTATTTATGAACGTTAATTGAATTCTAAAGTACGTAAGTATATCATCGAAATTCTCCGTGTAATCGATTTTATTATAGTTTATCTCTATTTTTAATTAATTTCTCGTTTTATGACGAACAACGGCTAATTGAGTAGAGACTATTACGTTTGTTTTTTAATAGAAATAGATATATATACACATATATATATATATATATAGAAATAATGATTTGCATATAACAACGCATTGACTGGGTCTCATTTAAACTAATTAACGAGGAAGGCAAAAAGGTAATTAAATTATGAAACAAACCGTGCGGAAAAATCTTAACCGATAATATTATACGATCGACTTGTAGCTATAAGCGAAAATGGAGTAATAACTTTTCTTATCTATCTTCTACGATCGAGTTAATTGGATTATTAATACCGCAGTACTTGTTAGATAAACGACGTAGTCGCAGACGTTAATGTAGTAAAAAGTATTCTATATTCCCGGAAACTCCTTCTCGACTCTTGGTTTGATTATCGCACTTCTTGTGCAGGTGTGATATCGAAAAAGGCGAGAGATAAAATAAAAAAAGGGAAAACGCGAATGGCTTATCTACGAGCTTATCGGTAACGTTCGTTTGAAATGAATAAGAAAGTTTCAAGGTACAAATCTCTTCTCTTCTTTATCCTTGTTTACACTTCGGCGAATCGCAATTACTGATATTCGATAAAGATAGATAATACAAGAGAAAAATGTCAATCGTATAACTATATGTGAAGGAGAATAATTTTATTTCGTAATAATTCCATTCCGATTAGAGGATTGGATAAATAGAAGATTTTATATAATTGTATTATTTTCTTTTTCATTTCATTTTTCTCAGCTACTATAAATAGGTATTGGGTCTGAGAGAGATACAAGGAAAAAAAAGAAAAAAAAAGAAAGAAATCTAATTCCATCAATCTATTTAATTTCATGTGAAATTCTTCGCGAGACGCGTTTCTAGCTTGGGAATCAAAATTGCACCAATGTTAGTTTCTTTCGTTCACTCGTATGAGTGGAAAATAAATATTAGAAATATAGCAAAGTCCAAAGTTTAAAACCTATCGAAATGGAATTCAGTTGCTGTCGACGATAAATCAGAATCAGCTTTGTCGATCGTTTAAAGGACAATGAGTGAACCGAGAAAAGCGTTTGGTAGCATGACACAGGGTATGTCATTACTGTGTTACATATAAGCTCCATTGCGACGACGTACTCTGCATAAGAATGAGCTGTTCGTTTGTTCGTCCCTCAACGACGGCGCGCCGGAAGGGAGATATTACAAAACCCTTTGAAAAACAGAGATCTCATCGGCATGCCGCGAATGCGCGAGGATATATCAGAGCCGGTCGAGCCTGAACGTCCAGCGGCGCGAGTATTAAATGTTCCTTAATATGCACGTTGAATATTGATCAGAAACAAGAAGAGGAAGAGGAGGAGGAGAACGACGACGACGACGAACATTTCTTTTGATCGCAAAAGACGAGCACGCGCGACACATCCGGCGATCTCGCTGCTTGGAAAAGATCTAGAGAGGAAAATTCATCTCTTAGTCTATCTTTTTTACTTTTATTCTCTTTACAACAACAACGTATTTAATACTAAATCTTTCGATCGAAAAACAATCGAGAGAACATTGTACTTACCTATCGTAGAAAAAGTTTAAATAAAGTTTTCTCGGTAATTAAATTTGACGACAACAGAGTGCACCGTTAGAAGAAACTACAATTATCGTAAATTGAAAATGTAAAGGAGACAAACGCAACTTAGTACCAAACAAAACTATTCTTGTATCAGGTTTTATTCGAGGTGACTCATCCAATTAAAAGGATCGCAACCCGAACGCATTATTTCATTTATGCGTAGGTTCTTATACGAAGTTTGCATATATCCTAGCAAGCAATTAATCAGGAATATTTATTGCTCCTTCTCATGCTCGCCGGCTCGGCAATTAGCGAAATGCTATGTCTTAAACGCGTTACCGAGTATACTAAGGTTCGTCTCGCGCGTCGTCTCGCTACGAGCACGGAGCCACGATAATTACTTCATTAATGCTAAACGGCTTCTTCTTGTATTCAGATTTCTCGATTATATTCTTGGCGTTACTTATCGACGATCGCAATGATATACGATTTAATATACAAAGTCTAAAGTTGGTTATGAAATACGGCCCTCGTGGTATAAATTTGCCGTCTCGTCCTTAAATATATACTAATGCGGGATTACACTTGAATACTACGCTGGATATTTTTTCAGGTCAACGAGGAGGATGGCAGGCAGGACGACGCCATGGCGGCGGTGCTGCTCGGTGCTCAGGACGTAAGACACAAGTATAAAGGATAACTACAAACTAGGGAGAGAAAAACGGCAAACTAACGATAAATCAGGGCTATGGCATTCCTAAGATAGTGCTCTACCTGAAAGTCATTACAGTAGCAAAGTAATTCCCAACTAAGTAAGTAAAGCAATAAATACATAATGCATCCGGCGAGTTTCCCACACGCTGCTCGCGGAGAGCTACTACGGTCGCGGCCTTACAGTTCCATGAAATCATGCATCACGGCGAGAGAGACGGAGAGAGAAGGAGAAACATAGTAGTCGAGAGGAAAGAGAAAAGAAGGACGCACCGAGCCGCCGATTTATTTGCACGTCGATCGAACGAGGAGCCGAGAATGGATTCTATTTTTTGTCGATCGCGAAAGATGCAAACCAAAGTTCGCCATGGTGGCGAAACCTTGTCGTGGGAAATCTCGAAAAAATCTATTCCTATCGAACAACGAATTATTTTCTTATACTCAAAAGTTATTACACATAGGAAGTAAGTAGAAATCTATATATATATATATGTATGCATACGTTCCTAATAAATTCATATTCTTTATACATTATGCATCATTTGACATGGCAAACTCCGTCGTTTAAATCCAACACGTGAGTATTTAATAAAACGAGAAACATGCAGAATTGATTACGAACGCGTGTGTTCTTCTAAAGGAATTTTTGCTTCGTTACGTCGTCAAATCGCGTTTACCGAGCAAAATGCTTGTTCCTTTCAATGAGCGTGTGAACCACGCGTTGACCGTCTCCGAGGAGTTTCCACTGAATTTCTCGTTCACTTTCGATAGATAAAACCCACAACCGAATCTCATGCAAGAAACTAGAAATTAACTATTCCAACGATTTGACTTAGAATTTTTCCTTTTTCCTATCGAGCTGTTTAATTTTCATGACTCCAGCGCATTATTTCGTCTTTGTTAAAAAAGAAGTATATTTTTCACGCGTGATTACCGTATTCGATTAGACGGGCAAAGTACCGATTTTATGATTATTCTCTATCCGTAGTCGTACGTACAATTCACTTTTAATTTAATCTGCAAGGAAAGGAAACCCGTCGCATTACGCTTTCTTCCCTCTCAACTTTTTTGCCCTTACGCCTTGGGAAAGCTATCGGGATGCAGTTTTTTGAATCCATGCGATTAATTAAATTATACAAGTAAGAATCCGTTGATCCGAGACATCGGATGATCCGGGAATACGTGTTTAGAAATATTTATCTTGTTAAATTATATAAATGTACGAGATATATCGTCGATGTTCTTATAAGTTTATAAATATGCGATACGCGATTGTCTCGTTTTGCATCGAGGAGACACAGTTATCGTTGAAATGTTTTTCTCTATTCGCCGATTAATGATTTATTGAAAAATCTAACATAGGTATCATCATGGTAGAAAGCGTATTCAATGGCAACAACGATCGAGAACATTTGAAAATATCCGACGAGGATGATGTGAAAATAATAGAAACTAATCGAGTTTGGAAAATATGCGAAGACGTAAGTAAGAACGAAATCTATCTTTAAGGTTATATCAAAACTTTCTATCTAGAAAGCCAATTCGTTTTCTTACTTCTTTGTAAACGTAGATAAAGATCAAGACAGAGATATTGGACGAGATCGAAGATTTCTCAGCAAACGACGAACTCGTCGTCGTTGAAGACGAGAATCCTTTTGAGAAGCGCATAATCGGTCTTACGACCAGAAAAGACCTCGCATGTACCATTTGCAGAATCGATTTTCCAAATGAAGATAAATTCAGAAGCCACATGATCCTACACACTCGCTGTGAACTTTACCGATGCACCATATCTTCTCAGCTATTACCAAGGTTAGATTTTCATCTCTTATTTTATTACGATAAATTATATTTACGTATTTTCGATTTCGATTTCGATTTCGGCATATGGCATCGAATCGAACGATTTATCCTCTTCCGCATATTTTTTCTTTCAGATCACCCAATTTGGGAAATCGTTCGCGAGCTTGCGTTGACATTGATCGCAATTATCAGCCAATCAAATTTCAGGTATATACATTTGAAACGAACTTTAACGTGTATTATATTACCATGTACGTGTTTGTTTGACTTTTTTAGGACGAAAGTACCGTACGAATTCGTGGAAGATTACCGAAGGAAGAACGGTGCTTCGAATGCGGAATCTATCAAAAGAAATGTTCGCGCGATCGCAAAGCGAGTTACGCGAAGAAAAAGTCGTTCGAGTGCTCGATTTGCAAGAAGAACTTCTTGAGACGCAGCGGTCTTCGAGCTCACTCGATCGTCCATACCGCTGATTCTCCATACAAGTGTGATCTCTGTCCGGCTAAATTTAAAAGATCTTCCGTTTTAAAGACGCACAAATTAACGCATACGGACATCAGAAGATTCGAGTGCGATATTTGTAAGCACCGTTTTCATTTGAAAGGTGCATTAAAACATCACATACTCGCGCATTACGGTGAGAGTTGTTTTGATGACAATCTTATTTACGAAATAATCTCACAAAACTTTGTTTCTTTTTTAACGAACAATTGATTTCAAGTTACAGGCGTAAGACCATACAAGTGTAAAGATTGTGGCAAACGTTATAGAAGATCCTGGGGCCTAAAGGTTCACATGTATCGACACACAGGAGTGAAGCGGTTCGAGTGCGATCTCTGCAAGGATCGTTTCAGTATCAAGACGAAACTGGCGAAGCACATCTATCAACATACGGGAGAAAAACCGTACAAGTGCGAGCTTTGCGCACGTCAATACGATGAAAAATATCTTCTTAAGAGTCATAAATGTCCCATGAACTTGGATACTTTTTCGAGATGTAAACTCAATGCACCTGATCGATCTAATGGGAAGATCTTGCTTGTTTTATAACAATTACATTATTATTTAGGTATCTACCCTGATTAAGGAGTAAAAAAGCTTGGCCTGACATTGTTAGTTTTAATGAAGTTGATGTATTTGCGACAAAGAAACGTCCACTCCCGTGTTTCCATCCTTCCAAGATTAATAATTCTCGGAACGGATAAAAAAAAAAAGGAAAAAAGAACGGTTACTCGTATTCCTTAGCTGTTAGTTTTTAATAAGGTTCCCATTAATCAGAGACGGCAGAATACCGCTGTCTCTCTCTCTCTCTCTTCTGTATCCTGACTGTTGAATCAATCCACACGAATGATCTCGTTGGAGTTTGCATGTCCGTGGACTTTAATAAGGCAGAGCCTTAATAAGCACTCTGCCGCTGAACAAAAGTCCGATTAATACCAGAGTGTGGTGGCCGTGCACTCGGTCTCGATTCGAATTGGTTTCAGGCTTGGAACTGCTGCCTCCGCAGTCGAGAGGTTACGGTCTAGGTCGGGCTCGACTTCGTCATCAACGTCCAAGTATCGTATAATCATAGTATTTATTTGGCATCGGACGAACGTGACTTCTAGCGAGGACCGAAAGCCCGCGGTGTAACGAAGCTATTCCTCTTATCGTTAATAATCGTGGAATGAATGTAGGCTCGTCTAATTAAACATTTTTGAAACTCGCTCGAGCACTTTGAAGCTCGCTGAAAGACCTGATATCGATGTCTCTTTTTGCAAGTGCACGAACGAATGATTTTAACGAAATTTCGAGTAAATCGTCCTTGACAATCGACAAAGTGCTTCTTCAGCGGCCGTAGTCGCTGTATCTCGAGCACGTGGATCCTCCTTATGTCGCCGGACGTGAGAACTGCGCTTTAAGGTGCGTGGACTCAGCAGGGGCTCTCGTATAAAGTAATCTGAGAAGGTAGAGAAGCTTCTTTCTTATCAGATCTCTGATTCGTGTGCCTCCCGTCGTCCGGGCCCTTTGACAATGCCGACGCGTATGTGCCTTCTGGCCCCGTTTTTCCATTCCATCGCAGTTTCGCGAATTCGCGAAGAAACGCAATGCGCCCGGCGGCGGCGGTCGTCTTTATGCGATACTTCAATCTTGATTTCGGAAAGAAACGAGAGAAATGATTGTCGAGAGGGCGGGAGGGGGTTGGAGGGGGGGAGTTCGGTCGGTAGCGCGCGAGCCGGCTCGAGTGCCCCCTCCCCCCTCCCCCTTATCTCCAATCTCGCGATGCGTAAATACTTGCGAACATTTCGCGACCGGTAATATTTTATGTAACGCCATAGGTTGCCTTCCGTTTGTTTGTTTGTTTGTTTGTTTCTTTTTTTGCATTTTATCCGATCTAACTCTCGCGAGAATGATTCGCATATTCGCTCGACTCGGATTAGTTTTGCGTGCGCGCTCTTCGACAAACGTTTTTTTTTCACCTTGCATAACCACGCGCAAAAACGTACGTACGCGCGGTGCATCTTCGTTTCAAAATCATTCGGAAATGGTGTATGCAAAGGTTGGAAAGCGGGATGAATAATCGTTCTGTACATTAATCACGTAACTACGAATTACATTAGTTGATAAACGCTTTTTTTTCAAGCTTCCTGTTTTACGCGATAAATTATCCGTTGGTTGATCGAGTCAATCGCGTATATACGTATGGTTCTTCTAAGAAACAAGTACATCCGTCGGTCGCGTGAATTTGAATAAAATATAAGCTCGTTAACGGTGCTATCTAATGTAACCATCGATCGGAGACGTCTACGGAGACGAAGGGAAGTCGTACGCTTCTCGCTCGAGCTTCTTTTGACACATCGCTTCCTGAGACTACAATTTAAATAGACAACTTTCGCGTTATAATATATATGTATATATATTTATCTTTTTCTTTCTCTCTCTCTCTCTCCGTTTCTCTCCTAATTATGCCTACGGCCCGTGGAATCTACAATCTGACAGCTCGCGTACACGGCCTCGCAACGCCGTATGCAGAGTCACGCCACAAGTCCTAATTATTTAGATAAGAATCATAGCGATTTAATTATTTTGCCCGTATCGTTGCTCTATTCGCCGGCATGCTAAGCACACCTACGTATATACGGCATACATATATATGTAAGTACGCTCGGTATGCCTTTTTAACATGGATTCGAACAGATTCTAGCGGCGATGCCATTCGTAGTACCGGTTACTAATTACAATTCACAATTACGCGATTCCTCGTAAGACACGACTTTCGAAATTACGTTGGATGCATAATGCTCTTCCCGATGCGTTCGGCTCTTATGACGTAACTATTAAACCTATCGATGTATTCTTCCTTCCTTCCTGCGTTGACGCATTTTTTCGTCACTTCGCTAAATGATCACGAGAGTATCATCGAGTAAGGGAGAAGGAGAAATAGAAAGAAAAAGAAAAAACAAAATTCAAGCAGATAGTCACAATTTAAAATCAAAATCAAATAAACCTTAAAATTAAAAATTATTTTGAGTTTAATTTAATTGAATAATTACACAATATACAATTTAAAATCAAAATCAAATAAACCTTAAAATTAAAAATTATTTTGAGTTTAATTTAATTGAATAATTACACAATATACAATTTAAAATCAAAATCAATTAAACCTTAAAATTAAAAATTATTTTGAGTTTAATTTAATTGAATAATTACACAATATGAAATTTAAAATCAAAATCAAATAAACCTTAAAATTAAAAATTATTTTGAGTTCAATTTAATAGAATAATAACACAATATGAAATTTAAAATCAAAATCAGTTAAACCTTAAAATTAAAAATTATTTTGAGTTCAATTTAATTGAATAATAACACAATATGAAATTTAAGATCAAAATCAAATAAACTTTAAAATTAAAAATTATTTTAAGTTCGATTTAATTGAATAATTAATTCAAAATTAATTTAAATTTAACTTTAATAATAAAAAAAAAAAATTAAAAAAAAACAATTCATTATAATAATTAAAAATTGTTTTGAGTTCAATTTTATTGAATAATAACACAATATACAATTCAAAATAAAAATCAATTAAACCTTAAAATAAAAATTATTTTCAGTTTAATTTAATTGAATAATTACACAATATGCAATTTAAAATCAAAATCAATTAAACCTTAAAATTAAAAATTATTTTAAGTTCGATTTAATTGAATAATAACACAATATGCAATTTAAAATCAAAATCAATTAAACCTTAAAATTAAAAATTATTTTAAATCAAATTTAATTAAATAATTAATTGAAAATTAATTTAAATTTAACTTTAATAATAAAAAAATAAAAATTAAAAAATAAAACAATTCGTTATAATAATTAAAAATTATTTTGAGTTCAATTTAATTGAATAATAACACAATATACAATTTAAAATCAAAATCAAATAAACCTTAAAATTAAAAATTATTTTGAGTTCAATTTAATTGAATAATAACACAATATGCAATTTAAAATCATAATCAATTAAACCTTAAATTAACATTATTTTGACCTCAATTTAATTAAATAATAACACAATATGAAATTTAAAATCAAAATCAGTTAAACCTTAAAATTAAAAATTATTTTGAGTTCAATTTAATTGAATAATAACACAATATGCAATTTAAAATCAAAATCAATTAAACCTTAAAATTAAAAATTATTTTAAATCAAATTTAATTAAATAATTAATTCCAAATTAATTTAAATTTAACTTTAATAATAAAAAAATAAAAATTAAAAAATAAAACAATTCATTATAATAATTAAAAATTATTTTAAGTTCAATTTAATTGAGTAATAACACAATATACAATTCAAAATCAAAATCAAATAAACCTCAAAATGAAAAAATTCAAAATCAATAGAAGGTATAGAAGGTATAGAAGGTATAGAATAATACAGGGAAGAATATTAAATAACGACGATATCGATTAGTATTGACAGGAGCGATTAAAGAGGCCGACATCGCCAGCCGGTAATGACCATGCGAGGTCGCTGAAATTGTGAGCACTGTAATTTCATTGATAATATTTAAATACGGGCTTTTGATAGCTGTCTTCTCTCGACCGGCATTATCCTGCTCTTCCCTTTCCGCTTGTTCCCGTGGCACCACTCCGCCCCTGATTGTGAGACGAAGCAGAGGCGTACTATTTATCGAGCTGGTCCCATCATTATTTCATCGAACTCTTTCAGCGCCTCTGCCTCTCTTTCTTGCTTTCTTTTCTTTCTTCTTCTCTCTCCCCAACTCGGTTCGCTCTCTTCTTTCTTCGTGCTAATCGGCAAGGAGGTATCGCTGGCTCCCTTCGATTTTTCTCTGAGGACTCTTAAGGCTTCCTTCCGCTCGATCGAAAAAAGGAAATTCTTTTGGATGACTTCGAGAGGCCCCCGGAACTTTCGGGAGTTTCAATTAAAATATAACTCTTAAGAGGAATGACATAAAGACTTTTTGCCCGCAACATAACTTGACGTAATCTCGGAAGAGGAAAAAACTCGCGTGGCATTCGAACGGGGGAGAACGGAGATGTAAATTTTTGGCGAAAGCGTTCTCCCAAGATTTATCGCAGGAAAAATCGCGAGGTAAGGACGCGCGGTGACTCGGCTATCGGACATAAATCCTCTAAGGTTATATGCATACAAGCGTGCGCGGGAACAACAAAACACGCGCGTATGTATATAACATTCTGGCATACGCCCCGGTAGAAGACAGCTAGCTAGCTTTTTTCCTCCTCCTCGGGAGCTTAACTCAACGAGATTTCGATGCAATCTAATTGGATATGAAATTAAGTCAACGAAATTCCGACAAAAATGGCAGCACCGCTTTCAAATTTGAAATTCATATTCTCCCGGCAGCTTGAGAGGAGGCGCGCGCGCGCGCGCACTGCCTGACGCATCCGTCATCTTTTTCTGCCTCGATCGAGGATAAAGCGCATAATCGGGTACCAACGTATACTAAACCTTTGTTGGAGGTCACGCGGCGGAGAGTTCGATGCCCATCGTTCGAAGTCCTCCTTTTTCTTCTTGCTTCCTTTTTCTTTTTCTTTCTTGGGCGATTTTCAAAACCGTTTACGACTGCGATTAGAATTGTCTCTCGTCGTAGATACGCGCTTAGCCTCGTATCTCTACGTTAACAGATGGTTCAAGATCACGCTACAATTTCCTCTTGTCTCCGAGCGATCTTAACGGTTAACGGTTGTGCGAGAAAGATAAAGAGAGAGAGATATACAGAGAGACGGGGACATCTCGTCGCGTGCTTCTTTACCTCGGCTCTGCTCGGAATATACGAATGACGGAAAGGTTTCATCTTCTTTTATGTCTCGTAGCTGAGACTAATGAGAGATATTCCGTTTAACGTTCGCGAGAACGATAAAAAAGAACCTATAATCTTGTACGCAAACGGCACGTCGTCTACGACAAATAGTCTCGTTACTCGGACTTTTGCGATGGACACCGGCTAAACTTCAAACTGTATCCTTCATTTAAGTAACAAACTCGCCAGAAAAATCCTCTTCGACCATTTGCTCGCGAAAGAAGGAAAGAAAGAAAGAGAGCGATGGAAGTGGCGCGGTGTATCTCTTCGAAAAGAGTCGCAGAGAGGCTGCTCTCTTCTTGCCGCTGTGTTCTTCGTTCGATGTAGGTAATCATGCGCCGCATTCCCCGGGTGCCGGCCAGATTTTCGGTTTCATTGTCCGAGGAGGGTGGGACAACAGGAGGAAGAGAGAGAACAGTTTCTCGATACGAAGCGACGAGTCCGTCGGAGCGCGACCGGTGAGGAGGAGGAAGAGGAGGACGAGGAGGAGGAGGAGGAGGGAGAGAACGACGAGCAGAAAGTCCGGCATATCCATCGTCGGTCCACCGGCTCTCTCGGTGGAAGCAAACGACACAAAAACTGGCGTGCATTGTCCCCGACTGAGAGCCTGGAGATTGGCGAGAAGAAGAGACGAAGAAGAGAGAGGGAGAGAGAGAGAGAAATGCTGGCTTCCCTCTCCAAAGTCATGCATACCAAGCTCGGCCGCTGAACGAGAAACCCACCGAGAGAAAAGAAGAGTAGCGAGAGAGAGAATGAGAGGCGCGGAACGGCGCTCGATTTGATTTTTAAATGCAAACAAATCTACATCGTGACAAAAGCGCCGCCGAAGACGTCGCTCGGTCGTTCAGGGAGGATAGACTGTTGCGGGAGACGGAGGACTGGTCCTCAATGACGAGGGAAGCGTCGTCAACGCCGACTCCGAGCGCTTGTACCGGACATTTTTTTCGATCATCCGAGCCCGCCGAGAAGGAAACCGCCGGTGTTCCTTTCTTTCCTCTCTCTCTCTCTCTCTCTCTCTCTCCTTCTCTATGCATCTATCTATCTATCTATCCGCGTTTATTTTTACGTAAAACAATACGACTTTGTATTATTTCTCCTACCGAGCCTTTTTCGCGATCCTCCTTTCGAAGTATTTACGAGTATTTTCCGTCGCCCTGCCCGATGATGATAATCTTCTTCGCGTGACGAGCAAAAAGCCCATTTGGAAAGGCCGTCCCAAAGTAAAATAAATAAAAAAAAAAAAGAACAATGTAAAAATCTCTGTCGGGTAGTTTGCGTCCGGTAAATTCTCAGTCGTGGCGTATTGCTCCCGATTTCTTGCCTCCGTAGGAGGTTCCTACGGGAGAGATAAGGATAAAAAGGAAAAGAAAAAGAAGCGAGAAGGGAAGGGCAAGTTCCCGAGACACGATGTAGCAGCTTGGTCGTGCGCCCGCGACAGGGACTTTAGCTTCCAAGTAGGGTGTAATTGCCGCTTCTGAGCGAGCGGACGAGAGCCCGGACGCTTGTCCCAACATAGCTGCATGCGCGCGTCAACGTTCATAAGTTATGAAACGGCGGATAAGGTCCTGCTCGCCGCTGTCTCTCGCCGGTGAGACTTCGACGAAACGAGGAGAACGGGGGAAGGGCGGAGAAACGGGGGGTTGGGGTTGGGGGGCGGGAGGCCCCCCCGAGAAAGGGCCTAGTGGGGTATAATTGCCGGTGGATTAATGAGACGGCATAATTGCACGATAATCGACTATCGTTTTATTAGGCGACCGACCAGGCCCCGCCATGGAACTCGAGTCCACTGTGCGGTGACATGCACAGAGAAAGGGAGAGAGAGAGAGAGAGATCTCCTTGGCATCGCATATTATTATAAGGAGAACGAGACGAGTGTTCCAGCTCGAGAACAGACGCGAGAGACCAAGTAGGTATGTCCGGCTGCTCAGAAATGACAATTACCGAAGATCTTGCTAAATGCGGCCTCTCGAAACGCGACCCGCTTGGAATGCAACGTCGTTGCAAAAATCGCTCGCTTGCGTCCTTTCCTTCGAGACTATTACGCATCTCCCATGGTTCGCAACTTACCTACCCTTCTATTATTTCACTTCTTGCCCTTCGAATTTACAGGCATTCATTTTGCTCATTTTGCTCCTCCTTCTAATTGTCTCCCGAACGTTATCGCCCAATAAGCACCCGTATTAACCTTCCATTCTCTTACCATTGCTCAAACCGATGAAACAAATCGAAGAAATCATCGAGGAAAACTAGTTTCTACTTTTATATGCCGTCCCTCATCCGACATACCAGCTCTATCTCTAGCCTTCTCTCGTATTCGTCGTCGTCGTCGTCGTAGTCGTCGTTGCCAGGGCCGTTGCCTTCTCGGACTCGACTCGAGAGGAGACTAAAAACTCGCGGATGCTCCGCAAAGGGACATTTAAATGATGTCGCCGCGGCTCTCGGGTCCCAGAGACCGCGGCACGTATAACTCACTGCCGACTTCTTCCCTTTTTTTTTTGAATCTTTCTTTTTCTCTAGCAAAGTGCTGACAGTGTTGGATTGAAAGAGGACAGTTTTGTAATCTTCAAAGAAACGCCTTCATTTTTATAGCTTTTTTCTAATGAAAGAAATAACGTTCTATAAAATTTCCATAAACGATCGAGTTTCACAAATTCCACGAGTGTCACGAATTTGAATGAAACATTATCTGAAGTGTATCTGGCTTGTTGTTTGTATAGAAAGGGCTCCGAAGCGTTCACGCTCGGCCCTGCTTAGAGAAACGAGCTAGCAGATGGACGGACGGACGGACGGACGGACGGATGGACGGGCAAAGAGACGTTTCTCTCTCGACGAAAGAGTAGAGTGACAAAGTCGCAGAGCAAAGTCTACCAAGTTTCTCCTTGGTCGGAGGAGGAACGAAGAAACGGGATCGTGGAAGATAAAGGAAAGAGGTGGAGGAAGACGAAGGGAGGAGGAGGAGGGTTGCACGGAGAGGAGAAGGAGGAGAATGCTAATCAGATGCCGCCGTTGGCGGCGACATCAAAGGGAGGTAGCGTTGGAGCTTGTCACCAGCTCTCGACGAGCTCACCGGCCTCGCCTTTATTTGAATGCGCTATCTTCGAGGATATGCAACGATGACGAGGGCAGTTTTTCGGAATTCCACGGACGACTCTCTCCTTCGACAACAACCATCTCTCTCCCTCCGGCACTCCTTTTCTACCATTCGTTCGCTAACCATGGCTTCTTTTCGAACGTACGATGCGAATAATTGTAGGGATTTGGACAAAAACAGGACTCGGGGAACGGGTCGGCGAATATCGGAATTAGAAGCCGTCTTGGAACTGGCCGAAGAACGAAGCAGACGTGGGAGGAAGTGGACGACGACGACGACGACGACGACGACGACGACGCTTCGAAGAATCCATTTGTGGATCGTTCGTTCTCGTTCGCAAATGTGTGCGCGTCGTTTTTTCAAACGCGACAAAAGCGACGGATAAAATTGGGGGAGGGGTTGTTGTCTTGTTCGTCGAATAACAAGATTTTCCCATACATTCTCTCTCTCTCTCTCCGTTACACCCAGATCAAATTCAATTAGGATCAACCGCGTGGAACGATTGTTAGTTTTCAAATGAGTTTTGGTTGTGACTAACGATAAATATAATCAGGTAAATAGTTATTTTCCATGAGGAAGCAAGAACGATTCGAAGCTGTTCCGAGCGAGAACTCTCCTCACCCATAGCACACATCGAAGAGGAGATACTTACGCTCGTATATCCCCGTAGAAATACACGTACACCTACGTATACCTTATATGTGTTATATCTCTGCCGAGAGCGGGCTGGTTAAGGTTAAGAGTAGGGCATAAAGATGTTGTTTGAGGCGTCGGACACCTGTGCCCTCGGTTGGCCGGTCTGCATACGGACCGTTTCCTCCTCCTCCTCCTCCTCCTCCTCCACCTCCCTTTTCTTCTTCGTATCCTTCCCACTCTCGCACACTCTTCTTCTTCCTTTCTTCGACCTGCTTCTCGATCGTCCTTCCGCTCTGCACCGCGCGCGTACGTAACGTACGTACCCTGCATTAAGATGCAGACGATGATAAGGACGACTTTACGATCTCACGCTCCGACGATTCATAGCCTGGCCGATGTATGAAACGGTGCGTCGTTCATACTCTCTTCTCGTGGCATTTCGAAGGAGCTCTGCATCCCTTTTCGCCGATTCTTTCTTCTTCCTTTTCTTTTCTTCGTCGAACTGGCCTTGCTATTTCTCGCGACGCCCACGCGAATGATCTTAAAATTTCTCTCTCGACAAAACATCCGATAGACGATTAATTCTCCTACCATCGAAATTCACGTCCAACGTAATATTTATAATTGAGAATATTATATGTCTTTAAAGGGGGGGGAGGAAGAGGAATAAGAAGCTAGGCGTAGAGACACCCAATGACAGCAATAATCCTCGTGACTCTTTTATATTTGATATTATATAAAAAGAAAATGACTCGAAAATGCGAATTTGATGTTGAATTTAATTTGAAAAAGGAGTCGTAGAGATAGTTAGGTACGTGTAAATATGAACGTAAGTACCTATGCACCTAGGTGGATACGTCGAAAGTGCATATTTCACCCGTAGAAGCCCTTTTAGCCGTTTCATCGTTGCTGCTACACGGCCACACGAAGGCGCACACGAGCGTGTAAATCAAACGCGCGTTGGCCGCTTGTAAATCTCTTGGTAAATACACACCACCGGGATAATTTACGCAGCCGCTGAGCTCGCTGCACGCTTCTCTATATCTATCTCTCTTTCTCTCATTCTTTCTTT
This sequence comes from Polistes fuscatus, assembly GCF_010416935.1. Taxonomy (NCBI): domain Eukaryota; kingdom Metazoa; phylum Arthropoda; class Insecta; order Hymenoptera; family Vespidae; genus Polistes; species Polistes fuscatus. The sequence continues at coordinate 2,299,954 of NW_025113102.1, forward strand.
CTCTGTTCCTTTTGTTCGAAGAAGAAGAAGAAGAAGAAGAAGAAGAAGCAGAAGAAGAATAAGAACAAATCCGTTTTCGGAGTTTAAGTCTGTTAGGATTCGGCCGTCGCGAGTCCTGTCAAGACCCCTTGTTATACCTTGTTGATCGTTACGTTACATCGACGTCGATACATCGATAATTGTTGCTTCGCGAGATATATCAAAAAATGTCTAAGGTATCTTATACGAGATGCGATTAGAAATAAATAAGAATACTAATTGTAAACGAAATTTAAGCATCAAAAAAGTATCGAGTATTTTTATTGACGCAGCAAAGTACAAAATTCATTTGCAATCGTTGTATATTATACCTTGTTGATCGTTACGTTACATCGACGTCGATACATCGATAATTGTTGCTTCGCGAGATATATCAACAAATGTCTAAGGTATCTTATACGAGATGCGATTAGAAATAAATAAGAATACTAATTGTAAACGAAATTTAAGCATCAAAAAAGTATCGAGTATTTTTATTGACGCAGCAAAGTACAAAATTCATTTGCAATCGTTGTATATTATACCTTGTTGATCGTTACGTTACATCGACGTCGATACATCGATAATTGTTGCTTCGCGAGATATATCAACAAATGTCTAAAGTATCATATACGAGATGCGATTAGAAATAAATAGGAATACTAATTGTAAACGAAATTTAAGCATGAAAAAAGTATCTAGTATTTTTATTGACGCAGCAAAGTACAAAATTCATTTGCAATCGTTGTATATTATACCTTGTTGATCGTTACGTTACATCGACGTCGATACATCGATAATTGTTGCTTCGCGAGATATATCAACAAATGTCTAAGGTATCTTATACGAGATGCGATTAGAAATAAATAAGAATACTAATTGTAAACGAAATTTAAGCATCAAAAAAGTATCGAGTATTTTTATTGACGCAGCAAAGTACAAAATTCATTGGCAATCGTTGTATATTAAACCTTGTTGATCGTTACGTTACATCGACGTCGATACATCGATAATTGTTGCTTCGCGAGATATATCAACAAATGTCTAAAGTATCTTATACGAGATGCGATTAGAAATAAATAGGAATACTAATTGTAAACGAAATTTAAGCATGAAAAAAGTATCGAGTATTTTTATTGACGCAGCAAAGTACAAAATTCATTGGCAATCGTTGTATATTAAACCTTGTTGATCGTTACGTTACATCGACGTCGATACATCGATAATTGTTGCTTCGCGAGATATATCAACAAATGTCTAAAGTATCTCATACGAGATGCGATTAGAAATAAATAGGAATACTAATTATAAACGAAATTTAAGCATGAAAAAAGTATCGAGTATTTTTATTGACGCAGCAAAGTACAAAATTCATTTGCAATTGTTGTATGGATTGTCTTCTGTGTTTTTTCTTTCTTTTGAAATTCTTCTTCTCAAAGGTTGTTCGATGTCGCAAAGAAGCCGTGGGACGTCCTACGGGGAAAGGGCCAGATAGCATGGCATAAAGGACCGGGGCGTCGTAGGTCGTGTGTCGTAGATCGCGAAAGTTCTTATTTATCGTCGAGTTTACAATGCAAGCGCGAACGCGAACGAGAGTATTCAATGCGCAAACAGAAGTTATGTTGCGTTCAACCTCTACTTCTTCGTCCTTCGTCCTTCCTCCGGGCATTTCCAAGGATCAAGAGGTTAGCCCTCGACATCCTGCGTGTTCTCGGCGTGATGCCACCTATTTTTATCTCGCTCTCTTTATTTCTCATACATTCTAAGAATGCGTTGTCTTATCGATATTTCTCTGCTAACGCAATCCGATTCTTTTTCGTCTCTATCGCTTAGTGAATTATCTTTAGCGAATAAAAACGCGAGATCGTGACAATTCGCGAATCCATTCCCTTCTATATATTTCGTTTCGAAGTAGACAACACACCGCGTGTAAGCTGTAAATAGCAAGTTATTTATCGTTCGTTTTACGGCTTTGAGGCTATTATTCTCTTTCACGGAGCAGGAGGTCAAGGATGGGGGGGTCACTCTTTGCTTTTATGGAGGTAGAATTTGAATATAAATTTTGCTCCTTGAAATAATACGAATTTCGGGTGATCGCAAAAGTTAGCGAAATAAATGATTAATTTATTTCTTATATACGATTAATGCCGGGAGGAGGTGTAATTAATCGGGAGAAAAAGATCAATCCCAATTTCGTTGGAGCAATTCTCTTTCTCTCGTGAATTACCATCATGTATACACCTCCAATTGGTCGTAGTTTCATTTTGAGACTGCTCGAACGTCAACCCCTTCCTTCCTGTTCATCCCCCTCGCAAGGGAGCCTGCGCAAGAATCGAATGTCTTACGTTCGAAACACCTTGGAACCACGATCGGACGCAGTGCTAACGACTTTTAGATCATTAGTTACCGAAACTACCGATACAATTATCGGGACCTGGATATTTATTCCCTTAATCTCGGCCCCGAGACTCCGGTAAGATTGCCGACCACGACCAATTGGGATACAGCTCGCAGTCTCTCTTCTTCCCTTTCCACCAACCTTAGGCAAGGATTCTCCAAAAAACTGGCCTTCTTTGATCGTTCTTTCCAACCAAAGATCTTAATTAAGCTCATTGATTATCATACTAAGTTAAAACATTTTTATCTCTCATTCCTCGTTTGCCAAATAAGGGACTGTTTTTACGAATTTTTCTATTGCAAAATAATGTTCTTATTCTCGAGAGAACTTTTAAAACTCATAGAAACTAGTCTATGAATAGTTTTAAGCCTGTTATATCAAGTATAATTAAGGAATCCGATTATATAAGGCTGGGTTAACAAATTTAAATTTCTCTTTGTTTTCTCTCAAGATGATTGATGAACTTTAAATTGGAAGTATTTGGTCGGTTCTTTTGGCGTTCGCCAAAAACCTCGCGGCATTTTAAAACGATAGCTATTAATTTGTGGAACGATGGTCGAATTTTTCGAGATAATTTATCACACTTGAAAACGAAACGCGTTTCCGAGAGTTAACCACCAATCGTTATTATTATCCGCTCTTTGAAAAATTAATACGCTTATCAAAAACTAGAGAACTACAATCGAATTATTTTTATCGAAAAGAATACGTCTTCGAATTTGACTTTTTTTATACGAGAAAATAAGTAAGAGAGAGAGACAGAGAGAGAGAGATAGAAAAGGAAAGAGAGAAAGAGAAGAGAAGGTAGGAATTCGTTTCGATGGCGTTTGCAGAGCAAAGAAGTCATTATATTTTCTCGAAGCGTCGCGAGGAGCTTAATCAAGGCTGCAGCCGAGCGGAATCAGCAAGGACCCCATTAGTTTTACGTTTCGTCCTTTTTTCTCTCTTCTCCCCACTCCAGTCTCTGTCCTTTCTATACTCTCCACGCGCTAACCCTCCACCGGAGAAACTCCAGGGACTCATTGTCCACCTCTAATAACCGCAACTTTTAATTGAATTTGCGAGCAGCGCGAATCAAGTTTCGGCTTGTTCGGTACCTACTGATTGCCAGACGTCTCCATCGATTACTCGTCCCCTTTTTCATCTATCATCAACATTTTTTTCTCCTTTTTCTTCGATTTTCTAATTCGATAAATTCTCTCCACAAAAAATGATTACTTTTATATTCTAATACTACTTTGGCATGCTCTCCGTTACCACGAAAATGAGATTCTCGAACTTTCATCGATTTTCCTCCATAACAGAATCCAATAAGTTGAAACATTTTCCTCGAGATGGCACTAACGATCATCTTTTCCCAGGACCTGTTTCTTTTCACATTATTTTCTATTAAAATACATTGAAATTATTTATTGATCGAACGAAATCATCGGCATTTCTCTTTTTTTTATATATTAATATTTCGTCAAATTTTGTAGAAATAAGAGAAATAGTTAGACACTCTTAGCATAACATATTCTAACGTCTATTGTAAAACCATGACGTCATTTCCTTAGGGTTGCGTGACCCGCGGTATCATCGCCGACGTAGGTGGGCATCTTTGATCATCTACTAAACGCATCACGCGTCGGAAACAAAGCTGCAGCTCGATGCGATCGACTCGTCGCAGGAAGAACGAAAGGATACGAATGCCGATCCAACTTACAATAATCTAATTTTAATCAGTTGGCAAAAGGAATCTGTATATAATTGTTCTATTTCTTAAAACATATTCCAATTTCACATGGACGTATGGATTATTGAAAAATATTCGACGTGTAACCGCATCGTAATGATAATAATTCGTTCTTCTAATAGGAATCTTAAAAAGGGATTCTCTCAAAATATAATTCACAGTTAAAACCGAGAAAAGAAACGTAAAACTGGCGGATGACTTCAAAGACCATCATCCGCTTCTCCGAAGTATCGCAAAGTTTGCAATATTACGCAGAAAATCGCAGACGGTTTAGCGAGCAAAACGAAGAAGTGGTTGTTATGTCGACTTTCTAGAAAATAGCCGTCAGCTTCGATCTTCTGCACGTAACTTTGTTGATATATTTTTCTTCCTGGAACTAATAAGAGAAAGAGAGGCTAAGTCGCGATAACGCGACGATTATTTTATAAGTATCGCCGGCGTTGCTTTCGTAAACTCGTTTAACTTTCAATTGAGATTGTGGGTACCTGTCGTTAAGAGGGAAAGTATTTATATACAATTTATAAACATTTGCTTTGCGATACAAGACGACAGACAACTAGTCTATGAATCTGCTTAAAATGATACGAGGAGAGATCGTTCGCAAACGTAAAATGGCCGTGAAGAAAAAATGTTCCTGATCGAACGAGATTTATAGATAGAGATAATCAAAGCGCAAGAAAAGTATGGATCGAGATCGGCAAACTCCTCCATAGCACGGAAGGAAGTCGTCTAAAGTGTTTAGCAATTAACCTGGTCGTATCCATTATCCGAGAACTTTCTAGAAAATCGCCATTAGCTTCAATTGTCCGAAGGTAAGGTTCGCAGTGAAAGAAGCAAGAAGAACGTTGGGTGAAATTGTTAAGATGGCGCGAAGAACGACGGTGTTCGTTTCCTGGATCGAATCCCGTTCGAAACGATGCGAACGTCCGAGTTTAAACGCCTCTCCAACAGCTGCGTTCTGATTAAAACGAACGTTTTTAGCCTTTTCTCCCGTTCTTCAGACCGAGTCAAACCTCCGATCGTTTTCTCGAGATATCCCCTTCCACGATCGTCCAAGATTTCCTCCCTAACGACGAACTTCTTCTTCTTCTTCTTTATTTCCATCTCACACTTCTCATCCTCCTCCTCCATACTTTCTTATCAAATCAAAATTCAATTTTTTTCTGCTTTATTATTTCGATATGTATTGACTTTAAATAAAAAATGTACGAAAAATATGAAATTGATAAAAACTGCTCGACTCTGGCAATGTTTTCAACTTACTTGTTCAACCTTCCCCTCTTTCTTACGACGCTACGACGATCATTCGCTGTTCGTTTCCATTTATATTTTGGTTATATCGATATTATTCAAGCTTGTAAATGTAATGAATCGATCGAACGAAAACTATTCCAACCGTAATACGGAAAATAAACGGAAAGTTTACACCCGCTTGTTTGATCGCGTGCGCGTGCGTACGAGTATTCAATCCGTTAGACATGACCGTGCGACTACGAGGAAGTTTTACACATAATACACTTTCTGACATAATTACAAGGTAATTATTCATTATGTTTATGTACCATGTTATTCAATAACGCAGGCCCTATAATTTACTTACGATCAAACATTTCACGCCTCGCAATAATTTACTCAATTAAGTTTTGCCTTAGCGAGTTGCTTTACTGACACTTATGAATCTTCATTAGGCGCGTAGCAACACGCAGCATTTCTTTGTTGCAAAAGAAGATCCTTAGAGTGTTTATAACACGTAAAGAAAAGTTGTGTAATTTTTTCCTCTCCGATATCGCGCATGGGTGAAATTAGTTTATAACCTTTCTCACTTCTACGTCAGACTTCTCAGCAACTCTAAATGCGAACACGTAGGAATCGATAATGGCCATCGATAGAATTTAAATTCAAGTATCATGTAAATATCAAATATAGGACCCTTCTTACAACCGGTTATAAAACGTTAGACTGACCATTTATGGGGATTTTAATGAATGCGCATATCGCGTTCCCAATAGCACAACGAAAGTGAATTTTTCTGTCGTGCGAACGTTTCGAGCCGAACACGATTACTCTCTCGAGTCTTTTGTAGTTGTCCCGAACGTGACGTGAATTGTTACGATCGAGAGAGAGATGTTATTTTTTATTTTGGAAATTTATATATGAAAATATAAGAAAACTTATTCTCGTAGAAGATTGTTACTCGTTACTTTCCTAATAATAATTTAATCCCATCGAAGGAAGAAGATCGCTCTACTTGGGTTTAAGTAGGTATATACTACGGAGAAACGATGTTTGACGTTAATTCTCGTCTCGTCGTTTCGTCTCGACGTAATGAGAATACATTATGTCCGTGGAAAGATAATGAACGGTGACCGGAACGACCGCTTTAGCTTTGCGATTTCGCAAGTTTTCCCTTGCGAAATGGACGACGGTTCACGACGACGACGAGAGTAAGAGGGAGGAAAGTCGTTTGCATAGTTTTACATGCATTAAGCGCTGGCCAACAGTTCTCGTCGTTCATTCGTTCGTTCTTCATCGACTTATCATCGCCTTACGTATCACGAACGACAATTCGATTGCATTGATCTTAGATAAATATCGCTCTTTTGATATCGATCGATTATCCTCGATGAAAAATTCATGTTTTATTTTCATTTCTATGCTAAGATACGCTTTATTCCCAATTTTAATTTAGAATGATTCAGATTAACGTAAAAATTTGCGATGGAAAATAGAAATAACAAGATAAAACGAAAGTCTTAGAGTGTTTAGTCTAGAAAGGCGGTGTCACGTTGCAATTAAACGCTGGAAGCATCGAACACGCGCTCCTGTCGATTCCAATTCTCGAGAGCGCAACTTTACGAGTTAATACGATTTTTATGTAAGCTCGAGAGAGCATTTTCTCTCTGTTTCGCTCGCCCTTCTTCTAGTCGATCGAGTGCTCCTTCAAGATTCTTTTTTTTTCTACGGCGACCTCCGTAGCTAGCCGAGACTGTCTCACGCGAGCAACAACCATGCGCGATGCATAATGCGCTTGCCCGGAGAACGCTCGCGGCCATTTATGGCAATTTTAACTATTATATTACGATGCCGGTGGCATAACGAAGGTGAGTTTTTCTCGCGTGTTGGTCTAGTACCTGGCGCACTCTCAGATCTAATCGCGAGAGCCACGAGCCACGTTCTGTCGCGAGCACCTCGCGACTGGACAGTTCCAATTCTCACGGTGTCCCTTATGGACCGGTCACTGCTACCTCCCTCCCACCCTCCCGCCGCTCGCACTTGACAATCTCTCCTTTTCTTCCCTTTCTTCCTTTCCTCGAGATAGACTGCAATGTAAAAAGAAGTTCTCGTTGCAAATTTTACGACTAGAATTCCCATTAAAAGAATAAATACTCTCTCTCTCTCTCTCCCTTTTTATAGAATTTTATTCAAATAATTCAAGATTCGAGAAAAGAAAGCTAAACTTTCAAGAAACAACGACGACGAAAGGTCTGAAAAATACTCGGGCTCGAGTATTTAAATAAGACTCACGACACTGAGTGAGAGAGAAAGATAAAACACAAATTTTACGACTCGAATTCCCATTAAAAGAATAAATACTCTCCCTCCCTTTTTATAGAATTTTATTGAAATAATTCAAGATTCGAGAAAAGATAGCTAAACTTTCAAGGAACAACGACGAAAGGTCTGAAAAATACTCGGGCTCGAGTATTTAAATAAGACGTACGACACTGAGAGAGACAGAAAGAGAGAGAGAGAGAGAGATAAAACACTTGATAAATAAGGGCGTGTGCGTTACCTACGAGAAGAAAAAGGTGAGTCGCCGATACGGTCCGTCGCATAAAAGCAATTTCCACAGTTACCTTCTGCTACTCTTCTTTTTCTTCCTACTAGTGCTCGATACCTTAAGAACGCCTATTGTACTTCTCTCGATCCGGATTCCTTTGATTTCCTTCAACTTCCCTTGATAATAATCATCGTAAGAAGTCGTTGCGAGGCGAATATTTAAATAGCCGTGGACGGTGTACGATGAATCGGTTAATAAATCAGTCTCCTTGCTTCCTAGTCGTTACTGCTATTAGACTGCTCGAAAGGAGATGAAATCGAAAGAAAAACTTAGAAACAGAGAACGAGAAAGAAATAGAAAGAAAAGAAAAATAAAGACAGAGAGAGAGAGAGAGAGAGAGAGGGAAAGAGTACGAGGCTCTACTTACGAAGAGCAAGCTATTCCCATCCACTTTTTCCATTTTATCCGTGGCAAGAAGCCTCGAGCATCAAGCGGTCACGAGTCGGCATTCGCTCGTAACGTAACCTAACGTCCATGCAGGAGATGGAGCCAGCGAGATTTCGCTATCTTTTCCAGCAGCATTCTTATCCTTATTATTCCACGGGACATCTCCCGGTGAAATTCCGAGTGGAAGGAGCGAGAGGAAAAGCAACCGAGAGAGAGAGAGAGAGAGAGAACAAGAGGACCGAGTTACATTCTTTGTACTTAGTCTCTCTCTCTCTCTCTCTCTCTTTCTCTTTTTTCTTTCTTCTTTTTCTGTACACATCGCACTCTTCTCGAGGAGTCAGCCATACACACACACACATACACACACAGAAACACGTGCGAATCCATAGCGCAGCTCCTCCTACGTATTCCCACCCCTTCTTCCGTGCTACTCCCCCGTGCAACCCTGTTCTCGCGTTGAGTGAAAAGTTTTACTTGGGATATTACGTCTCACCCTCTCGTAACGCGCCGGCGGAGGATTCCATCCATCCGCCACCCAGCTCGCACGCGCCCACGCTAACCCCCTCCCTACCTCTTCTTTCTTACCTCTCTCTCTCTCTCTGCTGAGTTCCTTCCCTCTTTCTCCTTTTTCTATTCTCCCTATACACGACGCTCTCTTTCCCGAAGAAAGCTAAAAAGCGTCGCAAACATAATATCATTACTATTTCGAAGTCTCGTTTTCTTATGAGTTCGAAGGGACATAATGCTTGAACTCCTTTGTTTGCCATTCTCATTGTTTCTTCGCAAAGTAGTTTCCTCTCTTCTTACCGAAGAGAAAACATAGAGTCTTTCACTTTGTTCCCTTCAGCCGAACCCGAAGCTGCAAACTTTTCGCGACTCGTTCGTTTCACCACTCTTTCTTCCTTCCTTTCTTTCTTTTTTTCTTTTCTTTTTTTTTTCCTTCCATCTATCCGTCCTACCCCTTTTTTTACGCGAGTCCTTTAAAGATCTATTATTTCGTTTGGATGGAAAAATCTTTCGAGCGTCTATCTTTCCTACCTTGAGAAATAGACGTACCAATGGATGACAAGTCCATCTTTGCGAAGAACAGGTTTTATGCGTATGACGTTGGACAGGAATATCCGCCATTTTTTATCGAGGATGAGCAGAGAAAGAAGCAATGTAAAAAACGATCCGGCCCCTCCCGGTGTTCGCGAAGGAGGAAGCAGATAGGCTGTTCTTGGAAGGGTAGGAGTCGTCGTAGGGGTTGCCGACTAGATCTGCATACGCCCACGTTTCTCGTCGTCTAAGATCCAACGCGCGTAAATCGTGGCTGCGCGAGGGGTCCGAGAAGTCGGAGGAAAAGCTCGGGCCGAGGGTCAGGGGGAGAGAGGGAGAAAGAAGAAAAGCTTCGAGAGAGAATCGTCGCGTTACTATCGACCAATCGTTGGCAGACCTGCGTACATCAGCGTGCCGCCTATAGGCCACCCCTAACCTGCCTCCAGCCTGCTGCCTCCTGCTTCTCTCCTACCTTCCTCCTTCCTCTCACCCTGGCCATATTGTAAAATATGGATCGCGGAGGTGTATAACACCCCACCTCGAGTGTGGCTGCTTACCCCTCAAGCCACGATCTCCTCCCTCCTTCTCTTTTTCTTCTCTTCCCTTTTTTCCCTTTCTTCTCTTACCTTCCTAATGTCTTCTATTATGGTTCCTCTTTTAACGGAAAAAATATTTGCATATTATTACAGGTATTTTTCGAGTGTGTTCTCGTAATATTTAATAACTAAATAATATAACGTATAATTTATATTAGATAATAATATAAAGATGATTTAGTTTATTCAAGAAAGTGTATAAATATGAGATAACGACACTTTGTAGGTTTTTATTACAATGGATTCGATATCTCTATTTCTTATCGAAAGACCGCTGAAGATACAGAAATATATGCTTACGTATGCTTGGAATATTTAACTTTGATAAGAATTACCAGGCGTGGCAAATGATCCACGTAGATATGTTTTACTAAATGTCTTGAAAAAATCAAATACGCGGAAGAAGCTAGTAGTCAGTCGAATCAACTTTGATAAGGGACACTACGAAAAACTCCGATAACGTGATATAATAATAAACGCTTATTAAAAGAAACGAATCAAAACTAACGCGTAAATGTTTATTCGAAAGTTTGCAAACGTTCGTTGTCTCGTTGGTCTTAATAATCGTTTACGTTTAACCGAAGAAACCAAACGGAATTTCAGTGATTTTCACATTTTTTAGGGTAAAGAAGAAATTAGCTTATAGACAAATATACCATGAGGGATAGAAAATTTAATCCCCCTTTTTTCAAGGACGTTCGTTTAATGACATCTCGATGCTTTATTTCCTCATTTTCTAACATCGACGATATATTCTCTTCTCCTATTCTATTAACCGAAGTAGGTGCGTTATCAACGATAACTCCAACGAGAAGGACACGATAGGGAGAATGAAATTTACGCCATTTTTCCCGCTTCGTGAAATTTACGGTGGCTGGCATAGATCCAGCCTCGTAATTTCTCCTTCGAAATAAACATCCAGATGAGATATCGCGATCTTATCGGATCAAAGTTATCGGCTCGATATCGGTACTCTCGTAATAACTATATCTACACAACTATCAATAATTTGTAAGAGATACGATACTGTTTTAAATGTTAATGCGTTGTACGTAGTAGAATACATTTTTTAAATCGAAAAAAAAAACTGGTGTGTGTACTTATGTACTTACGTAAGAAGTTATACTTCTTTGCCGTACCAAAACGAATATAACCTCAATAACCTCAAAAATAACTTCAAAGAAAAAAAATAACTTAAAAAGAAAAAAATAATTATTATTATATATATAAGAAAGAATTAAAAAAAAAACTGGTGTGTGTACTTATGTAAGCACGTAAGAAGTTATACTTCTTTGCCGTACCAAAACGAACATAACCTCAATAACCTCAAAAATAACTTCAAAACAAAACTTCAAAGAAAAAAAATAACCTAAAAAAGAAAACAAATCTGGTTTGAATAACCTATAAAAAATTAGTGTGTGTACTTATGTACGCAAATAAGAAGTTATACTTCTTTGGCGTACCAAAACGAACATAACCTCAATAACCTCAAAAATAACTTCAAAAAAAACTTCAAAGAAAAAAAATAACTTAAAAAAAATAATTATTATTATTATATATATATAAGAAAGAATAAAAAAATATCAAAATATGGATATCAGTCCACACTAAATATAAGAGAGATATATCGAATTACTTGACGCGTCAACAGCCATGGCGCGGTTACAGCATTAGTTCTCGCTCGATCATTTAAGTAAAGCAGCGCTGATTACGATTAGTATTTGGATGGGTGACCCGCTTGAGAAAAAAAGGGGGGAAGAAGAAGAGAAGACAACTTCATGCCGTAAATTTGAAATCGCTTTGCCGCGCGTCGTAAATACTAACAAACTTCATGGTGTCGTTTTTCCAGACGCTCGGAACAAAATCACTCCCCATTACATTTTCCCCAACGCGCCAAAAGAAGTATAACTTCAAAAAATTCTATACCTTAAATGAAATAATTAGAATAGAGAGTTCTAACGAGGAATTTTAATAAATAGTATCAACTAGGGATTTTATCGTTAAATAAGTATCTTGAAAAGGGTGAAAAATGATCCTGGTTAATCACACGTTAGTTCCTCGCGCCTGTTAAGAATTATAAAACGATTACCATATTTCACTGCGTCCCTCTGAGTTTAGTTTCTTAGTCGATCTCGCACGAAAGCATCCCCCTTAATCGTCTATCCCGATCCTTTCCCTTTCTTTTCTCTATCTCATCCTCGTCCTAGTAGTTAGAGGGATGCACTCGAGATTTTCTCTGGGATGAGGAGGAGGGTCGAGGAGGTCGAGACGTGAAATATTCGCGGTGATGAAAGATTTCAAAACGATTCGCTAAGTACACGACTGATCTTAAAAAAAAAAAAGGAAGAAAATAAAAAGAGAGAAACCGTAGAGATCGATTGAAACAATTAGATGCCAGTTATCGAGATAAATCTCGGATTTTCCGAGCTTAAGTGACAGGGATGAGCATTAATCCGTTCGCTTATCGCTGCTGGAATCACGACACCGATCTCTTTCGTGCTCTAACGAGCAGGCATTATGCCAACTCGGTTTGCCTGTGTATTCTCTCTCTCTCTCTATCTTTCCCTTTTACTCGAATATTCCTCGTTTAGCTAGTAAATTTTCTTATACCTATTGTTTGTTACTCTACCTGAGAAAAAAAGTAAAAATGTTATGAAAACATATATATAAGGTATATTATTGAGGATTTTTAAGGTAAACCTGTTAGTATGCAACCTTTTAGTAGTGGCAAATTTGAATGAATGAAATGTATTTCATTAAAAAAAAAAAAAAGTGGAAAACATTAACGAATGGATACTAAAAAGAAAAAAAGAATGGAACGAACATATCAATAGAATGGACAACGGAAGAATTGTCAGAATTGCACGGGATAAGTCACCGGTTGGCCGCAGAAGCACGGGGCGCCCACGAAAACGATGGTGCGACAATTTAACAGTGCAATAGGCAGAAGAACGTCGTTACGAAACAGGCAATTTGCCTAAACTAAGGAATGAAGAAGAAGAAGAAGAAGTATTTCATTACATATATACAGAGAAGGGTAGGAAGAGCGATGAATAATAATCGCGAATGGGGTAGTAGGAGTCAAGGTCCAGTGGCATGGCTGAAACATTCCTACAAATACGAGCAATTTTCAACGAAGCATCTCCTTTCGAGGAGGCCGTATATTCCGAAGTGGAGGCGAGCAGGCGTATCCGTGAGTTCGCGTGGTCGTGTAGAGTGGTAAGAAGAAAGGACAAGTCTCGAGGGGTGGTTGCTATCCTCGCGAGCAAAAGAAACGGAGAAAGAAAGAAGGAAAGAAGGAAAGATACAAATAGTGAGAGAGAGAGAGAGAGAGAGAGATAGATAGAGAAAAAGGGAAACGGTGACCGAGCAGCCCCACAACCCGTATAACTCCGATAACGGGCGAGCGAGCACCATAAACCCTCGGTCTTTCACTCCTAAAAATACCCCCGTGCACATATTCCCGCCTAGTCTTCGAATTCCATGCGACGCTACCGCTTCCTTTTCTGCTCGTTCTCTTCCCGAGGTAGCACGTAAGAAAGACTCACCGAAGGAATCTATCGGTGGTCGTTGATGTCAGTCGTGAATAAGCGCTTTCTTATCGTAGGATGTTCCTCTTAGAGAGGGAATGGAAAATAATATGTCAGCGAAGGAGAGAAAAAGCATTTCTAGGTAGATACTTAATAATTAAACGATGTCTCCAGTTTCGAGCAACGTAATTACATATCTCACGGAGGGAGAACGTCGACTATATCGAACGATCGATAACCTCGCACAACTCGACTACATAAATTGTCCTTCTCCGAGGATCCTACACAATGTAGCATCGTCTCGAGCATCAGCGAGCATCATCGAGCGAAGCACATTTAGGGAAACTAATGACAAAAAGCAGCAGAATAATTTGGAACGTCCGCTGACCCAAGCAAGCGCGCAAGCTTACCTACCTACTCCATACCCACCCCTTTGAACGACGCGCATCGGCTTATCTTGCATGTATATATACAGCAGAGGAAGGCGCGGTGGTCATGTAAGAGAGATTTCTCCTAAAGGTAAGAACAGGTTGCAAAATCCATTATTAAGCCGCACGGAGTGAGTTCGCGTCGCCATCCGGGACTCCCGCAATAAACGTTGAGAAGCGAGACGCGATGAGCCTTCCAGCTTATTCAACAAAGAAAGAGAGAGAGAGAGAGAGAGAGAAGGTCACGGAAAATCCCAGAGAAATATTACCTCCGAAGAAAATGAATTTCATCGTAAAAACAATCATTCCTTCTAAATCGGCCTTCTTGCCCTTTATTCTTTTGCCAAAGATAAATAATCGATCTGTTCCATTTGCGGACGCCAACGGGGGTGTAGGTAAATTGATAGGAAAAGCGACAGAAAGGGTTAAGCGCCATTCGAGAGGAGAAGATGGCAGGGGGCAGGGGCCAGGGGGAGCGAGGGGCAATGGGCGGAGCGGTTCGCAAGGAGTTTGCATACTCGATGAACACTCGAGGTGGAGGCGGTGATGCGGTTTGCATACTGTTACGGTGGAGCCTCGCGATGCAGCTTCTCGATTGGTCCAGAAGCGTCTCTCCGCATCTCCCTACCGCCGAGGCGACGCGCTCTCTTTCTCTCCCACTCTCGCGGCCCCTCTCGCGGCCCCTCTCGCGGCCCCTCGCGGTCCCCTCCCGAGCCGCGTTCTCTTGCGGCCTCGGAGGCTGCGCGGAAGGAAGGATCGAAGAGAGAGAGTAGTCGAGCGACGATCGACGCTTCTTCTTCTTCTTCTTCTTCTTCTCTTTCTCTTCTTTCTCTCTGACGGACGAATACGTCTCAACGAGCGCAACTTTGTTGTGTTCCATGCAAAATAAACATTTTCCATTGACAGATTTAACCAGCCTAATCCCGAAGCACAATTACGAAACCATTAGACGATTTTATCGGAGCGTTGAGAAACGAGAGGGAAAGGATTCGGTGTCGCGAGTCTTTGCAGAAAAGTAGAAGGCGGGATAGGTAAATACGAAATCGATGATAAACCGACCGTCCTGTAGGCGGACTCGTGGTAGGGATAGAATGACACCTCCTTACAGTCGGAATAGCCCGTAGTAATATATATGGCGACCTATCGTAGCTCGTACAGGTTCTCAAGCTACTTTTTGCTTCCCACGGTTCTGCTCCCTGTCGTTGCAGCTTCTGCGCCCGAGTGCAGGCGTGCATTCCACAAGACAAATACACCGACTACTCGCTCAACGCTCGCTCATGTGCCATTTACTGTTCTCGGATTTAAGGCAACACCAGTTTCTCCGAGAGTTCAACCCTTCTCCTCTCAAACCCTCGAACACATCCTTTCTATATTACGAAAACACGATAACGACTCGGATAATTGCGATTTCTCCTCCTCCTCCTTCTTCTTCTTCTTCTTCTTTTTCTTCTTCTTCTCCTCATCGTCGATACTCTCCTTTACATATGAAAATATCCTGCCAATTAAGCGCAAGACTTGCTCCGTAATTTTCTCTAAGATCTTAACGAACGTCTAGGGTATAGGTTTAAGCGTAATTAGTGTTAACGACCTTGACGATCCAACGATCGAAATTATGTTAATTTATCAATTACCGCACGTCGATCGTTTGCGAAAAGATCTTCGACTAATTGTTCTTAGGAGAGCACGTTCTTCTTTACAATTAAACGTAAAACTAACTGGCAAAGTGCGAATCGTTATTGCAGAAGAAAAACGAGTCGATCATTCTTAAGATATCCATTGAAAATTTGCATCCGGAGTCTCTTGCGTCCTATAGATCTCGAGATACGTATCTCGTTTCGTCGAACGAAAGCTACCTAAATTACGATCGATCGATGCATTTATTCTCGAGGTCGACAACCCTAAGAGAGCTTCTTCGAACGACTAAGTTCACGACGAAGAAGATCGAGTAAAAAAGTCGTGATCGAGCGGGTGCGCGCGCGTGCACATTTTTCCACGTGTACACGGATACAGAGAGAGGACTGTAGGAGGAAGGGAGAGATAAGAGTGATGCTGAGAAAGAAAGAAAGGAAGATAGACAGAGAGAGAGAGAGAGAGAGAGAGAAGACAAGAAGACCTTCAAGAAGTCGTAGCAAGGAAGATCTCTCGGTGTGGTGACGATACCAAAGGGAAAGAAAGAGAAGGAGAGAGAGAGAGAGAGAGAGAGAAGGAACGATGGGGAATGGTAAGACGAAAAAAGGATCGACTCTCCGGACCCCTTTGCCTTACAATTAGGAAGGGCCACGGGCCCTGAGTCTACGGGACATATTAAATAATTTATAATTGTTTTGCCTTGCTCGACGATACACGTCGGCGTGGTCGTTTACACAGCAACGTACAGCGAGACCTTTTTACTACCTATCTTTCTTTACAAGAGAGAGCAAGGGAGAACCCCTTGACAATGATGAATAGTCCGATTCGCGATTATGAAGTCGCGATTCCAGCTTCTACCCATCGCGATACTCTTATCGCGCGTCCGAAGCGTTTCCATGCAGTATCGAGGAAAGTTAGGAAAATCCAAATTTCGTTGTTTCTAAAAATGTAATTTGATTATTTCCAAGATCTATTCGATAGGGTGGAATATTGCAAAGATAATTATTATCTAGGACTCAATTGGAAGTACTGCGACGCAGTATCGAGTATCGTTAGGAAAATCCAAATTTCGTTGTTTCTAAAAATGTAATTTGATTATTTCCAAGATCTATTCGATAGGGTGGAATATTGCAAAGATAATTATTATCTAGGACTCAATTGGAAGTACTGCGACGCAGTATCGAGTATCGTTAGAAAAATCCAAATTTCGTTGTTTCTAAAAATGTAATTTGATTATTTCCAAGATCTATTCGATAGGGTGGAATATTGCAAAGATAATTATTATCTAGGACTCAATTGGAAGTACTGCGACGCAGTATCGAGGAAAGTTAGGAAAATCCAAATTTCGTTGTTTCTAAAAATGTAATTTGATTATTTCCAAGATCTATTCGATAGGGTGGAATATTGCAAAGATAATTATTATCTAGGACTCAATTGGAAGTACTGCGACGCAGTATCGAGTATCGTTAGGAAAATCCAAATTTCGTTGTTTCTAAAAATGTAATTTGATTATTTCCAAGATCTATTCGATAGGGTGGAATATTGCAAAAATAATTATTATCTAGGACTCCATTGGAAGTACTGCGACGCAGTATCGAGTATCGTTAGGAAAATCCAAATGTCATTGTTTCTAAAAATATAATTTAATTATTTCCAAGATCTATTCGATAGGGTGAAATATTGCAAAGATAATTATTATCTAGGACTCAATTGGAAACACTGCGACGCAGTATCGAGTATCGTTAGGAAAATCCAAATTTCGTTGTTTCTAAAAATGTAATTTGATTATTTCCATGATCTATTCGATAGGGTGGAATATTGCAAAGATAATTATTATCTAGGACTCGATTGGAAGTACTGCGACGCAGTATCGAGTATCTTTAGGAAAATCCAAGTTTCGTTGTTTCTAAAAATGTAATTTGATTATTTCCAAGATCTATTCGATAGGGTGAAATATTGCAAAGATAATTATTATCTAGGACTCAATTGGAAGTACTGCGACGCAGATCGAGTATCGTTAGAAAAATCCAAATTTCTTTGTTTCTAAAAATGTAATTTGATTATTTCCAAGATATATTCGATAGGGTGGAATATTGCAAAGATAATTATTATCTAGGATTTGATTTGAAGTACTGCGACGCAGTATCGAGTATCGTTAGGAAAATCCAAATTTCGTTGTTTCTAAAAATGTAATTTGATTATTTTACAAGATCTATTCGATAGGGTGGAGTATTACAAAGATAACTATTATCTAGGACTCAATTGAAAGTACTGCGACGCAGTATCGAGAATCGTTAGAAAAATCCAAATTTCATTGATTCTAAAAATGTAATTTGATTATTTCCAACATCTATTCGATCTATAGGGTGGAATATTGCAAAGATAATTATTATCTAGGACTCAATTGGAAGTATTGCGACGCAGTATCGAGTATCGTTAGGAAAATCCAAATTTCGTTGTTTTTAAAATATAATTTAATTATATTTCCAAGATCTATTCGATAGGGTGGAATATTGCAAAGATAACTATTATCTAGGACTCAATTGGAAGTACTGCGACGCAGTATCGAGTATCGTTAGGAAAATCCAAATTTCGTTGTTTCCAAAATGTAATTTGATTATATTTCCAAGATCTATTCGATAGGGTGGAATATTGCAAAGATAATTATTATCTAGGACTGGAAGTACTGCGACATGAAAGGTTTACAGCATGATGTAAACCTTTTACTTAGACTGTAGTACTAAAGTATTTCCTTAGAAAGATTTTGGAGGAGTAAATGTAAGGTTGAGGATTCCAACGAAATGCGAGTTTCCGTTTGGAAGGATGTGCGAAGTAAGACTCGAGATGAACGCGAGAAGGAGTCTCGGTTTTTTCGCGCTGACGCAGCGCGGGGGGGCGTCGATCTATTTATTTAACCGCCACGTACGGCGCGCATCCGGAGGCGAGACCAACTAAAATTCCGGCGGCGTGTTCGTCCATACATATCGATGAGGAGCTCCGCGTACGAGACGACGACGGTGTCGGTATACGAGCTATAAAGGATGTGTCCTGTGCAACGCGACGCGGCCCGATGCTGTTGCAAGGACGCGAGAGGAGTGGGGGGGGACGACGGTCGACGCGTACCACTCAAGGATGACGTATGGTCCGATCCTCTTCATCTCAACTTCTTCGCATCCCTAGGCAAGAAATCGACTCGTTAATCTAATCTCTAAATTCATTCCATTACTAAAAATATTCTATTCTAGAGAATTTGTCAAAGATAAAACAACGAATGAACGTGATTATATATAAAAACGTGATTTTCAACGCGATCCGATCAGAAGATTGGAAGTTTTACTTATCCGTTTATAAGTTATAAAATTATGCAGAAGTCTCGAAGAGTCAAGGAAGACAACTCGAAACCAGATTCAACCTCGCAGTCGTCTTTATTTGTCCTCCGTAATGACAAAAAGAGAGAAGGAATCCGGCAATATGGCGCTGGTGGGTTATTAAAGATGGCAGAAGTACGTGGCCTCGGAGGGATTTACTCTTGCGTCTTTCTTGTCGCACAGCGAGACCGTTGGCTACGCCATATCTGAATGCGAGTGAGGAGATCGAACGGTCGTTTCCTCCGCCGACAAGGAGGGACAAAGTTACTCGCGGATAAATTACTCGTATTTTCTCATTCTTATTTTCTCTCTCTCGAGATCTTCCCTCGAGAAAATTGAGAGGAGGCCTCCGTTTTCGCGCCTTTGCGGACGTCCGATAAAGAAGTGCAAAAGAGCAAGTCGCGGAGGAGGAGGAGGAGGAGGAGGAGGAGGAGGGAGAAAGAAAAGAGAGGGTGGCATCCGAATGCCGGCCTCGTGCTTGGCGTGCCAGCCAAAGTCGGCAGAAACGCATGCACGTCCGACGTCCGACGTCCAAAGTCCGATGTATATAATTTATGAAGTATCTGCATTTTTTTTTTTTTCCTCGCAATGATAAATCAAGCCGCCACCCTGTTAGGAACAGCGAGCATTTGAGGCGCTCGACGGCCATCTCGAAAAGCGTTCGCGCGATTCGCACATAATTCTTACGAATTTAGAAGCACTCTGAACTACTCTCTCTCTCTCTCTCTCTCTCTCTTTCTCTCTTTTCCTCGACTTGCAATGATTATTCTTCTCGGTAGAGAATCCAAGTATACCGCTGCAGTTTCAGCAGTGCCAGCAACCGAGTTGACTGGAATGATCAAGTACCATGCGAAATGGTAGATGGATTTGTATTGCCGTAGTTCTGAAACCTCATCTATTCTTTCGATCTTTCTCTTATGTCTCGTAACGCGAGCTTAGTAGTCGCGTGAAGGCAGTCGCTTTTAAAGTTTCATAAATCCTCTATATTGTCTCGGCTGCTTCGACCAACCGACGACGCTTACGTAATGAACCAGGAGGATTTTTGGCGAGCCGTCTAATCAAACTGTCTAATTTTGCGAAAACTCGGGCAAATACGAGTCGAACCTCTGCGAATAAATCTAGCGGAATGACCGGCAGCTAGTGCGAGCCTTCTCGTAGCAGGGAAAATCGGGGAGAACGGTGTCGAATCGATCGGATAGGCTCGATCGGAGGAAGATACTCGCGGATCGATTAATAAAAGGGTCGATTCGAAGAGGACGCATTCCCCGTTGTCGTGGAAGGAACGAGAGGAGCGCGCAATGGCGGATCGGTATAATTGAGCTACAAATTCCAAGGTGATCAAGCGGCCGTGCCGCTTCGCTCATACGAAATCGGAGTCGAATGGCGGCGAGAGTAGTCCGGTAACAATCGGCGAGACCGAGCTCTCGGACTCTTAGCCGATTCAAACGAACCGCCGTTTCAGCATCGTTCCAGCATCGCTCCAGCATTCTTCGAGAGCAAAAACCGTGCGCATGCGTGCTCACGTACGAACAACCCTGACGCGCGGTGCAGCAACGCGCGCTCGATACGTATTCATATCTTTGAACTATTTTCGGGAAAGAATAGCAACGCGACGCGTATAGGTAGGTGGATATAGGGTATAAATGTACCTAGACGTGACATGATTTGGACAGAAATCAAATAGGATTGTGAATTTGCGATAAAATGACGTTGGACGACTGGGATTGGAGAAAGGATGAAAGTGGATAGGCAAAAAAAGGGATAAGCAAAAAGAGGAATAAGAAAAGGAGAAGAGAACAAAAAAGGTGCGTCGCGACTCGATACGGGCATTTCTGCCGCGACGGAATCAAAGAGTTCTCGTGAAAATACCAAGCATAGCGACGAATCCGTCGCACGGACCGAGTCGTTCTGCCAGCCTCTTAGATCGAGCGCGAGCTCGCGAGGAGGACGCGAGAGTCCGTCCACTCGATACGATTCTTTTTACGGACGCACCCAACGCACAAGAAACTGTCCTTCGGCAGTGACACTCACCTCTAAGTCCACCTTCGCCATTCAAATACGAACACGTTTCGAAACAGTTGGAACGAACGCGCTCCAAGTGTTTACGTTCAAAAATTATGAACAATTAACGTTAGGATTATTTGAAAAGTAACGTTTGGATAGCCAGTAGTCGAGGAGGATCTTGTACGTGATTCGTTGGTAAAACTTTGCCGAACATCGGTTGATTCGTTCTACTGAAAATTACGCGTCGGTATGCATGCCGCGTTGATCGCGCGAGGAATGAAAGGTACATTTTGTTATATCAAATAGCCAGAGTCCGGAGAGACATTTGGAGACACATGGAAAACACGTTCTTGGAATAAATTTCAATCGAACGATCGGTCGCCGGTCGCCGCCGCGATGAGAGGTCGCCGCGAGCCAACGAGAAGAGAAGTACAAAGAAACGCCGGTCGTCTGTTATGAAACGCATGCCACAAGTAGAGAGAAGGAGAAAAAGTTTTCCACTGGTAAATAAACTATAATATTAAATGGTATATGGGATGGAGATAATTCGGTGCAATTTGCACGATTCGAAGAATTAATCCGTGCCGACTTCCTCGGTTATGCATCTAACAACTACCTATTGCGTGTTTCATTGTAAGAAACGCAACAATGTAAGGGGATACATATATCGTCGGAGAGTAATCATATCATTCGAATTGTGTATTTTTAATTAACGTTAATAAATCGCGTTTTCGCTTTGGTCTCTTCGCATCGCAAACGACTTCCCGTCGTGGAAAAAGAAACTTCGCACGATTCGAGCTACGCTCTTGGAGTTTGCTATTCTCCCGACGAGTTGCACGCGCATGCATTTTAAGATCGAATTACGCAAATGCGTCGTTACTTTCCCTTGTCGCGGTCCGCGGTCTGTTTGCTTCTCGTTCTGTGTGGAACACCCGGCGGCAGGCTTGCTTAGTGGCTCTTCCTTTCCGAACACGTACCGAAACACATAGTGTCACGACTCGCCTATCGAATCGTCGTCTGTACGACTGCCGTCGATCTAACGACAGCGAGGGGAACCGTATGACAGGGATAAGACCCCGTACCAACCTGAGAATGGCAATACAAATGCTTTAACGACAAACCTTTTCTTACCTTGTAAAACCTGACAGATGCTCTCTCTCTCTCTCTCTGGATTTTTCTAATTAGGGATCCACAGTGTTGCTCCTATTGAATATTATTAAATCAGTAAAACAAGGTTGTCGAGGGAATCCTCGTACGAACCACTGCCGAAAAATGCTCTACTCTTGTTTGCGCGTATTTATTCGTGCCAGCTAACATTTCTGTTTCTTTCGATACGATGGGGAAGAGAATTCGAAGGAGAAAGCGACCGAGTTTAATCGTTCGCACGCGAATCTAGTTGCAAGTTTATCTCTCTTGTTCCGAAAGGGAAGAAAGAAGCAACGCTCGCGGAGAAGAAGGAGAAAGAGAAAGAGGAGGGAGGAGGAGGAACAGGAGGAGGAGGAGAAGAAGGAGGAGAAGAAGGAGAAGAAGCAACGAAGAAGGAGAAAAGAAGAGAAGAAGGGCAACGAGCCACGCACAGAAAGCCAGGTGCGAACGGAATGCAGTCCAATCCATTCGCGGAATCTGATCTTGCTTTAGTAAATCCCAGCCGTGGAAAAAGTAACGTGGAATAATGCGCGGCTCCCCTTAGGACGATCGACGATCGGCAAGAGCGAGCGACGACCGGCGAAATTGTCGTCGGAAGCAGTGCTTTTCGGGCTGATTCCTGATCTCCAGCGAACTGGTCCCCGAGCATCACCTCGAGGGACGCCTCGGTTGGTGGGAGAACTCGAGAAAAAGCTACGACTCGATCGGTTCGGGTGCAAGAGAAAGAGAGAAGCGATAATGCGATTCCGCTCCTGGGACGCAAGTTCGATGCATTTAGGTTCAGCCCGGAGATCGTTCTTCTTCTTCGACTTTACACCCGGTTACAGATTTTGATCGGACGACGATTGGCGTCAAAGCGAGGTCTGAATCACAGATCGGATGTTACACACTCGATAGATGTTACGCGGAAAGCTCGTTCCGCGAGGAATTTCAGAGAAGGCTAAGAAAAGATCGATATCGAAGGAATCAGGGAGCATCGTAGGGGCACCTTAACGACTCTCGGTTTTCCCGGAAAGTTTCGCGTCTTCCTGGCGGACGATAAATCCTCGAGTTGCGCGATTAAACGACGTCCGAGCTTTCAGAATTTCGCGGAAGTAGTAACGGGGCAGCCGTTCGTTCCTTTATTTCTTCGGTAAACTAAAGGCGAGAAGAAAAGCTGCGGGACGTATGCGATTTCCTCCTCCGGTCCATCGTGGACCGTTTATCTCATTTCACTCGTCGCCGCGACTAGTAACGACTTGCGAAAGAGTTTTGTCTTTCTTTCTTTCTTAGGAGTTGAACCAGCATACCTACAACAAGAACAATTTGTTGTTGGATGGATAAAAAGCGACCAATTAAGAGAAACTCCTCGAGCTGTGTCTTTCGTAAACTTAACAATCCTGGTTATAAAGAGACAACGCGGTTAACCTACAGGCCGTTCCACGTGTCTTTACTCTGAAAGACACTCGATTATAATTGAATCTAATTTATCAGATCTACCCCAAATTGAAACGTAGAAACATTTCAAAAATGTTCTTTCGCTGATTCTTTTATTTCTTTCAAAGATCCTTATCGAAGCTTCCTTCGCTTATCTTTAATAAATATAATCATTTCAATTGAACACCCTATATGTACGGTGGTCGCGCGTGGAAGAGGATTAACACAGCCCTCGACTCTCTCTCTCCCTCTCTCTCTCGATTTTTAATGAGACCGAAGGGACGTTTAGCCCGCAAATTATTCTGTCACGGCGCGTTAACGTCGCCTATTTTCTCAAAGCGCTCGCCATTTTAGTTACGAGCCGCTAATGAGCCGCGCTCGAGTCCGTTAAATTCTGCGATCGTAAAAATGACGACTTCATGTCGGTACGGTGCGTTAAAGTTCGACTACTGTGGGAATCTCTGATCTATATGGTGTCTTGGAAAGTACGACAAACGTTCTCCGATATTTCATTTTGATCCAATACATGGACAATCATTATAAATAATATTCCGTATGACCAACGGTTGGTGGTGTACCCTTGGAAAAGGAATATAAATTTTGGTGGACATGGTCTCGAGCTCACGGTGGTTAACCGTGCGAAGGTTCCTCGCGTTCTAGCTGTTTTTTTTCTCTTGCTCGGCCAACGCGCGCGCATTTGCATGGTGCAATATCGTACGTTCTTAGGCGGCCAATTACGCGAGTCGATTCTGGAAGCGATAGGTATCGAACGGGGCCCTACCGAAGGAAAGACGCCACACGAGCGTGCCTAAGAAGACCCCCTCTCTCAGTCCCCCTTTTTCATGATACATTGCGAATCCGCACGCTAACCCAACGATGCTCCATATGTTTCTTCTCCCCTTCTGGACCAACGATAGCTTGTCCACCGTGCTGAACGAAGAAAGAGAGAGAAAGGTTAGCACCCAGGAAGCAACTTGAATATCGTTAACCCCAAACTTCTTCTTATTAATAATAAAAAAAGAAAAGTTCTCGCTTTTTGAAAAAAGTCCGAAAAGATATTGCAACGAACTTTGACGTTTCCATTTTGAAATAAAACGGGTAATAATATGGTAATAAATATCGTTAAAATTCACTCTCGCATGATTTTTTTCCCAAAAAAAAGTGCAACTTCAAAAAGTAGCTAAACGCAAAGCCAATTCGTAAGTCGGCTTCGTAATCGACACGAAGGAATTCGTGCGTGATCCGAGTTAGCTGATATACGATAAGCAGAAAAACTAGGTAGGTACTCGATGCCACGAAGCTCCTGCAGAGACAATACCTTCGCATGTCTGCGCATTGGAATATCTTCAAGTTGGAATAATTTTTATAGCCGTTCTCAATGCCGTTTCTTAACAGCGGGGGTTAACATAGGAAGAAACATTATAGCCCGAGTGGGATTCCGTGTGGAGCTCTCGTCACAACAGGGGAAAAATAAGTGTTCCTTAAGGAGTTCCGAATAAATGTAGATTTTGTTTTTTATCATAAATTAATGTCGTTCGTCGGGATGAATAATTCAAGGGACATTACGTTTCGCGTTTGAAAGCAAAGAGAATCGATCGATCGATCGATCGATCTATCGAAAAAACTAAGTACGCATCACCTAATCTTCGATCCAATCTCTCGAGTACAAAATTTTAGATCAACTAGCCTAGAAATTAGATACAATGCTTGAGCTAGTAAGTTCAAGACAATGTAGGTTATTTTAATTCGAGAGATAAACAAAAGCAACACGGTGATTAAGAACGAGGAGAAAATTAATTGTAAAAGGGGAAATGTACCTACCCCGTGAGATTATCGGCATCAGCAGGAAACGCAATTTTCGCCGCGCACGCGAGCCCCGTCTACAGTCGAGCGTGCACGCGTATGCCAAGAAACAGAGAGAGAGAGAGAGAGAGAGAGAGAACAAGGAGATTAAGACGATTCTTTTTAGTCGATGCTGCTTATTTCACTGGTTAATTAATACAAACTTATGCCGTCTCTCTCATCCGTCATAATATTATATTCCGCGTTAGTACATTTGCAGGGTCTTATTGTTTAGAAAAATGCTCGCACCATTGTATTCCGTGAATCAACAACGAACCTCTACGATTATTATGTACGATGGGATACGAAATAATTACGACGATCTTAACGTACGTGACATGACCTGGTTCGTCATAAAAAACATCGTAAAACAAAGAATTATATTATTAGTAAGGAAAGAGATAAAAGGAGAGAAGAAGACAAGAAAAAAGAGAGAAAAATGGTATCGTTGCATTTGTTAGCTTCCATGGAGATTTTATGTACTCGCAGGAACGAGAACGTCTTTACGTCAGCTTTACACGAAGAGGTAAAACGCGTTCGTAAGATCGAAGATCGTAAAAAGAGCATTGCGAGGGTGGTGCTCGCCGTTAAACGATCTGCTTAAGGTACGTAAACGACGTGCACGAGGAACGAGCGTAACACAACGCGTAGATAAGATCCTCCGAGAGAGAGGAAAGTGGGAGCGAACTCGACTCGTTCGAGCACATCGAGATGAGGTAGGTGTACCTAACGTATGCAGCAGGAGTGCGACAGCAACCGTGCCAACTCGCTTTTCTTCCCTGTTGCCTCCTCCACGATTCGCGAGTATAATTGGCGGCTGGAGGAGCAGAAATAGAGAGAGAGAGAGAGAGAGAAGGAAAGAGAGAGATTCTATCGGAACGAAGGATCGAGATTCTCGCACCTCCAGGCCACGCTACTCGTTCGATACTTTCTCATGATAACGCATTATGCCAAATCAATTGAACGAACGAACCTTTTAATATCTCCTTCTCGTTCACTCTTTTCATCTTTTTCCTATGCAGATACTTTTCTGTGAATTTCTGAAATGAAGCAAACATTTTTGTTCTTAAATTAATTCCATCAACGGTATCCTTCTAAAAAAATGTTAATAAATTTAATCGAAGCGCAGTGATGATGATTCACACGTAGGAAAGAAACGAAAGGGAAGAAAGAGGATTCTAAAAGGTGAATTCTGATACCACCCAGCCAGTAAACTGGTTCTATACCTCTCGCTTTGTACAAACAATAGTAATACCTGGCGTGCAATGGGTCAATGAGGTGCTTGTTATGGCGAGCACGAAATACTTTGCATACCCCATAGATATTCATCGGGCGGTGCGACACGGGTAGACTCTCGTCCCTTCCTCTTCCTCCTTTTTCTCTTCTTTCTCCTCCTCCTACCTCTTACAATCCTCTTTCCACAATCATGATCGAGTGAAACCTGGAAAACTCATCACTTTTATAAACGTTGGCGTAGATCAACGTGCGCCGAAGCTCCGTAATACGAGGTTGAGATCGGTCGTGTGATATTTCCAAGCGTTGACACAATGTTGCAAAACTAGCTGTTGGACTTCCGCCTAAGTCCGAGCCAGAAGACCTCCCGTACGATGATCGTCGCATGAAGAATTTTCATAAGTATGTGAAACGAATCGTGCTCGGACTTTTCTACGAACCAGCAGTCCGACCAACCTCCCACATACTTTCTTTTCTGAAAAGATTAAACCATATAGAAATATATTTGGAAATAAAACATAAATGAAATAAGCATAAAAATGTTTCGATAGAATTTAGAGAATGGAATTTTCGATGTAACGTCGACAAATGTTTATTTCTTTCCGTTTGAATGTTGAAAATGCGAAGAGTTCGTACGAGTCCCACCGACGTACCTCATCGCTATAACCGGTAACCCCATATTACGAATGTTTGTCGATGAGCGATAAACGCACGCATCGTAATTATGCACGTAATTCACTTAATTTGACGTTTCTCCTTCGTTACACGGCCGTGCGTGTCTCGAGGTAACGAACTTTATTGGTAAGACCGATTTATCGTAGCACCCGATCTCACACGACTTCTGCCCCCTTGTTCTCCGAGCAAACTTTATGCAGTTAGTCGTTTATACTATCGACGTAGACACGATTTTCTCACCTATTTCGTACAACTTTGTAGTTTCATTCGTCCTCCGAATAATTTCAAATGAAATTATCTCGTAATCGGTTGCATTCGATTGACGGGAAAAATAAGTTCATTTAAATGCGATGTAAATTGATGGAATATCGTTGCATGGCTATTTAAGGGTTAATAATGCCGGTCAAGATTACAAGTTGAGTCACATTGCTGCTTATCGAAGATCGAAGCAACAGCCAATGGTATTACAATAACGATCGCGAAGTCAGCTTATTCCTTTAAACGAGCGAGAAGGCATATCGCAGACGGCGTTATTTATATGCGCGCTCGCAGATGAGCCTCCGATAATGCAACGCGCAAATATCGCACCGACCTGCTGCGTTAGGCTGCATGTGAGAGAGAGAGAGAGAGAGAGAATGTAAGTGTGCAAGCATTAACCGGACTCCTCGACTGCATCTGTGAACACGCACGTTCTTACACCAGTCAATTTTCAACACATTCTACTTCATTGTGGAAACAAAGTTCCTATTCTATTCCCATTATCGTGCGCGCACAATGTTAAACGTTTTAATGTGAAATTTTAATAACTCCTTATCTTTCCATGTACTGGAAATTTCAAGAATTTATTATTATAATAAGAGTCTATATCAACTTTCTAATCTTCTCTTCTCGCATTCATTTGATTGTTCGTTTGAAAAAGTAATACGTATTAACGATTAGGATGGATAAAATATTTATCATTCGAGCTAATCCGAATTGTTAGATTATCGTTTCGAAACGTACACGCGGATCGCGTGACAAGAATTTTTTAATATGTTCGATCGATAATTTTCTAAAGATTTTCTTTTATCTTCGACGACAATTACTTTACATCGTATTATTAATCACAATTATTTCTGCGCGGTGTATTAGTGTATAAGTAAAAAGTAGTGAAAAGAAATCTAATCTTCTCGAAGAACATAATTCAACGAGTGTACGTTTAATGGACAAATTCGAATCGTCTGGTACGATCGGCAGATGGATTCTCCGATGCAGGTGTTAATGCAGCGAAAGACGTCTTGCGTAGTAACGAGGATCGAATGGATTACACTTGTGCGTAATGACGGTGCATCGTGCGAGCTCCTGGACTACCAGCCCCGACTGCACTTCGCGAAATTGAACTCTATCCGCTGAGAAGATGACTACGACACGGGGTTAATAGGGATCACTTTACCTTAGGGAAATGCTAGGATGCGTGATTACTTGTCAATATTATATTTAGAATAACCAATTAGTTTGAACACATTTGAACGGATCTCTGGGTAAAATTGAATAAGCCAACTTTTGAAAAAAAATAATAAATGATTTACACGAGAGAGAGAGAGAGAGAGAGTCGATGGTGCAAAAGATAAATTTCTAAAGAAGATCCGATGCAGAGTTGCAAGGCGGCAAGAAGCCAGAGAGTAATTTTACGAGAGTGCGAAGCACGGTGTGCATCCTTCTATTCGTTTTTCGCACAGATGGTTAGGCGGCTCTATTACGATTAATCTAATCGAAACGACCATGTAACGAGCTCTAATTCGAAATCGCATTTACGAACGATCGGTAACGGTATAGAAATTGGCTCGTTGTCTCGCATTGATAGTTAACCGGTACGCTTGCTTCGTTTTACGGCAGTTCTCGACGATCTTCTCAAGTGACTTTCCAAAATATCGTTACGAAGATAAGATCGTAGAATATAAAAAGAGAAAAAGGATCGAGTTACTTTGTCGGATGGGAGAACCTTTGTGGTTAAAGTTCCTTCTTCTTCTTCTTCCTTGGACGATTTGAAATCATTAGATGTATCGTTCGTAAACGAGAAACTTCTAATCGAAATAGATTTGAAAATGTTAACTTCACGAAGCCCTGCGAGGGAGGGGGTGATCACCATGAACGATGAGTGTAATTCCACTTTTCGTTCTTTTTCTTTTTCTAAATTAAACTGCCTTCTTAACGATCGAGGTATATCGTCTCCTTTCTTCTCGCTCTCCTTGTCCACTCGATCTCTCGTCTCTCATCGTTCCCTTATTATCATTATTTCGCGATAAAGGTATGAAATCATCGAGAAATGGTCTGCCGGAGTTATCAAGTTAGTTCGAGTAAGAGGAGAGCAGGTATGTAAGAGATGCTCATGCTGATATCCGACTGATCGAGATCTAATCGAATATTACGGTTAACGAGCTGTCACGCCTGCTTGAGCACGATTTTTCTCTCCCTCTCTCTCTCTCTCTATGAATCGAATCTGCCCTTTCTACTAGTACAAAGTGCTTTCTCTCTCCGTTTCTTATATTGGATCATCGTCAGAGTTAAACAGAGTTAAACAGAGTTACGTTTACGTTCAAAATTGATAGCATACTTTTTCTTAGGGAAAAATGACTCGTTCGTAAAACAGATTCTCCGATTATTTCGGCACGCGTTAATTTGTCATAAAGGCGTACCTCGGTGCATCTCTGAATGACCTTGGAGCGAATGAAAAAAGTCGCGGCTTTGAGAAGCAACAGAGGATTCTTCAAAGAGAACAACGAAGGTGGGATTACTCGGTTGGTTAACGACGTGGGAACAGCCTATGGGGTACCACCTTCCCTGCCGTCGACGAGTCAGTGGATCTTCCTTTTGCTCTTCCGTTCGTAGCCTGCTTCGCCAAGCTAGGTGACATGATTGCATCGCTTATTGGCCCTGAGATTCCATTCTCGGCCTGATTGGCCAGGGTGCCGCCGTTTCTCCCTGACGCTTCACTTCTTCGTCCCTTTACGTCTATCTGCCTTCCTTGCAAACTTATCCGCGGAAATGATCAAGCGTAAGAAGCACCAAGCGATAAAACTTTCCAAGACGTGACTGAACGAGCTGAGCTCTCTTCTTCGATTCAAAGAAACGTCTCGAATATTTACGCCCAACTATGCGAGTCTTTGTTCTTCTAATATGAAAACTATTTTACTTTATATTGGGTTGGCAACTAAACGAGTGTGGTTACTTTAATAAGAACCTACAGGCCCCCGGGGGACCTCTCTTTCTCTCTCTCTCTTTTTTTTCATCTATCTGTCTATACATCTATGTATTTCCTTTTATTCGTTCGAGAGTGTAGAAAAAAATAAGAAAAAAAATAAGAACGCGTGTGTAGGAAATATTTAATTTTACTCGAGTAATCGTTTCCCTTCCCCCCCCCACACCGCACTCGTTTAGTTGCCAACCAAAATATCCGCAATCATTCAATTGTCAACCCAATACTACCGTTTACCAGCTTACGTATTATATATGGAATATTAAGAATGTAAATAGGATGGATAATTTTAGAAAAACAAGGAAAATTCATCGTACATTCCATGTAGCCAATAATCTTCTTCTTCTTCATTCTTTAGTTTAGGCAAGTTAACGTCGTAACGACGTTTTTTCTGCCTATTGCACTGTTAAATTGTCGCACCATCGTTTTCGTGGGCGCCCCGTACTTCTGCGGCCAACCGGTGACATCCCGTGCAATTCTGACTATTCTTCTGTTGTCCATTCTGCTGATTAGCCAATAATAGAGAGTAAAATCTTTGTCTCGATCAGCCGTTGCGTAACAGTAAAAAAGAAATAACAAAGTAATTTTCATCAACACTATTGAGACTGCCACCGGTTCTGTCGCATACTCGTTTCCATCACCATTACAAGAGACTAATTACTAAACTGCCCTGTCCCGTTGGCATCCACGAGAAAATTTCGTCGAGGATTTGTAAATGATATACTCGGAAAGGCGGCGACTCCGTGCCTGAAAAATCAGGACGATTAAATTTTTTCCTGGTGTCCCCAGGACACCTTCGTCGGATCCCGTTTTAGGTATTGGACTAGTAAAATAATCTTCATTCTTGATTCGATTAGCAATATTCATTCGAAATAGGGTAGCGAAAGTAAACGTACACGGTTGTATAGTGGCAAGTTCGATGTTTCAACAGTGTTTGCTCGGAGAGAGAATTACTTCCGAGAAGTTCCGGAGTGTCTTAGCGCGTGAAATTCAACAACGTCGACGGCAAGTCGTCGACGGTTGCGTCGTACCACGTCGTTTCGTGTCATACTTGTTTGGCTCGCCATATATAGGGGTAGGGGCATCGAAGAAGAGCTCGGCGGAGAAAGGGGGAAGAATATTACGGCCATTAATCAACGCCAAAGGCTCGCGGAGGTGACAACAGTCTGACAGTCCTCTTCTTCGTTACACTCTAGATTTTGCCCATTGTTGGATA
Organism: Polistes fuscatus; assembly: GCF_010416935.1. NCBI lineage: Eukaryota > Metazoa > Arthropoda > Insecta > Hymenoptera > Vespidae > Polistes > Polistes fuscatus. Next base: position 2,331,689 of record NW_025113102.1, read on the forward strand.
CTTTGGCCTGCACTTTGCACGGAATTCCACGTTTTCCGTGAAGGAGTCGGACACCCGAATGAAAAAAGAATCGCCGGCATTGTGGTGCGACGCGATATCCGGAACCCCTTGAAGAATAAACAAAGAGCAAGAAGCGTTCGTACCGATCTGACGAAATAATCGTTTCGTTGAATCGATTTAGCTATAATTCCTCCGCGATATCGCGATTCGACAAATTACAGAGAAGAGGAAGAAAAAGTGAGACTTTGCGAAGTCGAGATATTACGGGTATATTTAAAGTTCGAACCTCTTTTTTCCCCCTAGCATTGTATTTGAAAAGGGAAGGATAGAAAGATAGTTGGGTTTAGTTGGAAAAAGGTAGAGCTAGACAATGCTCGCGTCGCAATATCTAGCGCTCGATGCGAGATGTGTTTTTAATTCCGCATAAGACCAGTACGTTCGCTCGCGTCGAGTCTTGGCCAGGAGGAGGAGGAGGAGGAGAGGGTGGTGGACTCGAGTTTTCCCCGGGGAGAAGACGTTATTAGCGGGGGCATTAATCAGAGCACGCCTAGCCGGAGCTGCCTGCGGGACGTGGAAGTGGAAGTAGAAGAGAACCGAGGAGAAGAGGGTAGGAAGGGGTGGCCGAAGCAAAAGGGTGTGAGTTGAGATATGAAAGGAAGGAAGGAAGGAAGGAAGGAAGGTAGGAAAACTCGGCGAAGCCAGGCAGCCACCCCTTCGTCTTATTCTCTTCTTTCTCCTCTTCTTTCTCGCATCCACAACGGAATCTCTTCCTTTTGCTTTCCCTATAGCTTTTCTCCTTACTCTCCCCAGAACTTCTCTTCTCATCCTCCCGACGATGGAGGAGGGCAGCGCCTCGGCACGGCTCACAGATGAAGCGTTTTAATGAAAAGATGGCGGAGGTGAAAGGTACAGGCGGAGGTGGAAGCGGAGCCGAAGGTGGTGGTAGCGAAGGTGGAGAAGGAAGCGGAGAGGGTTGCTTTAGTTCGCTCATCAGAAAGCACTGCATGAGTCGAGGCTCAAATGAAATTGCCGCTATAAAAATGATGCTCGTGTATATGCCCCGGGTATTAGGTAGCAGGAAAGACCGAGGTTCGCGTTTCACCCGGCACACTACTCGCCTCTCCCTCCCTCATTTTTTCCTCCTTACTTTTCTCCTTTTCGAATTCGCGCTCGCCGATATTTCCTCGGCACCGATTTCCGATTTCTTTCGTTTCGGTTGTTCGACTATCGAAACTACGCGAGCGAGTAGTTGTCCTTCCACCAAGTTTCCGTCATTAAGAAAAGACGACTCGCGTCCTATGATCGAAGGAGCCGAGCAATCGTCGTGGAAATAATGTCACGAGCCTCCGCAGGATTTATTGTGCACCGAGCAACGTTATCCGCAGTCTCTTCTTATCGTTCGGTAACCCTCCCAACCGGCACACACACACACACACACAGAACTACGCATACCAGCAAACAGCACCTTCATTTTTCTTTTACATTCGCGGCCAGCGAAAGAAAAATCACCAGTTCTCATTACGCTCGACACGTAGGCAGCTTTATGAGTCCCTCCTCTCCCTCCTACCGGTTCTCCGGCATTGCCCTATCTCTCTCTCTCTCTTTGTATTTTTCTCTTTCCGTTCGCGAGGCCTTCCACCTCGGTCTCCTCCTCTCGAGCCGCGTGCGTTTCTCGCCCTTCTCCTCCTGTCTTCTTCCGTAGTCGGAACAGCGCGCGCCGCGAGAAGAAGAAGAAGAAGAAGAAGAAGAAGATATTATTTATTTCGTAAATTAACTCCGTTCCCAGCTACAAACGTGACTGGAAAATCCTTCCTACCTCCACCACCACCACCAAGCTTTTCTGCTTTTATTAATCGGCACCATTCGACTTGGCTAAGATCTCAGTCCACCCACTCCTCCCTCCACCTCTCCCAACTCCCTTTTTTTTTTGTCTTCTTCGAGCAAAACCTTCCTCATCGTAATCGAAATCATCCTTCCATTTGCTCTCTTGGTATGTAATTAAAGGCTTAGATATTTCTTCCGAACTTTCATAGTTTCTTACATACTCGCAATTAATATTTTAACATTCGTGATTAAATTGAAATGATCTAGCGAGAGTTACGTTGTTATTATTACGGATAAAAATAAAATGATCTACGCGAGTAACTCGGAATTATTTAATGAAAATGTAAATGTTAAATAAGTTTCCCCGTTGCGAGAACTCGGAAGCTATTTGTTCAGAATTATCTCGGCTATTCTGTAGGCTTCCCATCGGAGGGTAGTTTTTCACCTAGGACGCGACGAGTCGTGCGCGTGACGCGCAAGCAAAACTTCGGATATGCCGGCCCTCTCATTCATATTTCGCTGATTGCCGTTATTTCTTCCGATTCATTAACTTCGAACGCGAAAAACTTGACGTGCCTTTATCGCTCAGCGAAAAGAAAAGTGAGGGAGGTTAGAAAAACGATTAAACAAAGACACCGACCCGCTGGGAAACGAATGCTGCGTTGGTCTTATCGTTAACTTAATTATCTTTTACGAAGGGTAGAATGAAGGGAAAGATGATGAAGATGAATCAATATCGAAAGATTTAACTTCGATTTTCGTCTATTGCCGATAAGGTAGGCATCTGGAAAAACTGATTATCCCGAAAAGGACTCTAAAATCAATTTCACGAGAATGGAATAGCAACCGGTTGACGCGCCGGTTAAATATTATACAAGAAGCCCTATAAAGCTAGGTAGGAAGGGTTCGTCGTTTGGCATCGAAGGGTATCGATCACGTTACTCTGCTCAAACGTAGAGCTGATAACAGCGGCATACGAGCGGAAGCAACGAGTACTTATACGTGACCGTCACGTGCTTTTTATCACAATGAACGGAATAGTTTACGATCGGTCTGTGAACGCTCGATAGCCGCTTGTTTCGCGTAGGATACTCGAAGGAGGAAGAAAAAGAGAGAGAGAGAGAGAAAGAGAGAGAGGCGAAGACGCAAGAGACACTGGGAGAAACCAAGCGCTTTATATATGCGATGCTTATCTAGCAGGAACGGCTTGGTAGCCCGTTCTATGTCAATGCCAGTATCGTTTCCCTTTTATTCGACTTATTTATAGCAATAGCAGAACTCATTGTCGACTATGCTCGAACACATCGTACGCTAGATACGCAGCTTTACGTTTCTCGTTAAAGGATTCATATTTTTTAATATCATTTTTATGAGCTTCAGCCGACGAGCGCGTAGAATTGAATCCAAGATTGCGCATGAATTAAAAGATAAGTTCTTCCAAGTATGACGGTGTTTTCACGGAATGGATTAATATTTAAGAAAAAAGAAAAACAAAAAATCTCTAGGCCGATATAATCAGACGCTTGTAATTGAGATCACCGGATTATGTATTATTATTCTGTCCAACTGTGAAAAATGGTTTCCCAAAACAAATTTCTGGGAGAAAAGGGAAGTCGATTAAGGTACAGCTTCCACATCTAGTCGTAATTATCGTGTTAGATCGTACGCGTATCGTCGGTAATTATGAGAGACCTCGAAAAAGGCCGAAATCGAAGGAACCCTAGCAGCCACCATTATAGATATTTTAGAAATTGTGGGGCCGCTAAAGTTAGCCCGAGGTAGGCAGCCTATACAAATCATTTTTAGACTCGGCCTATATATTTATAGACGCGAGTCGCTATAACCGGCGACGTATACAAATCATTTTTTCGGTCTGTGTTTTGCGAGACAGCCGTCAAGAGAAAGATAAAAGTCGGCCGGTTGGCGGGGGAGTGGTCGTTGCACGTTCGGTGGCTCGCGACTGCAAAAGATACCTTGTTATTAGCACGATTATTGTAAGTAAAAGCAAGAATCGTAAGCGGAAAGGTCTAACGTCTATTATTACGAGCATAAGCTAATTAACGACGTTGTACTATAAATAATATCGCCTAATTTTTATCTATCTTAACATCCATTGTCTCTTAAAAATGGAAATGGATTTATTCAAGCAAGGGCTAACGGATCCGTCGAGTCAACGAGATTGTCGGATACGTTTCTCGGTATTACGCGCCGTTTATTTCCTCGGCCCTACGTGCCCTTAGTTTCATTTCCCCTTCGCCCTTAGCAATTAGTGTAACTCAACTTTCCAGTGCTGTATTTACCGAGTATTCGCACGGGTGATAAATAAATATATATATAAATAAATAGAATAAAAATGCGCTTTAAGAATTTTCAAATCATTTTAATCGAGTAACAAATTATAGCGTTAGTTCGTTAAATTTGTCACCCGGCGAAATAGAAAAGTTCCTAATGGGTTAGGAAGAAAACTTTTGGGAAAGAAAGAGGATACGACAGGCGCTAGGTTTCTCAAATACGTCACTGCCAAGAGTTATTATCCGCAGCAAACGAAGGTTTAATAATACTAGTTGGAATTTTACAACTATAAATGCGAGGTAAGAACATGTAAGAACATGCAAGCACGCGGTGTAGCAGCGAACAGGGAGCATTGAATTGCAGATATGATAATTTAATAACGTTAACGGCCCTGCTTACTGAGCCGCTGTTGGGAGGGGCCGATGAAGGGGGGACGGGGAGAGTACTAAGGATGCTTACACGTATTATTTCTTCGACTCTGGAAAGAGCCGGCTGTTCCCTAACTCCCGGGGGGATTTATAGTTCTCGATCCGAGATCCTCTGGATCGCTTCGTTTCGTTCGATCGATTCAGATATTTCCGATTTATTTATCATTAGCCACGTATAACGTATTTCCGCATTATTATTATTACTATTATTATTATTATTATTATTATTATTATTATTATAGTGGTACGAGTTGGAGCGAAGGTGTGTTGCGTATCTTTTCCCTTTTTATCGCAAGGAAATGTAATCGGTCGAAGCTCGATGACGAACGACGTTGCCGTTCACGTCTAATGACGCGATTTTACACGAACACCGATAATAGGAACGCTCGTCCCTTTGCGTCGTTCGATCGATCGATCGATCGATCGATCCGACGACGTTTAATTACTTTACGAAAGTGCACACATAGACGACTAGTTTTCGTTCGATCAAAGAAACTTTCCAGAAAGGGAGGATACACTATGATCTTAGGGTACCACTATCTTCCATGCTTTTCTCCGATTATCGAGCATCAGCCCGAACTCTAAAGGCTTTAGATTTAAAACAGGACGTATAATTGCTATCTCCTCTCGCTCATTGACCCTCTCTCGCTCTTACTCCCTTGCTACTCTCTTACCTCCGCATCAAATTCCACGCCATTGCACTCGAGCGCCTTCCAGATGCATTTATGGTATTTAAGCGCTCATTACCGTTTTTTTAGCCTGCCCACAACTTGACGCTTTTACAACTTTCATCCGACAGTATCTTGCTTTTTATGTACTCTACCAGTTGGTGAGCGCTTATTTATCTATAACGAAATCCATATTATCTATAACTACAGTACGGGGCCTGATGATAATTATGTCTCGACGTGATATTTACATAAATGCGTTTCTACGGTACTGTAAAATCAATCCAATGTGTAACCAAGTCTATCACTTTTTTTATTGACTTTTTTTTTCGTCGCTGAATTATCGCTGTTATGCTTCGGCTTTTCGATCCGGCGTAGCTATTGAAAAATAAAGTAAATAAAAATGAGAGGAAGGAAAGGAGAAAATTTCGGCCGAATAACAACGGCTGCAACAACGGTAACGATCCCGAAGGGAGAAAAGAGGCGAGAGAAAGAGTAGGTGGAAGAATAGGCAAAGGGGGAGAGAGAGAGAGAGAGAGAGAGAGAAAGATGCGAGGTGAGCACGGCTGCCGTGGTGATTCAGGACGATCCTGCTTATTAAGTGGAGGCGAGTCCAGGGACGTAGAGGCCGGTGTATTATGGTCCTGCTGGAGAGTGCCGGATGAGAAGATGGAGATAGGTGGGTATATACCGAGCGCTCGCTCTCTCGGACGCTCCACAAACCGCTATTATTTATATTAAGTTTAATGCAACTACGTGACTGAATCCTCGCCGGCTGCAAACCCCGCGCACTTCGAGAGGCCCCTCTGTATCATTAGTATACGCCTATTATTGCATTACTCCGTGCTTGGATCCACGTCGAGAAGGCAAGACGCGAGCGCGCGCGCGCGCGCGCACGGTCAAGTATTACAACGAGATGTGTATAACCCGTGCTGGACAATGACCCTCGCGAAAAACCGGACCTCTCTGCAAGATCGGATCGTCCTTTCTACCTCGTCGAATCGATCCTTCGATCGCTTTGCTCAGCTTCGAACAAACGTTTCGTGAAACGGAAGAAACTATCGCGGAAAAATTCGGCCCTGGTGCTCTCTTTGCTTTCGGAAATTAATCGTTCGCGATCGATTTCGTCACAAGACGCTGCCCGAATCATACTAAAATGCGTTTATTCAATTTTACGATGATCTTTGCGAAAAAACCGAATTTTGCTCGCTAAGCTATTCCGAATTGTTTTTATCCTTCGTCCTGTTATGGGTTGTGCGCGTTCGCGCGGTAATAATCTCTTATGCAATATCGAATAGAAAGTTTGTACGGGAGCACGAAACGTTCTCAATGTAAAAAGGTTCTTCGCATGACCTCATCGAGCTAGTTGATCACGAATATTGAGCTCGCTTCTACCAACGTATCTGTATATCCATTTATATGGAAGTACGCGTGTTGAGTGTACACGCATCAATACACGGACTATATTACTATAATCTCCGTTAGAGACGTTAACTAGCTTTTGTTCTCTTCGAGATGCTTGCGAGACAAGTTTGAATTAATTTGGAAATTTTTCGAGCTCGAGATTCGAATGCCTTTAACGGAGGAAAGAGGCACGAAAGTCGAAGTTGCATCTCGCAACGGTGATTTTCACTCGACCCGTTAAAGGGATCGCTTACCCATCGCGTATAGCTTCCTCGGGAACCGATATGGCGATAATGGAAAGTTTTCCTTCTTTGCTGAGAATCCGAAAGAGGAGTTATAAATAATTATAGTTCGTCTTGTTAGCAAATATTATGGGTGAGAACATTTTACAACGTACAAATAACGTATTTGCCATGCATGGTGAGATACATCGGAAAGTTTTAACGTTCGAGTCATGTCAAACTATGGCTGATAATTTGACTTGGACTGGAACGATCGTTTATCGAGCAGTCGTTTACTGGGCGGAGATAACTGCGAGAGTCTTCTGCCAAGATCGAAAGTACAGATGCCGCATTATCGTCGACGCGAACAGCGAGATTTTATCCGTGGCTCGGCTTCGAGAACTCGATAATAATGCGACTCCGTGGCCACCGTTTTCGCGTTGAACAGATTCTAGATACTACCTACCTACCTACCCACCTACCTACCTACCTACCTACTTGCGTCGAGCAACTTGCGGAAATCGAATCGACGAGATCGCACGTTCGTCCAAAGTTGCGTACGATGGTTTCTCGCTGCAGAGAACAATGCCTCGATCTTCTTCATCTCCTTCGCGAGTTTCTTCAAAATTCAAACAATTTACGGAATTCATACCTTGTCGAACAATGTACTTAGCAATTTCTTCCAAGTAGTGATATGTAACAGTAAAAATTTGATTATAGCACGACTGACGAGGAATATGATTAAAAACTCGTTTAAAATCGTAAGTCATTTAATGAAAATTCAAGTATCACGTATTAGAGGTAATTAAAGAAGATTTCACATTTAATCTATGGCAAATTGGATAGTTTAGAGATATTAGCACGTCACGATAGTTTGCCGGAACGAAAGAGATGAATCTTCGTAAGAACGGAAACACGCGGGAGGATAACACCTCGAAGAATATTTACTCGAGTGCAATATTGCATCGTGAAGGAAGTATATATTCGACTAACCTTTGGATCCGATGCATCGCGAACATCGTGTTCGAATACTCGCGGAATCTCCAACAGCTTTACGATCCTTCAAACGATAAGTCGCAGACGTTGTAAATCCGTTTGTTTTAAAGACCACCTTAGGTAGGTATCTCGAAATTTTGCTTTTCCAAAAGATAATTCTAAACGATTTAGTGTATTTCGGGGGATTCTAAGAAATGGAATGGATGAAACGATCGAAAAATTTTACGACTCCGAATGATCCACGTATGGTTGAAGGAAGACAAAGGTAGAGGCAGGTATTCGTGAAAAGAAATTCCGCGAAAAGGGTCGTTCGGCGCCTCGATAATTTCAGCATATGCATACTGACGAATTTATGAATGGCGAGAAGATTTGAATGTTGCCAAGAGGGACAGCTCGCGTCTAGCCGAGGCACCGTTGTTCGTTCTTTCGCCGATATTTAGGAGGAGGATTTAAAAGCAAACTAGACCGGCTCGGTCGGCCGTTGTTCGACCGCACCAGGATGTAAATCATTCGGAGCTCTCTCTAGTTTCCACCCCCCTATAATCACACGAACCTGCTCGTGCCGCTTCCTCGACCGATTGTGAGAAAGTCGAGTAGCGAGTTATGCCGGATCTTTCCGAATAAGCAAACCGTACCGATTGTAGAAGAATAACGACTATTCAACTTATTTTACATAACTCGATATAATTTCACAACGAGATAAGATCTGGAGCGGGAGAGACATTTAGGAAGAGAAGAGTCCTTGCAAGGTGCGAAGGACTTTGGGTAAAAAGGCGAAAGTAGGGAAGGCCGTTGAAGGAGGTTAGCCAAATTACAGCCTCCGTGTCAGGTGGGGTGATTGATGCCTCTGCCCCCAGAAACCTCCGTGGCGCTTTCCAAGAAATTAAATGGAAGCGAAGGATTGGAGATGGAAGAACGAGCAAAAGAGACGCGCTCGATCCATAGCGCAAACTGATTATGGTCGCGATCATTTATCGGCTAGTATGCTTAAGCGAGAGATTCTTTAATAGCACGCTTTTGCACTTTACCTTGCCCCGGAAGAATACGCTTTAGTATTTTAAAACACCCCGTTCGCAAACGTTTTCTAATGTAATTACTATAAGGTACGTTTTATTTCTTACGACTACCTATAATTACTCTGTCTCAGCTTAAAACCTGAAATTGCAATCGTTGCATTTCTTCCATAAGAAAATTGTTTGCAAACGCTATAGGTGCAAACGTAACAAAAGATAATAATATAGAAAAAGTCCGTAATTTATATACTATAAGTGATTCGTATCTAAAGCATTGGAGCAAACTCCTCGGAGATTCACGAGCACTTTTGAAAGTTTTGAAAGTGCAAGGCGCGACTATGGGCCAGCGGTAGGCCCTGCCGGGAGTCGTGATGCAATAAAATAGCGCCACCCACCGGGTCTCCGCACTATCTGCCGAGGATCTCCGCAATGCCTCACTCGAAGCCTGTGGTTGGTACTCGATGCTCGATGCGAACCAAGCGCGCCCCCACCAAACGGAGGGATCCGAGGCGGAGGGCAAGGGTGCATAATGAACTCGTTAATTAACTATCAGGAAGCTCGATCGAATCTGATAACGATCCCTGCCACACGACGCGCCTTTCTCCGTCCCCGAAGAACCTTACATCTTACCTCTCCTTGCGATCTACTCCTGTATCCGTCCATGGTTCACCGAGACCCCATACACTCGACGAACTCCAAAAAATATCAAAATATATCTTTTTATTATACCGTTATTCGCAGTTAAATTCGCGTACATTTACGCGTTACAGAATTTTCCCATGCTGTCCTGTCCGAGTATTTTTGATAGTCGCTGTATATATTATAAGACGCGATCGAAAACTTAATTAACTATTAAACGATATATGTTTAAGTATACGTTCCAATATATTATATTAAACATTGACCTATATAAAAATTATATTTTAATAGTAAGTCCAGTATCCGAAGATAGTCGATTGATATGCCAGAAAGAGAGAGAAAGAGAGTTCGAATCTCGTTTAATTGAAGTCCGTAGAAGCCGGTTGCGGGTGGTTTCCCGCTGCTAGACCTCGCTCTAATAATATGGTTTTACTCCGAGAGAGGCTCCCGACACGGCGATATCGCGACGCCTCCGGGCAGGTCTCTCTTCACCGTTCCTCCTATCCATCCGTCTACCAATTTCCCTTCCTTCCTCTCTCTTTCTCTTGATATGATTTCATTTAAACGCCGCCGCCGCCGCCGCCGCCACCTTTCGCGTGCAACACTTTTCGAATGCTACGCCGATTTGTCGAAAGATAAAACGACGTTACGTGTTATGTTCGTTCTCATTTCAATATGTAGATCGTCCCCTTATTCGTGACGAGGGACGAGATCGCTAACATTTATTTATAATTCCATTTTCTTGGGAACAAGGAAAGAGAGGGAAAGTAACCGGAAAGAAGGAAAATACGACGAGAGACTTGCTCTCCTATACCTTCGCGCATTAAGTATATATATGTCTATAAACATTTTCACGATAATGAAACTATAATTACGGAGTTCGTTTGCATAGTTATGTTAATTCGATATCGTGATGCGTTTTCTCTGATTTTTTCTCAGTTCTCGTTCCTTTAACATAACGTCGTAACGTCACGTCAGACGTCTCACCCGCTCTACGTAGATTACAAGTGAAAGCGCTAAATTACTCGCGCATTCATTTTACTCTCTTACCCGTTGTTATGCGAACTTTTTTATTTCTATCGTATCTTTACGTATAATTTCATTCCTTCCAAATTCGACCGATAAAAATGCCATTAAAAAAAAAGTAGAATAAATTATTGGTGTACAAATAAGTTTCCGCCGTTTTTTATTAAAAATTAAGTATTTATTCTAGAAGAATGGTAATTTTAAGGTTATTTAAAATACTGTCCATCACTTGCTTTGACTTTTTCCCATCTCTCAGGCAACATTCGGATCCCACGTCGGAAGAACTCCTTGTCTTTTGAGGCTATCCACGAAACAACCCAATTTTTGGTATCTTCATATGTTTTGAACCGCTGCTCCGACAGAGCATGTGCCATGGACCGAAATAGGTGATAATCGGACGGTGCAATGTTTGGTGAATACGGCGGGTGGGGTAACACTTCCCAATCAAGTGTTTCCAAATACTTTTTCACGGGAGCCGCTACATGTGGACGAGCATTGTCATGCAGGAGAATAATTTTTTCGTGTCTAGAATAGTATTGAGGGCGTTTTTCCTTCAGAGCTCGGCTCAATCTCATTAATTGTGTTCGATAGAGGGCTCCGGTGATTGTTTCGCTCGGATTAAGCAACTCATAATACACTACACCCAGCTGATCCCACCAAATACACAGCATGAGTTTTTTTCCGTAAATATTCGGTTTTGCTGTTGATGTTGATGCATGGCTTGGTAATCCCCATGATTTTCTTCTTTTTGGATTATCATAATGTATCCATTTCTCGTCACCAGTGATGATACGATGTAAAAAACCCTTTTTTTTATGTCTAGCAAGCAGTATTTCACTTAAGCATAATCGGCGTTCAATATCTCTCGGCTTTAATTCGTACGGAACCCAATTTCCTTGTTTATTAATCATTCCTAATGATTTTAAACGATGTGAGACTGCTTGCTGAGTGACTTCTAATGTTACAGCAAGTTCTTTTTGTGTTTGAGATGAATCTTCCTCCAATATTTCCTCCAATTCTGCATCCTCGTAAAATTTTGGCCTTCCACTGCGATCTTTGTCTTCTACGTCGAAATCACCGTTTTTAAACTTTTGAAACCACTCACGACACGTTCTCTCACTCAAAGCAGTCTCACCATATGCTTCTACGAGCAATCGATGCGCCTCAGCAGCAGATTTCTTTATATTAAAGAAGTAAACTAATATTTCCCGCAAATGATGCTTATTTGGCTCAAATTTGGACATTTTCAACTAAAAAAAATTATATTTTACCAATATGAAATCAATAATATTAATAGGTTATGTTGTTCTTAAACGTCCAAACTAATTTTTAAGCAGGATATCATTTGCGAAAGTTAACGGAAACTCCGCGCCGCGCTATCTACATTAAAACGGCGGAAACTTATTTGTACACCTAATATCCGAATGGATTTATCGCATAAATTTTCCTCGTCTTAAGAATCGATTTCTCGCGGTGGAACGGCGGTCGAAGGCGTAGTTTATTTCAGTCAACGTCGATGCCGAACGTTGTGAATGCAAATTCGCCTAAATGTCGGAGCATTTGTTGAATGCAAATAAGATCCATCGTTGCAAGAGGCGCGAGTTATGTATTATTATGCATTCAAGGCGTAATTCGTCGAAAGGCATAGCCTTTCGGAGGGGGAGAGAGAGAGAGAGAGAGAGAGATGATCGGTTCGTCGCCTGCGATCGATGACCGTTCGAACGAACATTCAAGCACGACCGATGCAATCGATATAATCTCCCCCACCTCTTTCTCCTCATCACGTAATTTGACGAGAGATATTTTTGGCTTTAACAGGAAGCTTCGAATTTAACCGAGGAACGTAGGTGTATACCTTGATAAATACCTAGTTATACCTTTTCGTGGGAGCGTTGCTTCTCGGTTACACTTTTTTAGCATCTATTCGTCGGTTTGGCGATACTATCGCTATAACTTTGAGTTATTAGAATTGAAAGGAAATGAAGTAGCGATACTTAAACTATCTAACGGCGTACGCGAGTATATATTAACCTCGTAGCTTATTGCGCATATCGATAATATCGACGTGACACGTATTCGTTCGTTCATGCGTCAACACTCGTGCAAACAACCGATCGTAACGTAATATAGATTCTATGTAAGTACTTACTAACCCGGCTTCGACGCGAAATTGAATTCCGTGACTCCTCCGCTTACAATTAAATGAGGAATAATCGTGCATCGAGAACGCATCGAGAACGCCTCGAAATTACGACAAACGACCGTATCTCATATCCCTTGCGTTATTTCCTTCTTCTTATCTGCAGTCTTCTTTTCCGACATATTATATTGCTAATTCCTACCTCTCAACGGAAAATTGAATAAAATTATTCAAACAAATCGTGTTACTGGAATAATTAAACCTTTCTCGGATACCGTTAGCTTTAAAACGAGATCGTGGACCTAATTATTGCCTCGTTATGGCACATAGCTGGATACCGCAAACTTCGTTTTCTTTTTATTTTCGCTAACGTATTTAACGCGATATCGAGGCATACGAATTCTTAGAAAACGCGGAACGCCGCCGCCGAGTCTCTGTAATTATTCTAATAAGTACATCAAATCCTAGTATTTAAGTGCACCGTTACTCGCGAATTATAGCACTCGGACGAATTTTAGTACCAACAGCGATACCTCCTACGCTTTTCATCTATCTTACGAGTATATCAAATGAAAAATTTCATCTTTAAGTGATGCAAAAAAGGAGAAATTATGAGAGTAGAAGACGCATATTTTAATCGCATTTACAGTTTGTTATTAACATTCTTTATATATTATCTTCAAAGCGATTAATTAATACGAATAACTACTAATGAGAATAAGAATTCGTATAATCCATGCTACCATAAATTACTATTTTATGATCTATTATTAATATTATATTGAAATTTTCTTATATTATTGTTATAACGATCATCGTAAAAATATGTCGATGAAAGTATAGGACGATATAGATTTTCAAATCTTCCGGTGATAATTCTAATTCCAGCTTTACCCTTACGTATTTCCATCGTTCCGTAGGAAAGAGAAAAGTGTATGGAAAATTCGTTGGAAGGGCGAGGAAAGGAAGGAGAGAATATTTCCAAGAAAACCCTGTTGCTATCGGTGGGATCGTGAGCGATGCTAATGGGCCGACTTTACAGCACGGTATGTCGAGTACACAAAGAATTACCAGCGATCGCTCAGGGGCATCGCGTGTTACCGTTTCGCTCATTTGCCTGGAAAGGAACATCCTTCTTCGTCAAGGTGCACGCTTATTTCAATAATTAAACACTAATGTCTCTCTTTTCGCAAGAGGATTAGCTTGTCGCTGAACTGGTAGAAAATCTTGTTACCTTTTAGACTAAGCGCGAACTCTCCTCTTTCTCAGTATTATCAAAAATGCGTTTTACTTTTCGTATAAATATCGAATACAATGGCTTTAGTAAATAGACGAAGACGTTCGCGAGTTGGTAAAAGACACGAAATACGAATAGAAGAAGTACACGTACGAGAGGTAGCGGCGTTGACTGGCATTAGCGGCTTCCTACGTGAGACAAATAGATGCGTAGGTATAACGGAGTGTATTCACCTGGCCACGTCGTTACCTGACACACGTCCTAGGCAATTACTACGGACTTACTACGAAGTTCGTCGATCTTTTTCCCGCGATCTACAAACCGACTTTTCGCTAAAACGCAAACTTCTTCCTATCAAACATAAAAAATGATATCAAATGTTTCTACAAAAGGGCAGTGAAAAGACGAGCGATTGAATCGGAAGCTGAGCGGCTACGATTGAAATGCTAAGGCTCCTCGACCGTCGGCCTCTTCCGGTATAATAGATATGTATAGTATTGTATAGTATTGTGTATACACTCTTACAAATAGCATATACGTATAACTTCTAACGCAAGACGCTATCGCGATATCCTGGCTAGCAGCGAACGCACCTACGCGCTACGCGTATATTCATGGAGTCCTACGATAGCCCGCCATGGATGATGAGCCAGGTGTACGAGGTCAGCAAGCAGCAGTCTGATCGTTTATGCACGGTGCCTCCTTTCCCGACAATAAAATTGCGCCAAGTGTCCGCTCTTTGCGGCCTGTGTGGGCTGTATATTCATCCAACTACTCGTTCCGACTCCCATCAAACGCATACCTTAATACGCATTTATACGATGAAGCCTTCTAAGCGACAAAAGCGATTCCATCCTCTCCCTCTCCCTCTCTTTCTTTCTCTCCTTTCCGATGTACCAAGCTTTATTAAAATCTTTTGCTAAAGCCGTCGAAAGGAAAAGCAAAGAGACTCGACAATGAACGTAGGTATACTGTCGACGCACGTCGAGAAACGAAAATAAGATGAAGAAGAAACTTCTTTATAGATATAGAAACACGACGTATTGCGTGGGTCCTTTTGCGTCGGTGAAATTGGCCGTACGAGAAAAGTCAAAGAGACAAGGTTTGACTATTGGAGTATTCTTCTTCTTCTTCTTCTTCTTAAAAAAAGAGAAAAGTTTCCTTCTTCGATATTCCAGTAACGTAGCAACCCTACAAATTATTCTATACTCTCCGATTCCACTGCATTCGAATCGTTGGAAATCCTTTGAAGGAGAGCAAAATGAGGACGCAACGATGCAAGTCAGCCGCGCGTATCTTCGAGCCGGTCCTTCCTGTCACATCTCATTACCATAGTACGACCGGTAATTACAACAATTAGTATAATAATGAAGAAAATTGCCATTCGCACGTCGTTTCCTTGAAGCGTTTCGGAGGCGAGCATTGAAAACCGTGTCTCTTGCTCGGTCTCCTTCGGCGTGTCGCATTACTGTGTCGTGTAGCTCGGTGCACCTCTTCGAGACTTTGCATTCAATTAAGAGTTAATTGCTCTTCTCGACTTCCTGGCGATCTTCTATTTCCTCATTTACTGTCCTTTTACCGAGAATAAGAAAAAAGAGAGAGAGAGAGAGAGAGAGAGAGAGCAAGTCGATTCCCCCGAGTTGGTTCCATTGTTTTAAGTAAAGTCCTACGTTTCTTTAACGAAACAATGTAGTTCTAACAGAAACACAAGTCTCTTAGATTTATTTTCCTTTTATTATTCCTCCTCTAATTTATCTCTTGTTTCTCCTTATTTTTTTCGTTGACACTTACTCGCTAAATATTACAGTATTTATTTCGCTCGTAAATTTTGTAAATTTTGGCGATCATATCGATGGAAAACGCATAAAGTTACTTCGTTAGAAACTTCGAACGGAAGTAAAGGCCGCTTCCTCTGACTGAACGTTTCGACACACCTGTTACTATCGCGGTGAAAGGTTTCACCGAGTACTCGACGACGAGTTCGTTCCACCAGTCAGTCGTTCGCATTGTCGTTGAGATTTAATTTCGTGATGAGTAGAGTATCTACTCTCTTTACCAACTGATTAGATTGAGAACACGCTATGTTACATAATTATAATAAACAAACGAAGTCCCTTAGTCGATAGATATCGGATTAAACTAACTTCACGAGCCCTATACGTCCGTCCCATTGGATTCACTTTTATGACAAATTTTATGCGAAAATTAAATTAAACGTCAATTCTAAATTACGTGAAAATCTTTCAACGGATTAACGGAAATATTTTTATAATGACGCACGAACTACACGAATCGCTTCTTTACGATTGGAATTATAACCTGTTTTGCGTCAAAACTATGTTACCAAATCTTAGAAATATACAAGGTAAAAGTGTAAATAATCAAACTTTTTTCTTTTCGATAACGTTACCTACCGATGAAAATATTTTGTCGATGTAGACAGACAAACCGTTGTGAGATGGTTAAGATTTTTAAAAAATTGTACAAAGTCGATCGATGAAATGAAATTACGGAACAATTTTATGTACTTTCTCGTTCTGAACGTTCAAGAAGGTGAATTGAAAACACCTTTTAACAAGCCACCACCCAATCAATCGTTATTATCAATGACGAATTTGCTGGTAAACCGAAACATTATTTTACATTTTAATAAAATACGCAATTTTATTTGTCGAAGAAAGTTATTTAATAAAGATAATTATTGCAGTCTGTTGATGCCGACGAGAAGATGCAAAAAGGTGGTAGATTTTCGAAACTTAAAAATATGATCGGTCAAGGAAGAAGACCAGAATTGTTACGCCGTTCACCGGATGGTGGTGATTTTCTTCTCTCTCAGCCAATACCCGACGTAGGTGCTTTTTGTTACATAGCAGTTTTATCAAAAAAGAAATGAAATCTATTGAAAACATCAATTCTAATCCGTTTTTGTGAACTTTATTACTTCGAGAAATTTAATATTTTGTAAATGTATTTAACATTAATTTACCGTATATTATAATGTATTGTTCGATGGTATACTGTTTTCTTTCTCGTACGATTAAAGTGAGAGGAAAAAAAGGAAAACGAGAGAGGGAGAGAGGGAGAGACGATGAAACAACTTTGAAATACCGATATACTTGATTCGCGATAGGTACTTTCGTCACGCTTTAGGAAAAAAAAGGTTGGTGGGAGTAGCCCGAAGCGAAGAAGAAGGTGAGGGAAGACGGAGCAAAAGGAGGGAGATGCTCGTGCCGTCGGGAGGGTGGAATTTTTCGAGACGCTTGCAATTATAACCACCGCGGGTAATAAAGAACGGTTGCTAACTCATTGCTACGATCGACTACCGAGTATCCCGTTAAGGACCTTTTAGTCACGGTTCGCCATATATCCAAAAGGAGCTTCTCCAAGGGTTTTCGGCATAACTTATGAATTCACGTTGGGTCCTCTGTGTCGTCCTCTCCGCCGTCGATCAAGTCTTGCTGCAGCTCGATCCTCCCAGGGATGCTCCTTATTCGCGTTAGCGAATTTCATCTGGAACCTTGTTTACCAATTTTTTCATCCCACCTTCTTCGTTAGTTCGTTTATTCGCGGTGTCTTTGATAGAAGTAATCACCTCTTGCAAAGTATGAGAAAAAAAGTTCTTTACAAAAGTGTAGAATTGTTAAAAGGATTTTTTAGTCTGAGAGAAAATTTTTCAACGAGAATTCAACGATACGTCCCTGTTCGGTCTTCGCGTGGTATATGAGCCTCGTAACCATATCTCATTTCATACCTGCAGAGAAAGAGAGAAAGAGTAAGATGAATGCACGAGCCGAGAGTAAAGGAGTAGAAGAGAGAAAGAGAGAAAGACGAGAAGCAAGCGAGCACTCGTCGAACTCGATGCGTGGCAGATTCGGTTCTCCTCCAATCTTTCCGTCTCGAGCACTTTTAAGCTCTTCTCTTGTAGCCTCTTCAGACTGCTGCCGCCGCCGCCGCTGCGCATCGAACTGTCCGTGCAAATTTCAATTTTTTACTGCTAATCTGCCAGCTAATAGCCTCACACTACATCTCCTGCCCTTGGACTTTACCCGCGACTCTGTTTGCGTCTTCATTGCTTCTACCTATGCGAACCTTTCCTTGGCGTTCTCCTTTACTAACAATAACGTAAACCTATGGGAAAAAAAAACGTAGAAATATTTTAAAACCGTCGAATTTTGAAAAAGGTTGCGGGGGACCTCTTTGATCCACGAATCTATTGTATTCCAAGTTCGACAGCAAGCGTCGATTGATAATCAACGTCACACAACCCCGAAAATACGATTGGCCTTTAAAATAAGGGCACGTTCACCCTCCACCGAGATAATGGCACGCTTTTTGGAATTCGATCCTTCTTTCTCACGATCTTTCCATATTACGATAATTTCATAGTAGGATTTTGACGGTTAAAATCCAACGAGTACTCTTTAATAATAGAAAAAGAAATAGACTTTTCACAATCTTGCTAAAATCTTTGAAGACAATGATTAAGGAAACTTTTGTTAGGAAGAAAATGCGCGCGTTTGGATTAAATATCACACCCTGTAAAATACGTCGATGGCCAGTACCATTAGTCTCCTAACTCGGTGTGGATTGAGACTAACACCCTCTCTCTTTCTCGTCTCCTTGTTCCTTTCTTTTTTCTTTCCCATCTCTCTCTCTCTCTCTCTTTCCTAACTCTCATTCGTTGCTGCTCTGATGATTTATTGCAATATTTTGACGTGAAATATATATAAGAAAGATGAATTGACAGGCGACTCTTTATGGCGAAAAGTTTGCTATCCTAACTCGGTAGACTCCAGTGCTCCCTTTGCACGAACGAATGTTAGTCCCCCTCGTCAACGGAATCCCTTGAATATCTTTTTTTTCGTCTTTTTTCTTCGCTTAATTTTGATATTAATCGCATATGCAGCAACTCTCGATATATATTCGGGTGTGGTACATATGAGCCGTTTATTTTGAAAGTGGCCTAAGACCATTTATACTTAAATGGAGATATTTAAGAGTTTGCGTTTCAATGCAATTAAAAATATACGTACAGAATACCAATGAGTTATGCTGCTCAAGTGTATCTAAAGGTGTCCAATTGACAATTCCTATTAAAATAATGGCAATTATTAAGTAAATAATATGCGTTTTCTTACCAAGAATGGAGTTAGGCCACTTTCAAAATTAACAACCAGATTTGTTATAAAATTTGAAGGAACCGAAGTCCATTCAACATAATTTTAGATGCTTCAAATTGAGAAAAAACAATACTCATTTTATTTTACATACCTTTATAACACTTTAAAAACATCAATTATGCGATTGAAAATATTTTTTACAAACATAAATTACAAAACAATTTTCTACTCATCTACATTTTGTGTATGTGAAAGGGATTTAAAGAAATCACGATGTTCCGGTGGTATATATCGTAATAAGTCAACTATGTCCTTAAATTTTGCGGTTGAAATTTGTCTTATATTTTTGTACAGTGGTATCAATACAATATTTTCGAACTTTCTTGGTCTACCTCGACGTGCTAATAAATTCAGGAGTTTCAAATTTTCGTTCTCATTCATTGATGTCTTATAGAAAATTTGATACGGTTTATTTTTGACAAAACTCATCCAACATATTTTTAACCAGTTTATTGGTTCTCCGTTAGAATCCTTTACCCTTTTAAAAATTGCGTCTTCTAATAATTTTGTTGATACAAAATCTTCTTGTCTCATTTCATGTACAAAAAAGTTATTATCTTTCCGATACTTTTTGATAATATTGTAATAATCTCGGGTAACAAACGGTAAATTATTTTTTTTTAATTCCATTTCTACCACACCAAAATCTCTATCATTTGGTAAAAACGAATGTCCTGATATTAAAAATCAATGTTAAATATCTTAATTTAAGTGCAAATGGACTTAGGCCACTTTCAAAATAAACGGCTTAGTTATTCAACTAACTCTGAAAACTTATGTGTCCAGAATGACCGTATTTACTCGGAATATAAGTAACATTAAATGCTTTATTGATAGATAATTTAAAGTTGTACATGTAATCATGGGTAACCGGAAATAATTGACAAATGGAGTTAGGCCACTTTCAAAATAAACGGCTCATATAATGAACTTTGCAATTTCATATTTGGATTGTTTATAAAACAAATTTGGACGCAATGATCGAATAAAAAGAAGGTAAGAGAAGGTAGGAATATCGATCGATTCTCCTGTACACTTGACGGCAACTCGCGCGTATATCACGCAAAGCACACAATATACTACACCCACGCATCTCGTCAAGTAATTATCTAATAAAACGGCGTTCAGGCCGCTTAAGAGTATACACCTACGCGTGGTCGCGCGAACGCGTAAATATAGGCATGTCCTGCTTGGAAAGAGAGAAAGAGGAAGAGAAAGATCTCTTATGCGCAAAGGTCACAATACCATTAAGTAAGATATTATACTCCGTTCGTTCATTGTATTCAGATATACCAAGCGAATATACCAAGCACGATCAAGTAATACTTACTAGAAGAACTTCTTCATACGGAAGCTTATTTGCCATTCATAGAATCGCAAGAACGTGGTCGTTGTATTGCGTTGTATTACACTCATTACGAGTAAACCTAGGTTCTAGTCTTTCCAACAACAGAATTCCCTGCATATACGATCTCGTGGCACGTTCATTTGCAAAATTATTACTAACTGATGAAAAAACGTATCTTCTAAGAGACGATAAAAAAGTAGCCGAGTGCTTTCCAATCTGACGTTAAAGAGATACTTCCAACTTACTGACGTTTTAATCAACGAAAACGAAGGATATATGAGCGAACGAAAGCCACACTTTCGTTGTTCCATCGAGATAACGAATAAAAGCGATAAGCGAAGGAAAATGGAGTGCTCCATATATATATATCTATATTGGTAATTTCTGTTAGAACCGATCAGGGGAGTCAAACGCGCGTTATCTCGTTCGGCAGTTTGGAAATTACTGGCCAAATGTGACTGACCAACTGTCGGGCTTTTAGAATCAGGGAAAAAAAGTGGCCACATTTTACGGCATTGTGCTCCGTATGCAGATGCACCGGAGGGGGCTGATCGCTCGAATTTTTTGCCTCCTTTTTCGGGGAAAGAATCAATATTTGCATAAAATCGAGAATCCGTGAAGAATCGCTATAGAAGGTCGTTACTGGGCGTTGCGAGCGATGATCTGTACGAGAAGTGGGGCTTTCTTGCCCTTTTTCACGGTATATTTAACACTGCCCGATCCGTTCTACGTAGTTGAATCAGTTCTAACTATGTAATACTGGGAACTGTCTGTCTAAAAAGCGTTAAAACGGTGCCGCTTGGCAGAACAATTATTTTCAACAAGAAAAAACAACATATTTTTGATTATTATTTATTTGGCGGTAAGCGCGAGCGCGTTGAATCAATCGTAGCTCGAGAAACTCGCTTATATATTTTCCTTAATGCGCACAAAACACGCGAGATATACTACTTTTTGTCTTTCGTAGTCGTTTTCGATCTCGTTTCGGAGAAACCAGCCTGTCGATACAATATATGAAATTTATCGTCTTGTTTATCATTTAATACGCTTCATCGAGTTAATGCTTTCACGAGCTTTCGTTGCTAATAAAAATTGCTATGAAAAAGTATCAATATTACTTCTTACTATTCGTCATTTCCGTGAAATTGTATTTATTCGACTTCTTCAATTTTATATATCCATCTATTTATCATTCGTGAAAGAAAGTTCTCGGGAACTTGATGTCTTCCCTCGAAGTCTTTTACCTCACTAATGCGAAAACTCGAGGACGTTAAGTGGCTCAACTAGCCACCGTCTCTTTGATGCTCGCCGACGCTTACTCGCGCTACGCAACCGAGTAACGCCGCATGCTAGTATATTTCACAGTAATCGCCAACCAGCCGTTTCTTCTTTTTAATTCCTTCGTTACTCATAACGCTCCCTTCGTATGCACGCGATCGACGAAATATTTTTTCAGCTCGCTTAGATCTCGATCCTCTTTGGTGTTTCTAATCAATTTCCTCATCGAAGAAAATATACATACGAGTAGGTACGTATAATATAATACTTTATATATAATCTCTCCTTAACATCATTATCAAAATCGTATTTATCTTTGAATATTGATATCAATAACATTGCTTTACGCACAGTTAAATACTACTCGATTCGTACCTACATACCGGTGCGAAATTCATTGTCGATTACAAAACAAAAGGCGCCTAATTTAATCATGTTAGGATTGAAATCGTTTTTATCCAATAATTATTATTAATACTCGTTGTTGGTTATGGATATCGGTATATGAATTAATCCTTCCGGTCTCTTAAATTGCGACTCGTTAGTTACGACAGTAGCCGGCAGCTGGATTGAATTGAGGCGCGTGCTATATTATGCTTGATATCGCTGTGAAACTCAATACCGCCGCAGCTCGAAAGACCTCGACCTCTCGTCGTGACTCTCTGCTTCTGTTTCTAGCATATTGCCATATTTAGAAAATGAACGATCAACTAATCAGCTACGAGTTATATGTATACGTAATGACGTAAATAAAATGCTTATTTATAGATTCTCAAAGTGTATCCAATCAATTATCTCGTAGTTCCCTTTCATGACAATATACGAGAATTGTGTAAAGAAGGATATGCTAATATTCGAAATGGTAGTACATGCGCTCGATTGCTCTCACGCTTTTACGTATTATACGTTACGTTCAAAAACGTGCTTGTATGTATGCACCCACGCAATTCCAGCTCCTTGCTCATTCTCATTCCCTCTCTACGCTTCTTCCTAAGAGTCAACGTAAACGAGCAATTCACCTTAATCCGGTGAATATTTCGTTGTATAAAATGAACGCATACATTGACGAAGACAGTGGGAGAGGATGTGTATGGAATGGGAGAAAATGAGACGGACTGATAATTTAATAGGGAGTGAGATAGAAAGAGAAGAACAGAGATGAAAATGGGAGTGAGAAAGAATAAGAGAACGAAAGAGAGAAAGAGAGAAGTGAAGTGGCAATTGACGAACGTCGAGAAAAGGAAGAAGAAGAAGAAGAAGAAGAAGAAGAAGAGCGTGCAACGCCGAGGTCGATCTACGGTCGTGTCCGCGAAACATCATGAATCCCAAGAATGTCACTTATCTAATCCTCCTACTATACTTTTTTTGGTCTTGAAAACTCTAATTGGCTGACCAATTAGGTACCAGCTACGATGAAAATATTATACAAGTGTACGTGTCGTGTATTTTCTAGTTTCATAAGGGACATAAAAGATGCATGCAGATGCGTAGATAAATAACGATCGATGATACACATTTGAAATTGTTGTTGGAATTTTTTTATAACGAACTTTCGTTAATGAACTCAAGTACTTCGTTTGACGATACGCAGTAATAACGTCGTTCTCCCGAATTCATTCGGGGCAAGGCTCGATCCGCTAATTACCACAAAAGGAACCGCTTATTTTATAATCATACGTTACGCTCCCTCACATGCGTAATGCCAGGAATATGAGCGCATCGTGACGCGGTCGTAGTCACGCGCACACGATATCGCAAATGCAGGACGAGCCAATGATCTTTCCGAACAGACGTCAATTTCTTATTTCGGTTCAATTCAAAACTTCCGCGTCGAATTTTATTATTTTTTAGAGAGAGTATTTCGTAAATGCATGTTAATACTTCTGGGAATATATTTAAACGTTAAGAACGAGTTAAAAATGTCATCCGAACGCGTGTCTCATACAATCTAATAATATTCAAATATTGTTTTATATTTGGTTTCTCCGAATAGTAAGGAAAGGATACTTTGGAATTTCTTGGAAGTAGAAGGGGTGGGTGAAATGAGAAAGGAACCATCCGGAAAATGGAAGTCGGCCTGAGGTGTCCGAAAAGGAACCTTGAAATTGCGAAAGACGTTGGGGAGGCCAGAAGTCGGCTCCCTTTGATCTGTCAATATACTTATATGTAGGTATATATGTATAGTATATATGTTCCTTCACGCTGTTTCAAAACTGAAACCTCATTATTACTCCCGCGAGCCGAAAAATCGCCTTCGAGATATACCTGGTGTGTGCCTTCGACGGGAGAGCGTTCTCGATTTCACGCCAGCTTCATGGGCCCGCGCCGTATCGATTGATCGTTTTTCAAAATAAAAAACCGCCCACGAACCCATCTAGACTTTTCCTCCTCTTATTCTTTTCCTAGAGTCACGACCCACGAGTGACGTTACGAATCTTTTCATGCATATGGTCGTTTCTTCTCTAATTTCTTGTTGTCTTATTTTTCTTCTTCTTTTTTTTTTGTTTTCTTCGGATAAGAAAGAAAGACCAGACGCAAAGTGCATTTTCGGCGAATTCCATGATGTCGTAACTTTTTAAAGTAATAAGCAAGATGATCCGCTACCTGTACGTCGTCGAATGAAAATAACAAGGAAACCGAGTAAAAGCTTCGGAAAACAGGAGGCAATAAATAACTCTAGCATCATAAACCATGGGAATGTATATAAGCAGAATTCACAGGAAAACGTAAAACGAGACGAAGTCTCCTTTGTTGCTTGGTAAACGTCGTTTATTTTTATTTTCTCGAAATATTTCTCCTACGAATATTATTACACTTTTCTCTAATACCAGTCGAGCAACTTTCGAAACTGGAAAGCACACAAAAATATATTAAAAACATTTAACTTTGAACAAACATAAGGATGCAGGTAGAATCCTGAATTATACGATTTTGAAAGATTTGTTTTTCTCTTCTTTGAAAATGACTAAAACGATGGGCCAACAATTTCTCCTTATAAAAATTCAAACTATTGCGGGTACAAATTAGTTAGAAAGAAAAACTCTCAAGGATAAATTTTGGTGTCATTGTACTTGGAACGCGTTGCACCCACTCGAATTACCGAAATTTTGGATTTCTTTTTCGATATCTCCCCAACCCTGAGATAGAAATACTTGAAGGGTAAAAAATAATTTTTATTCGCACACCTGGCCACGTTTGAGAGCGAAAAAGAGAGAGAGAGATATCTTCAATCTATCGAAGAGCAACGATAAAAAACGAAACGGAGAAAGAAAGAAATTTTGTCCGTGGCTCTCGTACTCGGTAGGATCAAAACCTTTAATTTCGCACGTAATGGGACGTCTTTATTGCCGTTTGGAGGGTGCGGTACCGTCAAGGAGTCCTGACAATAAAAAGAATTCGTATGGCAAGTAGCAACGCGTTACGCCGTTCAAAACGAATCTTTTTTTTTTATACTTTCCCCCAAAAATACGGAGAACAAACAAAATCTGATCGTAACGGTAACTACAAGTACGATTACATCGACTACTTTTCTCTGCGGAGTACAATTTAAAAATAAAGAAAAAAAATCATCGTTGAAAATGTTAGAGAAAATGTTAGAGAGAAAAAATGTTATTCATCGTAAATAGAAAAGTAAAAATTGAAGTACGCGAGAGCAGTTTGAATTGGAAATGAAAAAGAAGAAAGATTTGAACGTTCTTTGGTTTCGCTGCTTGAGATGTCAGAAGCCGCAGGTGGCTGAATGTTAGGCTACCATTCGTAGGTATAGAATATACCCATACCCGATATAAGTCGTCGGGCTCGAGAGAGGGTCACGGGGTCAAGAGGTAGCGACTGCTTGGTGTTTTACGTTAAAGCAAATAAATGTCATTTATTTAATGTTTCTCGCGCAACATTTTTCTACACGAAAAAATGGTGTTGTTTTAATTGAAACGAGTTCATTTATAATAACATGATTCGTAAAGTTTATTCGATCCATCAAGGTAGCATATTGACATTGATACCTGTTGAGTAAGAGACAGGTGGAAAATTAGTATCTAGCTAAAAGAGCTCGAATTGGTGAGTGAAATCGACCCTTCGCAAAGTACCGTGCAAAGAACTCACGCAGGTACCTACCCATTTCCATATAGTTACCCCTTGCTCGCAGGTTCGTCCCATTGAATATGAAAAAAGGGGAAGCCTGGCACCTGCACTAGTACGAGCAGGGTCATGCAAATACCAGCACGCGATGAATAAAAAAGAGGGTTCACATTCAAGGGAGAAAGGGTTTACTTTATTCAGATTAGGTTCCCTCTCTATCTATAACTTTCTTACTTATACACCTAGTCAATTTATACAGAACCCTCAGGTGGGGTCACTCGATCCCCTTTGGTTATAAAAGTCAAGTGACTTTGTCTTCCGTTATGCGTACAACTAATTCGTGACACAGTGATTCTCATCCCTATTTGAGTCTACGACAATAATAAGAAAGAAAAGAAAGGGAAAATCCGTTGTCGATTCGAACAGGGAGGATTTCTCCTTAGTTCGGAGGGCGTAGATATTATTCGCGCCTCTATGGTAAATTCGGTATCGCGACTAGTGTCGTGGGGGCGTCATTAAAATCAATACCGGCTCGCTAGGTCTTTCTCCTCTCTGTCTCCCTCTCAGCCACCCTCGTGCGCGAGCCCTATCGCGTCGCGAGCGAGGAGAGAGAAGAAAGAGAAAGCAGGAGAACGAGGGTGGCGGAAGCAGAGAAGGGGATGCCCCTCTACCCGCTGTTTTTGTGCTGTGTGGAAGACGAAGAGGAAGAATAGGGGTGGTAGCGCGATAAGAGGAAGGGTGCAACGTTCGCGAGGTTAGCTACGCAGAACACGCCGATGAAGAGTGGGGAGGGTGACGTTCCTATGACCAATAAGAGCCTCTTTAAAGTGCCCTTTTTGCGCATCGGACTGCGCATGCTGAATTCAAATCCGTTCGAGCTCCCGATGAGCGTAATATAGGTAATAATGCTTGCCGTGTTAGTAGTGGTTGTATCGGTGGTGGTGGTGGTGGTGGTGATGGTGGTGGTGGTATTTCGTCTTTGGTTGTATGGAAATATGATAGCGCGATAAGAGGAAGAAGTGGGAAGAACGGCAGTAGGCCCACCGACCAATAATGGAACTGCTTTAAAAGTACATTTTTTTGCGCCACTATTGCGCATGTCAAATTCAAATATTAGGAGTGGTGAAGAGATTTCCCAGATGGGTATGGAAATATGATAGATGGGAGATGTGCCTAGGAGTCAAACGCTATGGCGGACGCATTAAAGAATTGAAATTTCTTTAACGCTAGCGCAAAGGAATTCAAGAAACGAGGCTGTTCGTACAGTCAAAAGATTAAAACAATATCTTGGAACTTTTATAACATATGAAAAAAATGCCAAGGTGAAAATAATAAATGTATAGTCAATCTCCATATCCCAATAACGTTAAGGAGGTCGACAAAGAAAAATATGTTAGATGCAAATGCTTCTGGAATAGTCATTCTTGATAGGGGGTCGAGGGGGGAGTGATGTAGTTGCGGGTAGATGATAGGGGGAGGCGCGCACACGCGGGGTAAAAAGGCGCGCTCCGAACGTCGAGCCGGGCGGAGCCGCGCGCAGCGTTCGGATTGGAGAAGGATTCCCCATCCGAGGGAGCGGGCATCCCCACCACCGGATTCGTCCACTCGCGACGCAGTCGACGCAGTCCGTCCTTCTCCCACGCGTGGGCCTTTCGCGCTCGCTCGTGTGCGCTCAGCGGTGGCAGCGCGACGGCGGCGACGTGCGGCGGCGTGCGGCGGCGTGCGGCGGCGACGGCGGCGTGTAGCGGCGTGCGGCGACCACGGTTACAACAACGACGACGACGGCGGCAGCAGCGGCGACCGAGACTCCCCCACCTTCGGTCCGTTCCGGCCTCGGCAAGTCCGCGTACGCGCCTCGCGTTCGCCGTGGCCGGTAGGCGGCCTGCCGGACCTACGTGGGCCCTCTAGTGTAGCTGCACACATGCACGCGACAGCATCTGACCGCCGTCGCAGCCGCAGCCGCAGCCCTCCGAGCTGCCCTCCAACCTGCTGCTGCCGCCGCCGACGTCGTCGCGTCATCTCCTCGCGTAGTCGCCTTCACCCTCACCCTCCTGTTAACCTGCCTGAGAGTTCCAAGCGAAACCTTACAGTTGCTCCGTTCTCGAACACGTGTAGTTTGTGAATTCGTTTCTACAATGACAGCCGTTATCGCTATCTCCGAGACCGAGTGACGCTCGACGGATCGAACAGTGTGTCTGTTGGTTGGCAAACTTCGCGGGTGTTTCGTGTTGTCTCTTGATAAGGTGGACGAGAGGTCGTGCAAGACAGTGCTTCACGAGAGTGACGCTCTTCGAGTGCCGCCGCGTTTACGAGCTGTCAGTGGTGTGCTTTATGTATCGTCTCCCTCGATGCTATTATCTCATCGAGAAGAACGCCGTGTGATCAATTCAAAATAGCCGATAGAAGAGCCGGTCACGTTGGATCTCGCGGCGTTGTCTGCTTACGGGGGCGTATCGGGACCCAGGGTCGCGGTGGCGGGCACTGGGCTTCTCGCGCTACCCGGCTTGATACCCGAGAAGGGTTTATCATCGCCCGGCGGCCAGTCGAAACCAAATTTCGCAGGGCTGGCGGGTCTCGACAGCGAGGCGGTGCGCCGCTGGGTCGCGGAGGCCGCGCGGATTCGTCAAATTCCACCTCCGGTCTTGATACAACCAACTTCTCAGCCGCCTCCACCGTCACCCCAGCAGCAGCAGCAACAGCAACAGCAACAGCAACAGCAACAACAACAACAACCACAATCACCGCAACAACAACAACAACAACAACAAACACAACAACAGCGGCAACAGCAGCAGCATCACAGTCATCGACAACGGCAGGAAGCCAGCCCACCCTTAGTGGGGCCTACCCCTTTCGTTTTACCAACCTCGATGACCCATACCCCCAGCATGCATCTGTTGGAAAACAACAACTTAGTGGAGGTTGCGATGTCACAGCAACAACAGCAGTCCCACCAGCAAGTGCAGCAACAACAAAAACAAAAACAGACCAGTCCAACGAACAACAATACCATAGAAGCCTGGAGATCGATCCAGGGTAGTCATCAATGGTGGAGCACGCCTAGTGCTGTACATCAGGAGCAACAGCAATCGCAACAACAACAACAACAACAACAGCAACAGCATGTAGTACCGATTGCTCGAGTCAGTCAAACGCAAGCTCTCGTCGCTAGTGCGATTTGCGAACAGGTGCAAAGGCATCAGATCCATTCGGAGATCGATCAACCTTTAGATTTTTCCGTCGGAACTCTACAACAACACAGACTACAATCGCGAGTTAGGATTATGCACGAGAGACTGCAGAACAGGATCACTGACAACAACAACGGTACAGTCAGCACACAAAAGATCAGGGTATCTGGTAGTAGACGAAGTTACAGCCCCAGCGAGGCTAGTACCAGTAGTAGCGAAGACGAGGGTGTATCCACTGGGGGTAGTCCGCCAGGACCCCTAAGAGATATCGAGAATGGTGAGTTTTATAATCCTTACATCTTAATTCTTTGAAATAACGTTCCTTTGGATCATCAACACGTTGAACACGCAAATAATTGGGCTCATAAATTGAAACATAATCGTATAATCGCTTATTAGATTTCGATAAATGAGCCACGATTAATGGTTATCTCTGATACTAATCGCCCTGATACCTGGAATTATCACTAGCGCGTTCGTGATCTTTCAAAGCGTATTAACGAATGAGTCACACGGTCGATCGAAGTTGGACGATAATATTCGCGTTAACGTCTAAAGTATATGTAGGCTAATTTTCATCTAACTAACGTAAAGTCCTTTCGTTATGATATATCTATAGATGAGATTTAGCGATGTCTTTCAACGCCATTATTAATCAAGGATAGCGGTCCAGCTTGCCTTTATTAATATAATTCTTTAGGAATACGCGATTGCTGTTTGGTTTTACCGGTTTCAGATAACACTCCTCCTTTATGCCCTCATCATTAGCATCCTATCGGATGCTACGGATTAGATTAATCGTACGCGATACGCCGTTCTGAAAAATAGACGATCGCGATTTATGCCAATCGTTTTTTGAATTTATTCTCCTCTCGGGTCAATAAAGAGTATGTGAGATATTTTGAAGGAATTATTTATTATTATAAACGTTTATATATGAATTGAAGTCGCGAAAATCCACCAAAGTATCATGGAAAGAAGTTATAAGGAAGAAAATATCTTATCAATACGAGCTAACAAATATAGATAGTTTCTTGAAAGATATTCGATGATTCGCGCGTATCGTTGAGATTTATCGGCTCGACCAATGCAATTGCGCCTACGTAATTGTATCGATGCTAACTAAACCGCGAAGCAAAGCGAACGTGAGCGATATAGAATAGTCTAGAAATAAAAAAATCACTCGATATCGTATCTATCGATAACGTTTCAGCTTCGAAGTTTCTTTGAATAAATATAACTACGTAAGTGCGTATTGGCATGATTATTTTTGATGAGCAACCGATGATACAACGAATTCTAGTCTAGAAAAATTTCATATAAAATATCTCATTTTTATGAACCTTACCCCACCCATTTTTATCTTCGCACTTATATCGCTTTCGACGAGTCAATTTCTTAACGATCCCCGTGCGAAAAATGACACGTTCAATTACTTACCTCCGCCTCATATAAATACAAATGCAATTAATGGATTACAAGTATCGATCCTATCTTAACAAGATATTATACAAAAAATGGACTTTTATAGAGATACAGTACGAAGACAAGGCAACAATGTCGCACAATGTGCCATTATCAGCTAACAGAAAATTTATCAATAATAAATAATTATATAATGACGGATTGTATATCGCGAAGCGAACCTCTGATAATTCAAAAGCATATAGAAATTACGCAGCTTGCCACGATAAAGACATCCTTTGGCAACGTTCTATAAGTTCCTATATCTAATTGACTCATAGTTTTAAAGAATAACCCTAATACGATCAAAGAACGAAACACGATCGAGAAGACGAAAATTACTCGCGACGACGCGGACGGTGTATTTCGCACGTACGGATCATCGCGTTCACGCGAACCTGACTTTCCTTCCATTACCGTGTAACAAGATACTCCTTTTAACCTATATTATTTACACCTCGATGTAGAAGGATATAACAATATTTATCGTATAATTAGATTCGATTCTCAAACGTATACGCGTACACATACTCACATATCCCCTGTATTACAACTAACAATCTCTTTTGCTATCTTGCGAATCGAATTTTCGAGCATTTTTTTTTTTTTGTTTTATCGAAGACAATAAATCTTCCAAACAAATCGACGCCGTAGAAATATAATATATAATCACTTACGTCTGGATATACATATTCGGATGGAAAGAAAGATAACAATGAAGATAACATTATATTCTTAGGATTCGCATGATAATGAACATTTTAAAGAAACGTAGAAATTCATTTCAATTACTACCACTGCGCGTAAAGGTACCGAAGGGCTCCACATTAAATTAGCTAACGTTAATGACGAAACAACGTATGATTTGAATGCTCTTCCTAAATCTTTCTTTTTCATCGTGATCGCTTCTAGTAAACAACGCCTCAGGAAGTATACGTTACGTTTTAGCCTTCATTAGTGTTTCCCAAAAAATAAAGACTAAAGGAAAGAGAGAAACGCAAAGATGATCTTCTTCTTCTTCTTGATTCTTCTCTGCCGTCGTTGGAAACATTTGCGTGCGGAAAATTAGATGGCCTTCCGATTCGTGAGCGTACTTCACGGTACTCCGGACCATCATCTTTCGTTGTCTCTTGCCACCGATTATCTATCACTGATCCTCTTTGTATACCCATTCCATTTCTTCGAACTTGTTCTCTCTCTTTCTCTATATGTATATACATATCTTTCTCCTCTCGTCCTTAACGAATTTCTAATTTTGACAATTGATATCATTGTCATCGACGTCTACGATATTTAATACGAAAACTCAATTTTCAATTATAAACCTTTCCGAATATGATTGTGTATGCAATCGATTTTTGAGTTATCGTGATCACAAAATTAGAACATTTTTACCTTTAGCGATAAACTTAACTGTTTCGAGTAACTTAACGGAAAGATAAACATATACGGATAAGAAATCTGACTGACGTCCTATACACAAACACCTTAAGTAAATACTTTTCTCACGTGTAAAGGAATAAGTATGAATGATCCCACAGCCTAATTTGGATAATCTGACATAGACGGTGAAATTAGCCGCTTTTTCGAATAAAGGAGAAAGCGTGGACGTACGATTTCGAATTTTACGTAGACATTGTCGCGTAAAGAAACAAGATATTTATGTAAAGTGTTCTACTTCGAATAATTCATATATCGGAGTTTAACAATGATATTTTATATGATATTTCTTTTATATATTATATATATATATATATTTTATATATTTTATAATGATATTTCTTTTTTCTTTTTACATTTATCTACTTACTGTGCGTTACTACTAATATAATGATAAGTTTAATAACAATTACATAATTTTAATTTTTGTTCTGTTTTATCTATATATTATATTGTACTTTACTGTAATTAATGGCCTTTAGGGAGCCTAGGCTCTAGGGTCAATAAAATATTATTAAATAAATAAATAAATATATTGCATTGACAGGAGGAAAATTCGGAACTGTTCCTGCCTAATATCGATAAAATAAATATTGCCGGAAGTATTTGGAAAAAAGTGATCCTTCTTTGCATCGTACGTTAAACTCTTGGTTATAGGATAATTATGAAGAAACTAACTTCGACGAAGCGATTATCGCATGAAACGATAAAAGACCGACGTGGAAAGAGAAATCAATTATGTTGCTATGTAAAAACTGGTCGACTTTTACGAGGAATAAACTTCTCTGTCGCAATCTTCGGACATTTATAAATTCGAATTCACGTGTTGTCATAGAAAGCGTGAATATGTAAATCTGTCTATCTAATAGATATTTCAATTTGATCTTACGCTTTCTTTCGTTGGAAATCATCGGCAATCGCAAGAACACACGGCGTATTGGTGTGAGTGAAACGTCTTAAGCCACAGTAATATGATTTTAATGAAAATTCAAGTCCTCGAACGAACCGGAAGTGAGGGTCCAAATTGCTGTTACATCACGACGAGCGAGCATATAATGCCTCCGTATTTGCATTGTGCGAGCAGGTTTCCGATTATAGCCTACTCGACTTTCGAATTAAGGTCCACACGTATCCTGCCTGCTCTTTCGAACGCTTCGGGCTAGTTCAACGAATTCCAATCTATTATTTCCAGACCTACGCGCGCATCTCTTTTAAGAATCTTCGGGTAGCACGTGACAAACAGGAAACTCGAAGACTACCAACTAATTTGCCGATATTTCGAGAGACCATATATCAATGGAAGTTTATTATCCAACATCCTAATGATCTCGAATATTATCTACCTCCTAAAAACACTCGAGGAGGAAAAACGATGATGAAATTTATGGAAAATTATGTAAATTGTCGGAGACAAATAAAATCAAGAGAGGAAAGAAGAAGGAAGGAGAAGGAAGTTTGGCAACAATGAAGAAGATACGATATGCGTATGGGTGGTGGCAGGTAATACCGGATAAATCTCACCTTTGGATAGGTCAGGTTGGGCCAAAAGGAATCCACCGGGAAGGTAGAAGGCAGCAGCACAAGAGAGAAAGGGTCACGTGGCTTTCCCCCTTCATCTCACCTTTTTCGTTCTCCTTGTTTCTCCGTTCTTTTTTAACCCATTCAGGTAGAAGATGATCCTTCGTACCTTTTCGAAGGAACATAACGAAACGAGCAGTGAACAGGTCGAAGGAGAAGAGGTACCAACGACGAATCAGCGTCGTTGTCGCGACACGCGACCGACTTTCTAGTACCTTTTTTCTTTAAACATTCAGGTGGAAGGGTTCTTTCTTTTCTCCTTGCTTGTCTCCTTGCTATTGCCGCCTTGCTTGTTTGATCACGTGCCTCTCCTCGACTTTTCACGCTTCTTCTAACTCACATACGCTTACGTACACACACAAACACACACGCGCACGCACAAAATCTATTACACGTATCTTTCTCCCGCTTTTTTCTTATCGCGTATCCACTGCCGTTCCTGTCGAAATATTTCAAAAGAATTCCGTGGGTGTGGACAACGACTAAGAAAATGAGTCAGTGCAAACTTGGACGACTTATCGAAGGCGGGCACGCGGGACTTATTCTGAAACGTACGTAGACATTACGAACAAAACTGTCACCTCGCGAGTAAAAGTCCTTCGCGTGGATAAACGTACGGACGACCTTGTCAGCGAACCTCGGAAAAGGAAATGCACTTCTTCTAATGAAACTTATAATGGCACGTACGACTCATAGCCGCAGCGATAACGCGACGAGCACGTTGCATCAACACGTACTAGAGCCTGGTGCATTACTTCGCACTCATGCTTCTTCTTCGAAGGTGTATTCACACGGGTCTCTACGTCTGTGTTCCTTAACAGGGAGATTTTATGGTTTACGTTTCGATACTAGACGGGGATTGAATCGTTATCGACTTAAACATTCGATCGTGTCAAAAAATTCATATTTATTTCGTCAACATTCAGTCAAAATTTTACGTTCTATGCCTAGGAGAGGCTTGGCTTATCAGAAATTGTTCTATATTTTATGTTAAATATTGTGTCAATTTTTATTTTAGGTAAATACAAATACATATATCTTCTACTAATCTAAAATAAATTAACATAATGCTTATAATTTAAGGAATTTTTGTCGAAGCAAATAGATATGAGATAGTAATGGAGAAAATGTTTGGAGAAAATGTTGGGAAAAGCGTCTGCTTTCAAGGACCGTCGTCTCGTGCGACAAGGTTTGCGCCTATCCGTTGAACGGATAAATGATGAAAATTAGCATATTCATTGCGTTTGTCGGCGATCTAACGCAGGTGAACGAAGCTCTCGCCGTATTTGGCGATCTCGTATGCTAATTTCTCGACTGCAGCTCGAGTGCAGCTCGACGACGACGACGTTCGTCGATTGGCATTCCGGCTTTAAACGCACCACGTACTACACGCCGTACACTCGGTTAAAAGGACAAGGTGCATAATCCCGCGCTCGAGTTGACCGAAGCGACTGAATTATTCTCCGACGTGGCGCGCAGTTTCCACGTAAAGACTGTGCTTTGCATATCGACCAATACGTTTATTCTCTCTCTCTCTCTCTCTCCCTCTAGTTCTATCTATATTTCTATCTCTTTTTATTGACCGTCCTTTGCCCTTTGAACATGCCCAACACGTTTCCGAAGCAGCAGACAATAATACAATAGGAGGAAAGATTTTATTCTTTTCTACGAAGCTCGGAGGAACCCTTTTTGCAATTATTTGAATAAATTCATTTCAAACTCATCTTACTCTAAAAGTATACTCCTTTTGTACGCATTAGATGCATATTGTGAAAAAAAGAAAAAGAAGAAGAAGAGAAAAAAGGAGCAGCAGTATTTTTCCAAGAATGGACGCTTGTTTACAACGGCAAGATATCGAAAGAATAATTTGACTCGGTCTTCGAATAGTAGAAAATACGAGTCGTGGGAACGACACGAGTGTCAGCAATGCTTTTCTCACAGTAATGCTCACCGAGAGTAGACTTTTCTTCTATCGTGGTTCTGTTTGTGGTTTAACGAGTCTTTTGAAACGCGCCAGAAACGTAGAAACAAGCTATATACGATGATGTTCTGCGTACTTGAACGCACGTGAATCAGAATATCCGAGTCAACCGATGATTCCGATCAACAACGATTCTCGATCACCAATCAAGAATGTGAGGACGTCTCTCTTGGATCTCAGTTTCTTGCGTCTGGAAAAGAATAAACGGACGAGAAAATATCACCGTTGTTCCCGGATTCCATCGGGTCGAATTCTTCGAGAAGATTGCAAAAGTCGAAATTGTTTTTTCCTTTGAACGACCCTCTCGTTCGATTTTTAATTCGAATAAAGAAGGACGGTTCTCTATAATATCTCTTAGCACGCTGGTAAGCTGACTCCGTTCTCTCCCTACTTAATGTTTTGCCAGTCATTGCGGTTCCCGCATCCTGCAGCAAATTCTCTCTCTCTCTCTCTCTCTCCTGCGCGTCATTCGAAAATTTCATAGGGTCCGCATGCCATATGTCCTCGATGCAAATTCTTTCATTTCCACAACCGTAATAAACCGATTCCCTTAGAATAATTCTTCGTAATCAACATAGCAGATAACACCTGATTTTCGATGCGATTGACAACAAAAAAATAGAACGAATTGTATTTTCTCGTGTATTCTCTCGTTGCTTATCGAAAACTTGTTAAAACTCGACGAGACTCTCGGTTACGAGATTCCGTTCGGAAGAACGCGATGCTCGATCGTAGATATTCGTTACGCAATCTAATTATGCATTTCCACGGATTTTCCCGTGCGTCACACGATGCGAAACGCAATTAGCGAATGTGTAAAATACATAAGTACGTTAATCGATTCATTACAATGGAAGTTACCGATGCTGTCTGACGTTGGGTCGATTATCGTGAACGAGATTAATTAACTATCTGCGAGTATACGAAGCATACGAAAGGAACCAGCGAAAGGAACCAGTGAAAAGGGATGACAGATCATTCGAAGTAAAGATAATAGAAATGTAGACGGAAAGTGTTGTCGGTAATGGCCGAGGGCCAGGGTCTTCGCGACATTTCCTGCCTCGTGTATTCAAATTAAAGCACGTAACGTCGCGGCACGTGAGACTTGGCTTGTAATGGTAATGATAATGGTAAGCGAGAGCCAGGAGATTTGCGAGAAAGCAGCCGCGATCATAGTCTTTCCGCGGAGACGTGACGATGCTCTCTGCCCGAAGAGACTTCGTTTGGTTAACAGGACATCTGCCGAGACTGACGACGCAAACAACGTAGACGTTTACGATCTCGCTAGATGAAGATAAAGAGATTATTTCTTTCGTCATCGACGATAAACCGCTTCTTGCCGCTTAAACTAATCTGTTCTCGAAATCAGGATTTTAACCGAAGCTTCATTTTTTTCTCTCTCTCTCGTCCCTTATGCAGTCGTTCTAGTCCTTAATGCAATTTTAATAACTGGATAAATAAACATAAGTGCGAGCGGGGAGTGTGTAATTTGAATCCGGATGCGACACGATGAGCGCTTTCGATAAAGCAACAACAGTGTAATGCTCCGTTCTGTAAGAGAAAGAGAGAGAATACGAATCGTGTCGTCCTCCTTCCACCGACACGACTGTTTCCCTCACGTGCTTTCCGTGTGCGCGAGCGAGTACGTTCCCGTTTGCTTGCGATGCGTAAGGAAGCATATTATTTTGCACTTTATGCAACGTATGCTAATCCACACGAAGAAACGCATTCCCTAAATCATGAATAAATCTAAAGTGTGTTTTCTCTACTGCTACGTATGTACATATTTATTTGCTTATCGTAACACTTACAATTAGTTCTTTCTTACTTTCCTTTTTTATTTTAATTACACGTCGAACAAAAACGCGATTCCTTTCTCCACATGGAAACAACAACGCTACCAATGAATTCGTGAAACTCTTTGCCACAGGTAAAAAAAATGGAAAGTGATAATTATAGTTTTTCATTTGATATCAATTCGATAGATATTCGATATGGTCGACATTTCGATCCTCTATCTTCGAATGAAGCATCAAATCAAGGTCGCTGGACTCTTCTTCCGTATCCAGGAAATGCGGTCGTTAAAAAGTTTGATAAAAAAACCTTACCTCGATAAATGCAAACGCCTTGAGAAGGCTTTACGCGTGTCACAGCGCAATCGCGATATGATCTTTACGAAGAATGGCGATCATTATTTCGGTCCTCCTCATTGTTTCTACTATTAAATTGTTTTGCTCATTAATAACGTTCGCGTCTGTTGTTCGCGCACGTTCTTGCAATCTGTTCGTTTATCTTTCGCGTATTGCGATTCAACGAGCTGCAAAACTTTTTTTATGATAAAATTTGCAATGATGGAGTAAAAAATTAGCGAAGAGCAGAATTCGAAGTGAGGAACGTTCGCGTGTTCTCATATTAGACGGCTAGCTTGTACGTAATATCATATATTTTATGAATCATACATAAACATTAAAAACTTTCAACAATCTAGATGGTTAGAAACTGTTGTAAAGTCTGCTTCGTCGCGCCCATCCCTCGCGGAGCGATGCAAATAATGTGATAAACATTTTTATACCGTCCAGCAATATTTTTCCTTAAAGATCTCCCCAGCTTGGACAAGCTTCTCTCTCTTTTCGTGCTATGTGCCATTGTTTATGACGCTTTAATTAGATTGCTAACACGTTCTCTTATCTTGTTACTTCCGGCGGATCATGGGAATCGTTGGCACGCATGCAAATGGCAATACGAAAAACTGTACGAATCGAGTCGTACTTCCGGTAAGAGATGTAAATCTTTCGACACCGACTAAGGACGAGTTTTCATGCAACCGTTCGCACGCTTTTCGTGTTCGTCCAACGAAACCCGGATTCGTATCGCTCGTTCGCGTGCCGACGTTCGCGAGACTTTCAAAAAGAGGAAACGAATATCGTTAGATGCGAATTGTAGCTTCTCTCCACCCCCCTCCGCCCACTCCTCCCTTTGTTCCACTCTTCTTTTCAACTCTAATCGCGTCCACGATCAAGGACCGAATTTATTAATCTCTTACGGAGACTCGTTGAAAATCTCAAGGAGCAAAATCCATCGCGTTGTCGGCATTAATATTCTCCATTCGCAATAATCCCGGTAATTACGCATTCTTCGTTAAATATGGACGAACAAGAAGCGGATATTTACGAGCAAAAACACGGTTCCGGTACCTTGCATTATTCTAATCGCAGCAAAGATATCGAGACAAATGATTCTAACATAGACGATTGCAATTTATAAAGAATAACCGAGACATAGTCGTAAAAAAAAAAAGACGAAGGAAATATGTTCGGAGGTATATTAAAAAAGCCGCCAATACCAATGCTAATAACGTAAATTTATATCAAACGTGTAATCTTTGAAGCCTGACTCATACACGCTTGTCTATTTTATTTGTAATCGGACTTTACTCGTTTCGTCTCGTCTTCTTCCTCGTCCTACACCTAACGCAAATAAAATCTACATTTGGTTGTGGTTAAATGGAAAAAGATATAGAAAAATATTGGAAAAATATTATAAAACTAAGGAAACGTTTAGAATAACTAATGTTATCCTCTCGTCGCGGTACACATCGAGCGAGTTAACGAGTTAAGCGTACTTAACGGTGCGTCGAGGAGTTCCTTGGGATTAACTGGCCGTGCCTAAACGCGCTAATACATTACTGTACCGGTCGTTCCGAAAGACAGAGGTAATTAACCCCGCACCTCGTCCGTGCGCGGCTATATTTTAAGAACCACTTGCACGTGTCCCTACGTGACTTCTTAATCGGCCTTACGACTTAATCTCTCCGCTGATTTTATCGTTCCTTCTTTCCTTTTTTTCAGCTACCTCTTATTTTTCTTTTTCTTCTTCCGTTTCTTTCCCTTTCAAAACCATTGAGAAGAGTCGTACAATGTGTTTTCCGCTGGCAACTCAAACGGAACACTCGTGTTTTCGCGCCTATGAATCATCGATTCGATCGAATGTGCATACGTTCATTCTATTATGCGTTTCTATGGTACACAGATGACTAGGGGAAAACGAACCTTTCGCATAAGTTGTTTACGTAGATTTTACATGGAAAAGGGTTCCCCTTTGGAACCCTATGAATAATCGTCCGTTCTATATCATATAATTTCCTAAGCGATAAATAATACATTTTCATAACGACAAAATTCTATCGTTCCGTCCTTTGGTAACAAAAGTATTTATGAGGATCTTTCGTAAAATAGAGCGGTTTTTAAAGGCAAAGTGTTCGTAAAAGCGATGAAGCGGCACCTCGGCACCTTTGAGAACGTTACGAAGACAAAAGATCGTTCGAGATTTTCTTCGACGAATCGTTGTAGATTCTATAACCAACGAAGATCATTCTCTAGTCGTATAATTTATTCCGTTGAACGAGCGCTGCAGTTTCGTAACGATCGAACGGTCTTCCTTCTCGATCGTTTTCTTTTCCTTCATTCTCGATCAAAACGATTCCGGTATTCCATCTGTATTGTTTTAAAGCGATCATCGGGTTTTAATATCGATCCCGTAGTTCTACGAAAAATCATAAATCTCGTTGGTTCGATCAAGACGCTAAAATAATCCAACAAATCGTCCTTGCTCTCTAACGATTCATTTTCGACGACAGATTATACAATTAACTACGCGAGTATTTTTGATATCAATAAATGATACGAAAAGATTATTAGCGGATAATTAATTGGAAATACGCGCGTGTGTATGTATGTATGTGTGTGTGTGTGTGTGGAGATGATAAATTGCGAGATAAAAGATTTGAATCTCATCTGAAAGCGTGGTGATAGGAAAGACTCCGAACGTTAACCGTTCCGCTTGAAAAGGATTTCTCGCGCTGTGCGTTCTCCTCGTCGTTACTTTTTCAGAGAATCGACATTTTTCTATACAATATTTACGCCGAATGCTCGCTGCGCATAAGGAAGAAACGTGCATACCGCGATTACGCAAGTAGGCAACTTTCTTAGCTTGGGCCGGGGCAATAAACGGTAATAGCGTTAAGTAGCGTAAACGCCTCTATCCGGAGACTCGATACAACGGCTCATAAACGTTCCTTGATTTCCGTTTCTCAGCAAGAACGCTCAAACAATGATCTCTGTATTCGAGCGAACCGATGAAATATTTTTGCGCGCGTGTCCGATCGTACGATAAACTCGCACGAAACTTTAAAAAAGAGTTGGAAAGAATTTGGAAATGAAATCGTTAGGAGTTGGTATCACGTTCGTCATCCCGAATAAAGATTTCGATCTCGATCATCGTAAGAAAAGATCCATGGATTAGTATATACCTATGGTAAACGATGGTCGTCGTCGTCGTCGTCGTCGTCGTCGTCGACTCGCTCGTTCTCAAAGCCATCGCTAGCTAAACTCTCTCCTGGCACGAAATGCGTGCCTACCACCGTGGTCGCTTACTTTTTTGCCCATGTAACTCTCATTTTGATCAATTTGAGTTTTTTACCGAAGCGGCAATCGTTGACTTTACTACCGAAGCCTCATCTCCTCCTCCTCCTCCTCCTCCTCCTCCTCCCTTCCCTCGA
The DNA here is from genome assembly GCF_010416935.1 of Polistes fuscatus. Lineage (NCBI taxonomy): Eukaryota > Metazoa > Arthropoda > Insecta > Hymenoptera > Vespidae > Polistes > Polistes fuscatus. Next base: position 2,372,671 of record NW_025113102.1, read on the forward strand.
CCTTTCTTCTCTCTTTCTCTTTTTCTTTTGTCCCTCTACCTTTCTCTTCTTCACTGATTACCTTTCTCGGTAGTTCTCCCTCTCCGTAACAGCCGTGCACGCATACACGTGTCCGCATACATTAAAATATCTCATCTGCCGTCCCACGTTCTACGTACTCGATTCGAAGGTAGAGTGTGTGCGAGTTGTGTGAGTCACTCTCTCTCTCTCTCTCTCTTTCTGGTTTGCTTCCGTGACGTCCCGAGTTCCAACTCGCAACTGGCATCGCTCGTTGACGGATCATCGCCCGGGGGCGGCTTTGACACTAGCCGAATGCTTCCAACCGAGATAATAAATGCCACTATACTCGCTCCTTCTAATTCTTACATCAAAGCAGACCATATTTTGATACCTCTCATTGTTTGCATTGTTGAAGGAGCATTCGAACGATCCTACCGCGATTACGGATCAACGGAAATGTATTTGGTAAATTGTTGGGAAAAAAAGGAGACGCTCGCGGTAAATGAGTTTGATTCCGATCAACAGGTATGTCGACTCATCGAGACCACCTTGAGCTTGATTGATCTGACCGACGCGAGGAGCGAATGAATCGACAAACAGAATTACCCAATGAAAGTGGATCTCACTCTCTCTCTATATATTTCTTTTCCTCGTTGTATATCTTAGTTGTTTTTAAAAATGACGGTCAAGCACGATACCCCGAGTCGCGCGTTATGGATTGTAATCGATAGTAGTAGAAGTATCGAGCAATATCGAATAGTATAATCCGGCGTGGATTCCTCGCAAAGAATACAAATGACTTATTTACGAGTTTAGAAAGTGCGTTAAGTCGTACATACATATGTACACGTTTGGAATAATTATTTGAAGTTTTGTTACACGTCGTCGTTCTCCTCGACGAATTGAAATTTATAGAAACACGTCGATCTCTTTGAATAAATATATGCGGTAATGACCGGTGAACGTACGCTATTATCTCTTAGGTACTGGGATAATTGATGATCTCTCGCGGATCGTTCATCGTACACGTTAACCGTCATCGATAATCTCTAATGACTCTGAAACCAACGCGTATCGCCATAGGGTATTCCATTATTAAATCCATCGAAGAAGCGCCTATTTGAACAATTCATTTTCAACTTGACTACTTGCCTCTTCGATATAACGCTCTTAAAAGTACTCTTATGGTATACTTTTATTGATGGATATCAACTAGTCTATTAGAATTCACGCAACAAGTGAAACTTGTTGTATACCTACCTAAATACTTTTGATATAACTTTCGATGAAGAGAATTCGACACAGTTTATCATCGCGCTAACGACCATTATTGGTTAAAGTTATTTTTCGAATGTTCTAGCGAGGAAGAAGCGGCACAAATAAACCGTACAAAGAGATAGAATTTAACGGCGGCAAGGCTTAAGGCGTTTCATATATATTCAGCGCGGATAGACCTTATACTCTCACGATGAAAAAGAAGTCGAGAAGTACAAACGCACCCGCGGTGATGATTAACAACCAGTCCGACTTATATCTCCGTTGGTTCCTCGACCAGAATGAAGGAGAAAGATTAGGGGAGGGGATAATCGATTAATTTACGATAACCAACGCGCGCCGCTCTCACGGCCATTGTTTGTTGTTAATTACACAGATACATCTAATCGAGAAGCATCGATCGAAGTCCCGACTATGATTCGGCGATACAACCCAGCCAGCATCCGGTCTCTCCAAAGGATTTGAATGTTCCTTTGACATAGATATCGGTCTCGATATGTAACTATGTAGGTATCTATAGATATATTATATATATATGTATATATGTATGTAGGTACACGTCGGATTCCGATCGTGCAAGTTTCCCTCTCTCTTTTTTCTTCTCTTCTTATCTCTTCCAATCGATTTCTCGTACTCTTTACTCTCCAATTACGTCTGCTTTGTTAGCAATTCAGAGGATAATTTATGGACTTTCGGTTAAAATGCCAGTAAAGATAAGTGAATCGAGTAAGGGGTTCGATACGTCTATAAATGATGAATGATGAAACGAGCAAAATTGGTAATGATTAAAAATGCTCGACGAAAAGAGAGAGAAAAAATAAAAAGTAGAGTCGGTGATTGGTGGCAGAAGCGAGGGTGGAGAAGGTTTCGTTGTGCTCGGTGGTGTGCGTCACGTTAATTAGTCGGTATTAGGACGGTGAGTGCCGAAGAGGCTCCTCCCTCTCGTTGGCACGTACCTAGCCGGAGAGATGGATCGATTACTTAACACTTGTCACGCCTCGCTAATTAACATTCACTCATCTTCTCCTCGGTCGTTCTTTCCGAGGTTCCCCCTCCAAGAATCGTGGATAAACCGCGGCGACGAAGCCAGTTGGAAAGTCGTTTAATATTTATCGACCATCGCTCGACCCCGTTGGCACCTCGAGGGAGTCTCGGCACTCACGTGGACGGCAGCCTGCGCACTGCCACGGACAAATTAGAATTCGTCACGGCTGCTATGCCGTGCGACGATTCATGGAAAATATTAGAATACGCCGTCGTCGTCGTCGTCGTCGTCGTTGTTCGCGACTGCGATTACCAACGGATAAAGAAGACTGTTTATCCTTCGTAGTCGTCCTTCTCCTTCTCCTTTTCTTTTCCTTTTCTTACGCTAGTCCTCTCTGTCAGCGAAGCTCGAACAACGCAACGTCGCTCGCTTCGAATCTTATCTATACATTCGATCTTCAAAAGCATCGAGCACAACGAATCGACGACGATTTAGCATCGTCCTTAGCACCTTAATCGACGCGTCAACGCCTACAAATAAATCTCCGTCTCCGAGGAGTTTTCATCGAAAGCGTAACACACATTCCACTCGTTTGCCTTTCAACGCCTAATTACCTACCTACCTACCTCTAATCTCACTTTCTTTGGGAACGAGCGAATTAAGAATATCGACGCGTTCGCCAATCGGGTGGTCTCAAACCGATGTGATATCTAATGAGGCCATTAACACGCGCTGCACCATCGAAGAAGAAACTTCGAGGAACGTTTATGACACCAGATGACCTACCTTCCATTAGTGTTAACCACGCGCTCGCTAGCAAGACATTCGTCGAGTTTGTCCGATCTTGACTCGTGTGCCAGGTGTTCCATTACTTCTTTTATCTACCTTGCCACTCGATACTCGCATAGACTGACTTAATCGTTATAGATTACTTTTCGATAATTATTTCTTTTTTTTTCTCTCTCTCTCTCTCTACACGATTTAGAAGATACTTTGTTGAATATTTTATCAACGCGAAATATCGGGATATTGAAAAAGATTTTGCTTTGTCCTTCGCATGGTAAATCAATTACCAGAAGAATTTTCGCGATATTTGAAGGAAGAAGAAAAAAAAATGCATACCACTATAATATACCTTTGTAGGCAATTACCCTAAGATTGCATCCAATCATAATCATTTTCACGCTGTCGAGGATAATCGAGTATCAGCGAAATCCTTTTCTCTCTTTCTCTACGGCTCGTTCGAAGATCTCTCAAGGCCACATGCAAACGCGGAGTTAATGGCCCGTTAAGTAACGATCGACCTATGATACCTACGTAGAAACCGCGAGTTTGCGAGGCGGCTAACAGTATCGATTATCGAGTAAAAGATATATAGAATTAATATGAGATTGGTGGGGAGGAGAGTATCGCTAATCAAGAATACGTCGTTTCTGCTGCAGATTCGTGCGAGCTGCTTGTGGAGCGACCTTACGGTGAGTGACTCACTATCTCAATTTCCTAGAAATTACAAGACAGTACTTACGATTCGAGAAAAATAACTCGAAGCCTTCTATTCAGTGTCTTCCGTGAAAAAAAAGAAAAAAAAGAAGAAGAAGAAAAAAAAAAACAAAAAGATCCTTCCTATTACGCTCTCTCCGACTCGGATCGTTTGCGCGGACCTTCCACTGGCCAATCCGTTTCCATTCGGACCTCGTTTACCGTTAATTTCTCATACGACTCTTGCGAAATAAGATACACGCTATCAAGCAGCCACCAAGAGAAAGAGAGAGAGAGAGAGAGAGAGGAAGAGAAACGTTTCTTTCTATTTTGTACACTCGCTTTGTCCACAATAAAGAACCAATCATCTTCCCGAATGGTTTCATCGTGTATGTATGAACGTAAATATATAGGATTCATCAGTGAAAAAGTAGAAATTTCTCCTTCAAAGTCAAAGTGGATTTCGGATGAACTCCAATGACGACACTCGAGAACTCGTCCATCTCCATTCTGATATCAAACCGCTCGGAGCCATTGGGTAGATATAAAAAGTCACGTTGCATCCGGCCGCTTCTCTATGCCCGGAGTCGTAAAATTCAGCGTTATGCGATTCGGGGCCTGTGTTTTGTCCCCCTTCCGAGATTATGATTACCCCAAGAGCGGCGGCGGCAGCCACCGTGGCTAATATCACGCAATAAGCTTGCTATCTCCAAGAAAGTCAGCACTTCTCACTCCGTCTATCTCTTCCTTCAGGTAGGTATATAATATGTGCCACCAAACTCGATGGCGTAAACGGCTATCTGCTGGAAACGCGTGGATGGGACTCTGGAAGGATAGAAGAAAAGGAAGAGAAAGAGAGAACAACACAAAGACGATGGTCGACGCGACTCATCAAACGAGCCGCGAGACTCAGACAAGCGAGAACTCTTTCTCTCTTCTTTATATTCCATCTATCCGTCTCTTTGTGTCTTCCTCGAGTGACTTCATCCACGACTTTCCGTAAACGTCAACGAGCATATTTCGCATCGAAGATTCTAATGCAAACTTCCTATCGTAAAATCGATCCTTTCGTATCAATCAAAATGTTTACCTAAGATGATTTCTAACGTTACACTCCTCCTTCTCTTTCTTAACCAACGAATGAAGAAACAACATACGCCTATCGGAATTTAGCGTGGACAAAATTGAAGGGGCAAGAGAATCAACAGGTCTCGGTTATGAGAGTGTAAAGCGTTTTGAATCGCAACCCCTCGAGGGTACGAATCTGCTCGGCGCGAATCTCATTGTATAAAAGGGCCGAATTCTCCTCCGCGGGGGGTAGCGGACGCTTGTACTCTCGCTCCAACATGCACGCAGGGAAAGATCAAGCGGCTGGTAGTAGGACGTGTTCTCGAGGGGGGTGGGTCACGACCCCATGCCGGGGGTGGCTGACAGCCGATTAGGGCAAGACGAACCCTCACGGAAAACTTAAAATAACATCGCTCGATCATCCGGGTATCTTCACCGACAGCCGATGGGCCTTTCTCTTTCTCTCTCTCTCTCTCTCTGTCTTTCCTTTCTCGAGCCACCCTTCTCTTTCTCTCTTCCAATCATCGCCTTGCTCGAGCTCGTTAGCGAGTGGCCACGCGTCCAAATTTCGTGACTTCCTGTTTGAATAAATATTCGATCTGAAAGAAAATCGTTTGTCGAGTATATGTTCGATAAATAATAATCGATAATCTTTACATTTATATCAACGACGGTGATTCTTATTCTCATTTGTTCGTATCTATCACGATTATAAAAGAGTATGATGTCGTCACGCGAGAGACATACGTACATAATACATCTTGAAGAAAGTTTCGATAAGACTCGAGCGAAGATATCTCGAATAATAGGGCGGGCGGCGTTTAAAAAAACGCCCGTCATATCTACGGACGCTACGCGACGATTAGAAGACGATTGTCGTCGAGGGAAAAAGTGGGACACCATTATTCCTAAATCGCGTTTCCTTCTGCCAAGCTTTGCAATTAGATGCTCTCATTAGACGAATCCTACCGATGCTTTTTTCTTTTCTCAAGCATTTACATATTTTTCGTCGTCGACCGGTAAAAACAAAATCATTTTTATGACAACGAGAAAATTCTTTCGTCTCGCGCGTAATTTCAACTGACGAGCTCGGTTCGATTTATCGATCAACGTCACGATTATGGGAAATTCAGTAGGAACGAAGTTGAGCACCTCTTCGATGCTCATTACAGTGTGTCCCGCCCCCGGCGGTGGGTAATCAGGGTGTGCGGGGTGAAGAGGGGTGCGGGGGCGGTGGGTGACCTCGCCCGGGGCCTTTACTCTCTTCTTCTCTGTTCCCTCTTTCCCCCACTTCTCCTCTTCGCTTGCTCGCTTGCTCGTTCGTGCGCGCGTTCTCTCTCGTCCTTCCTTTTCTCTCTCTCTCTCTCGCTCTCTCTCGCTTTCTTTTTCTCTTTCTCTCATTCTCTCCTTCGCACCTTTTCGTCCACGACTACCTGCCAAGGTGGCAACCTAAGAGGAGGCCGAATACCGCGACCTTGTCGATACTTTGCATTCGTTCTGCATTCGCGTCACCTTCTTCCTCCCCCTTCAGCCCTTCTCGCTGTCTTTCATTCCAAATTGGAGGAAGTCGTGCGTGTATATACGCATGCGGCATAGGGCGGAAAACCTTCACCCTTCGACGACTACTTTCGAACGGAAGTGAAAGAGAAAGAACAAATAAATGTATTTTAGGTTATTTCCAATTTACCAGGTAATTACCTTGGGTGCCTCTTGTAGTTTACATACGCAAATGAGAATATTCGAAAGAAAGAGAATTTCGAGAGGCTAGGCTTGGGATATTCTCCTAGAAGACTTTCGACGGATGTGCTGGTAAATAATTAGATTCTAGCGAGGGGGGAAACCGGTGCCCCTATGCGAGGACTCTCAACCTGCGGAACCCGTTGAATAATCGACCGATCGACTGACACAAGTTTCGACTTGCCCGTGCAATTATTTAATAAGTTTCTAATGAGATTCGATAAAAGAATACTTTTAACGAGCATTAGCTTGGTTAAAAAGCGAGATAGTTACGTACGATATTTTGTCCGTTACTTATCGGAATATACAACGTGCACTACGATGTCTGATCGTTCGCTTATCCCGTTAGAAGCTTCTTTCTTTCTTTCTTTCTTTCCTCGGCAAACGGCGTGCGTCTCTAGATCTCGTTTGCCAAGCGAATAAGAAAAACGTTGACGCCAATCGTCTTAGAAACGCCTCGCGAGTTTTTTCCGTCTTCTCCGGCTAAGGCTTTGCAAGTTCAACTGGTCGAAGAGATTCAACGCCAAAGGTTTTCATTTCGATTCCGTAAATAAGAATAACTGAATAAAATTCCATGGCTCGTCCGTGAGACACCTGTAATTGAGCTATATTCCCGACGAAAGAATGACAAACGAAAAAATAAGAAAGACACCTGAGCTTCGAAATAGCAGCCCGATACAAGGATGAATGTAGAAGAAGAAAGAAATCATATGGATCTCGTTAACACCCTAGAAAATGCGAGACAGCTTCGTCCACCTTATCTCGAGTGGGATCTATTCACGCATAATACAACGTCCATTCACCTGTATACCTTGGTCTACCTAATATCGAAAATATGTCGCTAGGACGATCTTGGGTTACCTGGGTTCAACGTAAAGAATCTTCCCGTTATTCGTGCCAAAGCTAGAAGGTAATAGTACCATTCGATAATCCATTAAAGAACGTTAATTCAATAGTTTCTTCGATCTTCTTTATATCTAGAATGAGACGATAGTTGTAAAATAAACTCGAATAAGTTGAAAAAGCAGCAGAACCGTCTCTTCATTTCCGGAGAACGAACGTAGTCTTATGATAAATCCTCGCGCGAGCAAACGCTTGTATCATTCGAACCGTTGAATTTTTCCCTTCGTCTTCCACGTAATTTCTCGATACGGGAAAAGAGATGGTCGTGGATCGCCGCTAAAGGAATACCGAATCCTGTATTCATGAATGGACGGGCCGTGCATGGATCGAGCGAGATCAGTCAGTTGGAAGGACTATTATTTAGCATAGCCACTTTTTCTGGCCGGCCAAGTCAAGCGGCGGCGATGGTCGGCGTTGTCTTTGTATCTTCGAACGAACCGATGACGTTGCAAACACGACGAAGAGTGGACAAAGAGAGAAGGAAGAACAAGGATAGAAGGTGGGGGAGAAGAAGGACGTCGTTCGAGCAGATATCTGGAGCACCGGGAGGTTGGGCTGTTGTTGGTTGCTGCTAATGGACGCGACGTTTCGCCGGGACGCTTTATTATCGTAATTTCGCTTCTATTAGTCGACCGAACAAAACTGTCCACCGTGTCGGTAGAACTCGACTCGGTCGTTTTCTACCACGTTGGTTCTTTGTAATAAAGTAGAATGAAACGACGAGTTTTTCCATGATCTTCTTAATAATCTAAAAGTCCGCGCGCAACGCGTAGCCGCAACCCGTAGCTGCTGCAACCCGTAGCTGCTGCTGCAACCCGTAGCTGCTGCAACCCGTAGCTGTAACCCATAGGGAGCGTGAAACGAAAAGAATTCGATCCGATCTTATTGGAAAGTGGGTCGAAATCGAAAGAAACGTTGGTTAAATCGAGCAAGGCGTATCGAGCCAGAAAGGAATGCGACTTTTTACGAGAGCCTGCCGGATTTGAATCGAAAGACGGTGTGGTAGCGGCGAATCGGTGACGCTGTCAAACACACGGTTTAACGCATCGAAGGGAACTCGTGCCGCGCGAGGCTAATCGGTGTCCAACGAGACAACACGCGCACACAGAAGAAGCAATCAAACGAACAATGACACCAACGTTTGTGTCGGCGTACCTCTCTCTCTATATATATATATGTGTATGTGTGTGTGTGTGTATATTTGCCAGGTGCATCGGGGGGGAATTCTTTCTTCGTAGAGAGTCGTTAGGAAGTCCTTCCTCGAGAACTCTACACACACACACACACGCACACACCGTTTTGCGCTGTTTTGCGTGGCGATCGCGCCTTCGCAGCGAGAACGCTATTTACGAGAGTTGCTGGAAACGCCATCAAAAAGAGCCGGGTCCCCGTCACGTGGGAACTCGATCCAGACCGCACACCACGCTCTTCTTATCCCGTTCAATGCCTCGTCCCTTTCCGATGTCCTCCCCTTTTCCTCGCTTCTCTTTCTCATCTGATGCTTTTTCCAAGCCCCCGCGACGTCTTATTAAATCTTTCGCAAAAAGCTGAGACAAGCGCGTAAGCGAGCACACCGGTCGCTGGCCCCTTGTCCTAACGCGATCGAGTCTTCTTCTTAGCAACGACACCTTCCGTCGATTTCTTCTCCTTCTGCGACTTTTTACTCCCGCCCTTTCTCCCTTTAAAAACAACCGAAGAGCTTAACTTTGCTCTTTTGCAATTGGAACGATTTTCCTATTCGTCGAACAACCCGTAGGAGGGGAACGACTGCTAGAAAGTTCACTTCTCCTTATTTCCGAGCTTTTTTCCTTTTTTTTCTCCCCCCCCCCCGACTCACTTTCGATCGCGATAGTTCTCGATTTTTTGTCCATTATATGACCTCGGTATATCGTTGACGAGCGAATCGTTGCCACTCTCGGCGAGTTACAGTTCACGGACATAAATTACCAAGCGAAAGGAGGAGTCTCGAGAAGCAACGACGGTAGCCCTCTCTCTTTCCTCTCTTCCCTCTCTTCATCCTCCACCCAGACTCCGACGGATTGACTCGGATCTCGGACGTGTTGCGGTTTTCGGACGATCTCAATCCGAACCGCAAAGCGGACGATTACCGAGCTCGGTCATCCGGCAAACGACTATTAATGATATTTCGTGTTGGATCTGCATGCTCGCTAAATCTCCCAAAGGAAGCCGGCCGAGTGAAATTATCATTGACGGTACGCGATTCCTCATTGTTCTTTGATTTTAATTTCAATCCGCGTACATCGGTGAGAATAAAGATGCTGCTCGCTTAAAAAAACGCCGAAAAATTCATCGAGGACATTTCGTGCATCTATCTAACGAATTTAATAATTAATGTTTCGCCGAGGATAGAAGAGAATAAAGGAAGCATCGTCGAAGCTGACTCGGAGAATCAAATTACTTATTATTAATGCATTTCACCGCTAACGTTTATAGGTATGTCAGCAAAATGGCCAAGCTGATATAAAAGAGAGCAGTAATTAAATGCGATTCGCGTTAACCAACGGATTTTTTACGATCCTCGTTGTTCTCTTACTTATGTTAGATCGATGCGATAACCGACGGTTCTTCGCATAGCACTCGCCTAATAAAATCTCCCTTTGTTACTCGACCATTTTTTCAATCTTCTTTTTTCATCTTTTTTGGAATATTGTTTCGTGCTCGAGGAATCGCCTATGATAAATTTGCTGATAATTTTTCATCAACGATTCCAACTCGTTATTTTGGAATGATTCCGAAACTCAACTACATTCGGTCTCTTCGCGAATTATTATCACGGAAACGTTCCATTTTACGTTCGAGCAAAATTCGCGAAGCAGCGTAAACGCTCTTTCCGCTTGTGCATCCGTATGCCACCGAAGGAAGGAAAGGTCGAAATAATCCGTTTTAACATCACGGAATCGCTAATTCGCGTTCTAGGTATATTCAAGTATATCTATCTATTGTATATACTTATACATATAAAGAACACGAATGCCAGTAATAAAGCGAGCCACGATGAGGTAGGTGGATTGCGTAATGATGGAATATGATAGTCGACATGCGAGTATCCGACCAGCGGACGTTTGGAAGGATTAAAAATCGAGTTCTCGTTGGAGCCGGTCCGATCGCACGAACCGCCAGATACACAAATCAGGCCGTAAAGCCGATCAATTAAACGGCAGGCCGCCGATCTGCCGCGCATTATAACCGGTAATTATCTGTAATTAAATATTGGCCGGCCGCCCAGGCCAAGAGCAGCCAAACGTTTCGGGGGGTGTGTTTCTTTGGTCCTTCGATTGTTCTCCTCCTCCTCCTCCTCCTCCTCCTCCTTATTCACTTCTACCTTTCCTTTTTACTTTCTCCTTTTCTTCTTCTTCTTCTTCTTTCTTCTCCTTTGCAAACTACGCGAGTCTATCTTGTAAAAGATACCACCTACTATTTCACGAAAAAGTATCTCGACAAAACAAAAGGGAGACATACCTTTTACTCATCCCTGGACTTTCCAAGAATTCGTTAAAATTTCGGCCTTACCGAGTCATCAACGGGGAACCATAATGATAGCGTTGAATGACGCACGGTCGAGATTTATGCGGTCGAAGAAGGTGGGTGGTGCGGCTGCCACCATCGGAGAACCGCGTAATCGTCCCAAGACTTTTCAAAAACGCTTTCTCGTTGTCCGAGACCGAGGGAAAAATCTTGCTTATTGATTTATCTTTCAACGTGGCGGGTCCACGGTGGTCTATCCCTGCGTAATTATTTCGACGATCTTACTTAATTAACGGACTTGGAAAATTTATCTAGGTTCTATACTCTCTTCTTATCTTTTGTATTGCTATTCATTCGTAGTATTGGAAAATGACTAAGTAATAATCGAGCGGAGAAAAAATCTTTTGTTATCGCTGAGCAAAATGTCAGCGGCGTCTACTCTCGCAGTTTATTCTTATTATTAGTGGGAGGGACAAAGAAAAGAAAAACAAAAGCACGTGGAACCCACGCAAACCGTATCTAACCTGTACGTATAATACCTAGGCAGAGCACCCGCATAGAAGAGAACACGGGGAAGAGCGAAGGGGGATTATTATATTGGGCTGAAAATTCTAACCTAAAAATTCTAACCTAAAAAATATAATTAATATATATACGTATAAACTCGAGAGAAACATTTATTTATAATAATGTGCGATGGATTTGGCCGTTTCTCCCCCTGAAATCCTTTCACTTTTCGTCTCGCTTTTTCGGAGCCCTCTTCCAAAAGAAGTTTTACTTCAATAAACATCTAGTAAAGTCTCCGGCATTCTATTCACGGAGAAGACGGTTCCGTTTAGACATCGCATGACGTTCGTCTATTTATCAAGCTGTATCATCATTCGCCTTTCTCCTGCGCGATGCCGCCCCCTACGGCGATTTAATCTAATTTGTATCACCCTTTGTTAATCGCAGCCGCGCTGCGTTAATTCGTTCGGCACCGCAAATCGGAGGCCTCATCATCGAGCAAATAAACTACCGTACGTCCACGCCACGTCCAAGCTCGTCATAATAAACGGCTACGGAGGAATGCAGACAGAGTAGTTCCTAGAGGAATCTTATCGATCTTTTCCCGTCTCGTTTTACTGGAACGCCAAAGAATTGTAGTCCTCTTTATATATGAAAATAGTTTTGACGCAACTCCAGCCGAGCGGGCGGGGGTTCGTTCGTTCGTTCGTTCGTTCGTTCATTCATCGATAGGTCAATAAAGCACGGGGATAGAATACGCGTGTACTCTCGCTTCGTGCCCACGTGGGAGTAATATACGTTGCTCACGAAAGCCACCGAACAAGAGAACGAGTAGAATAAGAGAAAAAGAAAAGGGAGGAGAAACGAGGGATTGAGGGTGGCGGAATTGGAGGCACATATTAAGCAGGATTATTTATCGCAGCGGCATGCGAGCCCTTGATTTGATTTAACAAACAGCGCTCGGTAACAAATTGATAAGCGCTCGCGGTCGGCAAACATCAGAAGGCTCGCGAAGAAGGCAAGAATAAGAGTTGTTGCTAGAAGAAGAAGAAGAAGAGGAGGAGGAGGAGGAGGAACAGGAGGAGGACGCGGGTCAGGGCCGAACGAAGGCGCGCGAGTGCCTGGCTTCTCTTCTGCCCCCACTTTGACTTCGTGAGAGTGCACCATTAGCATAGGAGGACCCTATACGAGACCCCCCACGGCGGGCCACAGCCGCCGGGCTCTTCTGCAACGGTACACATTATATAGCTCGGCCCTGATATATAAACCGACCGCCATTGATTTATGGCTCGAAACATTCCTTTAATTATAATACGATATTTATTCAGATGAGCTGGGAGCCCAAGACACACGCTCGGAGTCACGCTGCTACGCTATGCTAATACTTATATTTTCCCTATCCCCCCACTATTTTCCTTTTCTTCCAAAGGGATGAAAAAGGACATTCGGTGGAGGACTTCGTCCGATATTATTTAATCCCTCCTTTTGAAACCGCGCTCGAGACCACCTCGAGGTGATCGACCTCCCCCTCTCTCTCTCCTCCTGCAGTACTCTTTCTTCGAGATTACTCCGAATCAACGCGGAGAAAGTTTTATAGTCGAGTTATTAAATTTACGATCGCCGCGTTTTTTTTTTTTTCGATAATATTATAGTTTAGTCGGTTTTTAATGAAAGTTGTTAAATCTTGCGTTACCGTCTAAATTTTCAAATTAATATTCCTTTACCTTACTTCAAATTACCTTTACTTTACTTTACTTCTACTGCATCTCTTCTCACTCATCATTTGATTTATGCATACGAGTCCGAACCGTTCCTTAAGCAGAATCTTTGCAATTCCGATAAGATATTTATATTAGATGGCGAAAGCATATTTGCGTTCCCGTTTTACAATGAAGCAACCGTTCCTATTGTATATATCGAGTCACGATCTAAGTTTTACGAATTTTTAACTCCGGTAGCACGCCCAGAATTGTTTTAAGCCTTGCCTGAATAACGTTACTCGATGATCGATATTTTATCAAAGATGGATTTATAAGACATATGTTAGCCTAGTTGCGATTCTTTTTATAACTCTTCAGATTCTATTCCCTCTCTCTCTCTCTTATTCTTTCCGTCGATTTCTTTAGAGTTTGTGCTCGGTCGGTTAGAAAAAAAGTAGCATAAATCAAACGTAATACCCCTACATTCCCTTTGTGGTCCAAACTCGATCGGCATTCGGACTATGATACGATTCTAAGAGGTGACTTTCTAAAGTAAAACGTTTTAATCGTACCACCTAACATTCGTGGCTTCTAATCGTCCATTCATTTTATTCTTGGTTAATCATTTCCTTTTTTATTTGACGAAAACCTTATCGGAGAAAAAGACGTAACAATTTTAATAATTAAAAGAAGCTAGAAATGTGTAAAATACATATAAAATATTTTATAAATAATGTTACGTTCGTAAAGATAAAGATATTTGTAGCTATTAAATAAAATATACATATATCTTTAAAATAAGAGTCACTGAAAAACGTATTCATATGTTTGCGAGGAAACGCCTATTAGCGAATGAGGTGAGTACTTATGGTGTTCACGTGTGCATAATTAGGGACAAACCGATAACGGCCTCGTAACGCTTGTCAAATGCTTAACTGTTACCCGAGGCATCAGCCAGGTGGACTAATGATCTCCTGGGGCAACCTTTGGCGAATCTTTCTCCTTCCACTTCTTTTACCTTTTCTTAACTCTGCTTCTCGTCCATTCACGGCGCGGAGAAAATAGTAGAAAGAAAGGAAATAAGAAAGAGAGAGACGGAATATTATCATTGTGCGTTCATTGTTAACCATTCAAGTTGTACAGCTTCATCTTTCGATTCTACCACTCGGCGTTACATACTCGGAGAATGTATTTCTTTAAAACGATTTGTAAAAGAAAGCAAGTTCGAAACGATTATACGTTAACGAAGAGAGTAATATCAGAGGAAGTGAAAGTATTGTATGCATATAACTCCACCTTTCATTTGCATGAAATCGCATGCGAGATAGAATTGTTTTCATGTCCGCATGCAAACGAATGTTCTCTTTCGTAGAAAGGCCTAATAGAAATTCCAATCTCCGAAACATCAATTAATACTTTCTTTCGCAAATCCTTTTGGAAAATTAGAAGATTCTACGCAAATAGGTATGACATTGCATGCTGGAAAACGCGCAATCACGCGTCGTTATCTTTATGATAAAGTTTCGAGATTAGCTAATCTCTGGTTCTTATTAATTTTCCTTAAGTGGCATAATATTCGTAACAAGTGGTAATTGACTTAAATTGTATTTTAAAGTACTCACGGGTGGTCCGAGTAACCTTGTTACTTGAAATTCTATTTATTAAAGCGTTAATTAGGGATGCCTCGATTCGCGATAATTTCCATACTCACTGACACTTGGGAGACGCGTAGTAAAGCTCGAAGCGAGCAACGCTAAATGCAAAGACTAACGAACATTAATCCGCAGTTTATTTCGAAAGAGCCGGTGGTCGAGCTTAACGAGACGCTCTTTAATGATCTTTTATGCGCAACCCTGACACAACGGGCGGCGAGTATAAAGACCGATTTGTCGAGATTTGTATACGATGACGAAAATAAATTTGCCTCGTCTCTCCTTCGTAAGATCTCGGTACGTAACGAACAACCGAAAATCGACGTAGGAAGACTGGACGTCTCAATAACGCATGTAGGTATCGAAGTAGTACCCCGAATAGTACCCCGAGTAGTACCCCGAGTAGTGTATAATATATGGCCCCTAAATCATCGGACAAGAGTGGATATGGTGGCTCCTTCGTTCTAACCATCCTACCTAAGGTAACATATCAATCAGTCGACTATCTTCGCCCTTAAAGAGCTCCTATTGGAACAATCGTTAATCAAGGCCGTACTCAAAAGAGTATAATGTTGTACCTGACAATTAGTATGCCACGAGAATGGTATGACTTTTATATGCGTACAAAGAGAGTATATAAGAGAATCCTTACCAATTGCCCATCCTATAATAAGCAATCTCTTCGTATACCTACGTCAAAGATAAGTAGGTATATAGGTACGTCCTGAATGCATCGTAACACGTCGTCGTCAGAATTGATCGAGATAACGTTCGGCTTATGCATGAGAAAACTTAACTCGGTCGTTTGGTCGTTTCACAATGAAATACAGGAAATCTCAAGTAACTTTAAAACGTAATCGAAAATAAAAGTGGCCAAGCGACAATCAGAGAAGTCGACGAGAGAACGCTATCACCGACATCGCCCCATAGACCAATTAAGAGGGAATTAAGAAGGTGCTGATTCGTTTCGCGGAAACGAATAAACAGGTAATAAAGCGGCCGCATCATCAACTGGTCTTGGCAAATAAAGCAGCCTGCACGAACGCTGCTGGCTGGCCTAATGCAAAGTCAAAGAGTCGTCGAACTCTGCTGTTCTTTATCGCGGAGGACGCCGGAAACGGATAGTAAAAAGCGCGCACTTCAATTCTCTCTCCTTCCTTCGATTTTTTACGTCCTCTTTAATTACTCTACTGGAGGATAATTGATTTTCCTTCGAATCTTGAAAGGATTATCACGTCACGCCACGATTGTTAATGGAGATGATTTCTGTCATTACTTGTTGTTATTATTGACAAGATATTTGTAATAACGGAACATACAATCGTACAATTTTTTCGGGTATGAAGCACACATTTTGGCAAAGGAAAGTATTTCTCGTTACACTTAACTATTAAATATGATAGATAGAACGGACGAAGGGTTAACGAAATTCTTGGGTATATTGTATTATCATATTCTTACATCGATATTCATTTCCAGAGCAATATGATTGGATACGTCCGAGGGAAAAGAGTTTGGAAATATTGCCCTCCGCATAAAGAAGGGAGATTCGCGTGGAATCACGCGAGATACTCCGACGTTCTCGACAAATCCCCAAAGGGAGCCACGGGTTATTTTGAGGAGGAAGAAACATAGGAGTCCGGCTTGGACATCGACGAAAGGTCGTGACTCGTGATGCCTTTGCGAAGGTTATGACACTAGTACGAGGACAGACGAGCCCAAAAGGAAGAAGCAAGAGTCCTTTGCTTTTCGTTCACCGTTCCCGTAGCTTGATGGATGGATGGTTTCAAGAAGATACGACGAGGCACCGATTGGCCAACCATAAAGCAGCACGAAGAGAAAGAGAGAGAGAGAGTAGCTATAGCTCTCGCCTAATCCGCCCTTCTTCCTTCTTGACCTTCTCCTGATCATCTTCGCTTTATCGTTCGTTTTACCGAACGCCTCCTGATCTTCACAAAGACTCGTCCTGCCAAATGTGTTTTCCGTGTCCTGCCTCACCTTACCTTTCCTGATCTCGTAGAAATGACATCTCATAATGTACCATCCAAGTTATTGTCCTACGATCTATTACTTTTCCGACAGCATTGGTCAACATTACTAATTTTCCTCATATTTAAGTTACCTTGTGTCACGGATATATTGCTAAGAACAAAAAATGAAATTTCATTTGACGAGCATATATCTAGGTCGGCTTGGAATATGTTCTATAAGAGAGTTTTGTCAAAAGTATTGATGCATCTTTTAGGTGTGGCATGTTTCATACGACTCGTAGGTGTACTTACTTTCATGCCGAACAACAATTGGCATGACCACAGTCGGCGATTTAGGTGGGCGGTTCGGTCTTTATCGACTCCAAGATGATTTCGTGATCCATCGGAGTGACGCACGATAGCTCGATCTATTTATCGTCCTACGTTTCGCCCTCGTAACTCCGTGCACGGGAAACATTCATTTCGAAAGCGATACGACGCCAACGAACCAACCAACGAACGAACGATGCTGCGTTCGCGATCACTGACCAAATGAAACGTTTCGACCAATGACGAGCACGAAGACAAAAGACGAAGGACTACTAAACAAACGAGCATTTTTCGTCAGTCGGCGAATTCCGTGCTTGTTTACTCCTGCCAAACTTGCTTTTCCGCTTGCCAGGCTAAAGAAAGAAAAAAAGGAAACGAGAGGGGGAGAGAGAGAGAAAATGAAGGAAGAAAATGTGCCACGTGACATCCTTTACGACAAAGTCCTGCGACTCTCGCTCCTTCCTACCACCCTCTCTCCTTTTCCATCCCTCTTCTAGGACCCGCCTCGTCTACTGTTTATTCTAGTTATTTTATCACACGGCCCGAGAAACGGGAACGCCTTGCAAACTTCCGCTCGTTTACTTCTGCCCTTCTTCAGATCTATACTCGAACTTCATGTATCGATCACATGCCGAAGAAGAGCAAACATTTTCTTTAACGAAATTTTCCTATTACGAGTGACCAATTTCTACAAGTTTAATCATTTTTCTATACGTGCGATCGAATTCGAAAGGAGGAATAAAAGTTCATATTTATTTTCCTTATATTTTATGAAAGCCCGAGAAAATGAATAGAGATGGAAAATGGAATCAAATTTTCGATCGTTTACGATTTTCCAAGGATCCATCGATGCCAGTAATTCGAGAGATACGGAGAATCCTAACGGAAATGAACAAAGAGGAGGATAGAACGAAGAGAGGGGAGAGAGAAAAGAGGGAGAGCGAAGGTTAAAATAGGTAAGAAAGCATAAAAAAAAAGAGAGATTGTTCACGTTTCGCGTATAGCGTAGCTTCTCTCGAAGGACCTGCCAGAAGCAAAAGTTCACGTTATTTTCCATCCGAGCTGTTATCCGCGAGGCGAACTCATCGAATAATCCTGAAAAAGTAGTCGGCACGAATACACGGAAATTTTCCCTTTACAATGTGGAATACCCGAACGTAGCTGGTCGATAAAAGGTTTTCCGGGAACGAACGATGTCTATGTGTGTGCCCTAGGCAGCTTTTCAAAGCTATCATCTCTAACAAATTTTTTTCTTCTTATTTTCTTGAAAATTTAAAAAAACCTTCCTTCATCTCGCAAAACTCTCTGTGCGCCAATTCTAAATAAATTTAAATATTATATTTGCGAAATAATAATACTATTATACTCTAAAAATCATGATCTTAATATTAATATAAATAAAACAAATGGAAAAATAAATATATGATATGTAGGAAATATGAAGGGAAATGTTCGTTATATTTGTTTGGTCGCAGACGGGCCAATTCAATTACGCCTTGCGACCAAACTCGGCTTCGTTCGAAATAAGACGATAAAGGGTGTAACGTCGTCATTTACTGGCAAGCACCAGGAGCTAAACGGACAAGGGCTTATTTCGTGCAACACGTTCTAGATGATGTCAATGACCGTTTAAGATCAGCCTCTAAAACAGACATTCTCAACGAAGGCGTCACGTGTTACTGGACGAGGATGCAACTTGCCTGCAAACTTTTCGATTTTCCTATCATTTTTATTCGCGTACTTATTTATGTTTAAAAATATTTAATCGATCTAATATACATCGTACGATCGATGTTTCATAAAAATTACTCAATAACTACAATTCGAAAGAAAGAAAAGATTGATTATACATTATTTTGGTTATTCTTTTAAACAATTTTCTTCCGAAGCTTATTTTATTAAAATATTTAATCTTTTCTTATTCGATAGAGCTCCGAAAAATTGCCCATTTGCTGCCACGCACTGAAATCTTTTGGGGTAATATTTACCTTCGAATCGTCTACGAAGCCAAAGAAGACGAAAAAGTGAGCACTCTTTTAGAAAGAGGAAGATAGACAAGAAGAATTCAGAAACAGAAGATGGAGGAAGCTTGCAAGGTGTGGGGGTTGCAGAGAAGTATAGACCAACCCCTTTATTAGATTATCGGACGAGTGTCGCAGCATGGGCACTCTTTGAGTTCTCGTAGAGAAGAACCCTCTGGGCTTATTGTCTCGTTCCTACGATTCTCTATTTCTTTTTCTTTCTCCTCCCCTTCCTCAACACGTTTCCTTCGCCTTACCCTCGGCCTCGCTCCCGCCCTCGCCACGGCTCGTGTCCGAATCTATTTATTTACGCACTTTTAAGGCGCCACCAAGACGAACGCGCTCAAAGAGACTCTACAAATTGGCTGGAAATTGATTTCGCCAATAGTCCCACCGCACCCACCCCCCTCGCGCACTTGAGACGCACTTCTTCCGGCTGCCCTTCCACTTTTTTCAAGTGAACGGAAGTGGAAAGAATAGGACGGAATTGAACGACTATCATCTATTTCGAGAGTAAGCTAATTTACGAGAGTATTTCAAATCGTTTAACTTTACTTGCTTACTTACTTTGATTTATTTTGTCGACAAATTTCAATGCACAACGTGATTCCCTTTTTCCATAGTTTATAATAATTTGCTTACTAGTCGTAAAATACATTAGTCGTTTCCCGTCGAGTCCCAAACAGTGTTAGTCAACTCCGAAGGAGATCGGTAATGATGGGACAGCTGCATCTGCGCTTCATTGTTCGTCTCGAATGCACCCTAACTGAATTTTGAAAAGTCACATTTCGGGTGCACGTGTTTTCTCAATTTAACCGTTTTCTTGTTTCGCGATGAAATTTTGTTGTACGTTTAATCATCCTTGTCAAAATCAATATCCATCCTTTTACGAAGAAAAAAGTATATAATTATATGATTTTATACAAGTATTAGAAAAAAAGTAAATAAAAGTACAATAAAATGGTGGTCCCATTCTTTCTCGCTCTATCTTCCTTTTGATGAAATCTGATCCGACGATGTAACGTGAAAGCATTTCCCGAGTGGAAACTATTACGAATCTCGATTTCAAATCCTCTATTCTAATCTGGGTACGCCGTTAAACGTAACAGTGTTGAAGAAGACGAAGGAAATGAGAAATAAGAAGTTACAGAAGGAAAGAACCAAGTGGAAAGAATGTCTTGGATTCTTGATCCTGGCTTAGGACGATTCCTTCATGATTCCTTCTCGTGAACGAAGGAAGACGTGAATTAGGGGTGGTTTATTTTGTGCGTGTATGCGAGCTATCACGCGAGCAAGCATCTACGAGGGAAAAAAGCGGGGGATGACGAGTGAATGACAGGACAATGAGACCGTTCTGATGCATGCGAATGTTTTATGACAATTCAATATATGAGGGAAACGAGCGGTTGCATTTTCAATGCACCCGTCTTTCTCATTTCTCCGTTCTCGAATTTCATTTTCTTTTTCTTTCCCTTTCTTTCTTCTTCTTTTTCTCTCCTTCTATTTCTCTATCAGATTTTTCTCATTAATACAGAGAGTGTCCCTTAAAATTATATACCGTTATGCTTACTAGAATATTTCCTTCAAAACTATTGATGTATAGTGATTAGTATGATAAACACATTTTTTAATAAATATATTAAAAAATATATTTATTATATTTATAAAATATATATATTAAAAAAATATTATTATATATTATATATTATTTTATTTAAATATATTATTTATATAAAATATATATAAATAATATATTAAATATATTATTAAATATATTATTTATATATATATTAAATATATTATTTATATAAAATATATATAAATAATATATTTATTAAATATTATGCCAATATATTTTTTAATAAATATATTAATATGTTTTTTAATTACATATTTAATGAGTTTAACTTGAACATTTTCATATTTATTAATATACTTTGAATATTAAACAATTTCGATTTAGTTATACCTTCCCAGGAATGTAAAAAACAAATGTATTTTAATAGAAACAATTCAAAATATTAATATAATACAGTACTGTAGTAGATATAAGGAGTCTAGATAACAGAGAATTGACTAAAAAAAAATGTAAGTTATCGGAGAATTTGATATCTATATAATAACCCAGTAACGAAATCAAGTTTTAAAAAGTCATCAAAGAACATAGAATAAAAATATATCAAAATTATTTGTCTATTTGTTTAATCAAACATTGATACGAATTACCCATCGTTGCATTACCAGAATAAATATTGAAAGACAGAGATAATATAAAGATAATATAGATATAATACTGATAAATAAAATAATATAAATATAAATAAATAGATAATATATACATAGAAATGAACAATAAATAAAAGGATTATATATAAATATTCTATTGAAAGTATGTTAATTAATATGTAATGTTTAAACCAATTCATGTTTAAACAATCTGAAATATAAGTAAAGTGCATTAGAGAATGAAAATAATTGTTAATTAATCGAAAAAAATGTGTATTGTAATTTAAAAGCACTCGGTGTATGTTCGGAGCACCGTCCTTCTCGAAATCCGCCGTTGAAATGAGACGTTGTCCTCTATGAAATGACTTTTATTAAAATTTGTTTATGTGACCTCCCGAACGTTGCTCATGCGTATAAAGGAAATCATACACCTAATAGATAATATTTAAGATTTGAACGTTCTCGTTGTAGTATTTTTATCTATTTTACGTAATTTTTGTAACGCTCCTGCGCAGCGATGACTTCGAGGGTAAAATTTGGGTGTTTTTTTAGATAGTCGTAGACATTAATCGATACGAAAAAACGTCGACGGAATAGAAGAATGGAATACAAAAAATCAGTTTCCAACGTGCTTTAGTAGAAGGTATCTTCCCATGACCCAGAAATCGTGAATTCTAAAGGAATTCTATAGGATCGCCGTACTCGTTTCGAAAAAACAGACGGTTTTACCCGTTTCAAACCCTCTTTAACTTCGCTACCTCTTCTCCCTTCCCCGTAAATGTTAAGACTTGAAAGGCTTCCTCTTTTTAAATTTACCAGTATTTCGTATGGTTCCCAACGTTTTACAGAAAATCCTGTGAATATGCAGGATATGCATCATCTTCGTGACCCCCCTTTCATTCGTGACCCTTACGAATACGTAACACATATGTGTGCGTTTAAGCATGTACCGATGATCTTCCGAAAATCACGAAAAAATTTACCTGCCTCCCGTCATCTCGCTGCTTCTACTTTTTCCTTTCTTTCTCTTCTTTTTTTTTTGTAAAAGGGGGTTGTTCTCGGGAAAGGAACGCGTACACAGCATCGGATTTCACCCCAAAATAACGCTTTTTCACACACTTTTTACGCATTTTCGACCAGCCAGGGGGTACGTCCCGACAACCAAACTAAAAGGGGGTCACGGATGCGCGTATTTGAGTTTTTTTTATTTTTAAAAAGAGAGAAAGAGAAAGAGAAGATCGTTCACAGGAAACGTCGACTATTAAACATTCAACGAACCTTTTTGCATTCGCTGAGTCAGCTATTAAGAATTATTTTCTGTGTCCTTATACACGCTCTGTTTTATATTCCAGTTAAAACTATTCTTCTTTTTCATTCCGTGATTATTTCGTTTTCGTTTTTTTTTTCTCAAGTGCCCACAGCGACAGTCAACGTATAAACCGCCTATCCGAATTTATCCTTCGATATTAATCGTATTCGCAATGGAACTATACGAGAAGAATAATGTACGGTGGCAAGGATATAAAAAACTGTACGATACTCATCTGAAATCGGCCGGTGACAAAAGAATAAAGAAAAAAAAAAAGAAAAAAAAAAGTATCGAATAGGGCAGGTACAATGGGGCCACTTTCGAAAATTGATCGATATCTGTAAGCACAGGCGAATGGAATAAAAGTTTGCGGTGGAATTGGCGATTCGATTGAAATTCGAGATTCGAGATCGACGGATCGTGACCGATGATCGGTCAAATCGATAAAGTTATTAAGAGATCTCGTGGATTAGAAACGATATGTACACGAAATGATCTCAACTGTGATATAATATTACCCGGTATTGTTTCGAATGCACGAAGAAAATGTCAGAGCTAATATCGGACGAATCTCAATCGAGATCGTTAACACGCGGCGGTATAGACAGACAGGGTAATCGATCCGTGACCTATAACCATCAAAGAGTTTTCTCTAATTGTAACAATCGAATCAATTTGTATGAATCAGAGCTAAGCTATACTACATATATAATATATATATTGCTAAATTCGCAATTTTTGTCAATGGTAATAATCGATTTCTATTTTGAATAGATTGTTTTCAAAGATTGTCCCATCAGTGAAAAATCGAATCTATAGTATAGAAAATATGAAAAATAAATCCGGTTCGTGGTACGCGAGTCCTTCGTTCATCGAGGTTATCGATACTCGAAAGTTTACTCGCCATGTTTGATTTATTCGATATTACTAAGTGATAATCTTATTGACTGTTATTAAACATGTAAAAGTGAGGTGCGCCTACGGCTTAACCGCTATCGCTTCTCTCGCTTCGAAAGCGTACACGATCGTGCGCAATGTTTAACGTCCGACTATTGTAAATGCCGATACCTTTCGAGATCTTTTTGAATTTTTAAACGATCGTCTTTATCCGGACTTAATAACGGCAATAATTGAACTTTGAAGTAACGATTATTGTTAGGAGAGTTTATCGAGGATTTTTAATGCTCTATGCTGTTTCCGCCCTACGTGTGGTTTTAACTAAGTTTTCAACAAGAGCAAAACTT
This sequence comes from Polistes fuscatus, assembly GCF_010416935.1. NCBI lineage: Eukaryota > Metazoa > Arthropoda > Insecta > Hymenoptera > Vespidae > Polistes > Polistes fuscatus. The sequence continues at coordinate 2,396,563 of NW_025113102.1, forward strand.
CGGGTTATTTAATTATCTCTGGTTGCAAGGGCGATAATAAGCGAGCGCATTCTCGAAAAAGATCTTCTTTCCTCCTTCTATCTCTCTATTTTGTTTTTTGCCATCCACGAGAAGAAAATCTGGTGGATCGTCGCACAGCATCACCACCACCACCACCACCTCCACTTCCTCCCGTGTCCTTGCAAAAGTGCAACAGGACGATCGAGTCCGCGGAGAGAGGGGCGGGTGCCCGCAATGGGAATACAAGTTAGCTACCAGTTTTTCTGCCGATCTCTGAGCAAAAGTCCCGACGCGGAGCACACAAACGTAGTAGCACACGCACACGTTTCCACGCATTACGCATGCACTTGGGATGCGTCGCGATCCTTCTCTCTCGCTCGTACTACTCAGTCGGTGCATCCGAGAGCGCAGTTGCATTGGCGGGGCGAACAGCCAATCGGCTTATCGCCAGGCGAATTCACCCCTCCAGATCTCTGGCGAAGCCGCCACAACCGTGTATGCGCGAGACTGCCAGTTTACTTTAAGGATCTCTTCTCTTTTCATTTTTTCTTCTCCGAGCATTTTTCATCTCCTTCTACTGCTATTCTTCTTTCTTTCGATCCTGTTTCTTCATCTTCTTCTTCTTCTTCCTCTCCTTCTTCTTCAGCTTCTTCACCTTCTTCTTCTTCTTCTTCTTCGTCTTCTTCTTCTAGCACTTTCGATACCTGCCAGTCCACTCGCTTAACGTTTTGCAAGATATCAAAGAGTACCGAGAGCAGGCATTTTCGAACAGTCGCGAGCATCGTCCACGCAAAATGGCAGCCGATTATACTCGCTCGTCGTTTATAAAGGAATACCAATTTTCCCTTTTACAACAAACTGTCATAAGTATCGTACAAAGTTCGACTCGAAGAAATTGACGCCTCGTTAAAGCGCAACATGCACATAAGATGCACGAATAGATATTGAACTTTGCTATGAAGTTACTCGAACATAAATTCGATCCTGTCGTCGCGAGTTCAATCGACTTTGTTAGCCGTTTATAGGTTCTCTGCTAACAGCCGCGACTAATCGTTCAATCAACGTCTAATAATCAACGTGTACTATCGAAGAAAAAACATTCATGCTTTTCTGGATAGAAAATTAGTTTTTTCTATCTATCGCATAAACGATCGATTTCATATTAACAAAAGGAGACAAATATTCGATAGATGTCATTAAATAAAAAATCTTTCTCACTGACTCATTGACTTGTTCGTTCAAAAAAGAAAAATATATATATATGTGTGTGTGTAGGTATATATTCAGTTAGCGAAACGTGATTACGAAGAAGGCGGTGGGAGAGAGTAAGCGCAAAAAATAGGAAATGATTTTCTGCCACGTCGGAGTCCAGCCGTGCATCTCTTATTTATTGCGAACCGTAAAAGAGCTCTTGCGTGAGTTCGCACGCACGAACTTTACACGCGTAAGTAACGTCCGTTTTAGTTCGTCTACCCTTTCTTCGCGTCTTCATGGCTTAATCGCATTCGTCGAAGACAAGCTCGTGCCCGCTATCGACAAATGCAACCATAATTTCATATGTAAATAAGCGTGTCGATTATCTCAGTGAGTATAGGCGAGTTAATTCATTCAACAATGAAATAAAATCAAAGATGAAACGACGATTAAAAAATACAAACGACGGAGTTGATTCAACGAAAAGAACAAAAAATTACAAGTTAAAATTCATGAAATTATTTTCGCGCTTAGACTTTTCACTTGTTTCGTGTGATATAATGAAAGGAAGCTAATCTTTATGGCGTTGCTTATCCAACGAGTAAATTCAAGATACGCGAATAAAAAAAGAGTAAAATTACTCCGTGAAAAGAAGTCAAACTGTATAACTAATTCTCCGCAAAAGGCCGGCTGCTGATCGAAGTAACGCTCGGAAAGCTGAAACTGACAACTTAATAATTTCAACGTTTTCTATCGTTGTTTCTCACGCGTATCCTGCGTTTATTTGCATACGATATTCCGAACGGACGCACAACCACGAATCAACGCGCAAACACGCGAGAGCCAACGAACGAGACGGAGTGTTCGAGAAATTACCATAGTTAATCACGCTACTCCTTTCTCTCTTTTTCCCCTTTTCAATGCAGCACCATCGTATTCGCTATAAGTCTTCTTTATTTAAGATATACTCAACTATCTTTCTTCCCTTCTTCCAATTAGCTTTCGCGATAAACGACGATGATTTTCTAAAAGTACGATCTTGCCTTTCCGATAATGCTACGAGAATTATTCTTCTCGAATAATATGAGCATTTTTAAATCATTGATAAACGTCTAACGATTTTTGTGCAAAGGGGTGATGATAATTTTACCATGCGTTTGTCACCAAAAAAAAAAAAAACGACAGAAATTGCGTAACGGTAGAGAATTAAAAGATTGAGGGAGAGAGAGAGAGAGAGAGAGAGCCCATTGTGGTCCCTTTCTCGGTGTAAAGTCGTACTGTCGTAAAAGTGCAGCCGGTGGAAAGCGGACGAGGCGGGAGGATAGGAGAAAGAGAAAGAGGATAAAAAAATGTTTAATGTTTGAGGAAGGGGTGTTTTCTCTCTCTGTCTCGATCTTGATCGAAAACGAAAGCCTATACGACGTCGAAGGATGTTGGCAGGGAGGGGTTGGCAGGGAGGGGTTGCGTCGCGCTCCGTAGATTCTTTCGATGCTACAATTGTGTGCCACGACGAACGCGTGCTCGGTTCGTGCCATGCGTTTTCCCTTTCCCTTTCCCTTTCCCTCTCTCTCTCTCTCTTTCTTCCAAAGGTAGGTAAACGCGTGTGCCGAAGAGGAGAGTTTAGAGTTTAGAAGGTACGGGACAGACGCGCAGATGCTCGCCCAACGAACGGCAGCCGGCGTTGAAGCTTGTAGGGGTGACGGATGGGTAAAAGTGTGTCTACCATTGTGATTTTAAAATCGGCTGCCGCCGTACTCTCTACACCTCTCCCATTTCCCCCCCTCTCCAGACCTTCCACCCTTTTTAAATTACCGTCGATTCATGATTTCGACTGGAAAATCTAAAATTGCGGTGTTGGAACATTTCTCTCGGGACGACGAGGAATATCTCGGGGAGAAAAGAGGGTTTGTAAAAGTAGAAACGTTAGAACCCCTTGCTTTTTAAAGAATCTTCAAAATGGCGTCGGGAGGCTCTAGTCGCATGCAGATTGGCTAGGTGTCGACGAAACGGATCCGCGTCGAGGGATGCTTTCTCGCAAGAGCTATGCGAAGGGCGGATTCGCGCTTGCGCGTACAACCCTTGCCCTCCCTCCAGAGTCCTTTCGATCAGCCCCACCGACCAAGCCTTTTTATTATTCACGCTTTTTATCGGCCAGTATATTTCGAGGTAACTCGCATTATCATAATGGCGAACGACGAGAAGAACGCTCAAATGCTGCGCTCGATCACCTGCGGACTCGACTCGTTCCAACCAATTTCTATAATATTCCTAAGTCCAATGACGTTCCTATCCCGTATAATACGATGCTGATACGTTTCTTCGAGCCGATACAACCTACAACATCTCCAGGCAGAGTTCAAAAGAACGGATGGGTGGCTCTATTGATCGGGGCGGCCGCTCTGACAAGAAATAAGGCAACCGTTCGTCGTTCGTCGTTCGTCCCTACGATCTATCCCTATCCTTTGTCTTTACTTCGTAAACGTTTAGATCAGATGGAATTCGCTCTATTCGCTTTATATAGAATTACGTATAGAGAACTTGTACTATATACATGTCTTTTTTCGGAACAATATTTTTTCAAAGTTTCTCTCAAATGAACTCTAAACAAGTATATATATATTACTAGCATTATCTTATTGCACAAATAATATACGATAATTGTATATTTTTTCACAAAGATATCGATCTTTCTTTTTTCTAACACAGATAAAGAGTTATTTATTACTGGTATAAATTTTCCGTTATTAGATCATGGCCGAACGTTTAGTGATATTAAAGAGATAGTTGGAAAATATTATTGGAATCGATATCAGATAAGATCGCACGAATTCTAAGGAGTAATATTGAAATTACGAGAAATGGCATGGTAAAGAGAATCGAGAGAAACTTCGGCGCGATTCGATTGTAATATTCGTGGAACTTTTCTCGCGATAACGTGTAGAAGAAAACGAGTTGCTGATTAAAGGTCGTTCACACCTGCGCTCCATCGAGTACGCATATATCTACTTACATATGTATATCGAGTACACGTGCAACGAGTAGAAGCGTGCGCGAGATATAGGTGGAGATTCTCTTATCAACGACAGTTTCTCTCTGTTCGAAAGCTCGTCCGTCCGTCCGTCGATCGGAATCTCACACCTGTCGACACGTGGTGCCCGAATTAATCTCGGAAATTTAATACAATGGGTCACTTTGATAAGAAAATCCGATAACCAAATTGGGGTTATCGTCGGTTAGATAAATAATACGAGGAACTTTTGTCATTTTAATCTTTTTGTTTGTTTTATTTGAAAAAGATTTCGGAAAAATCATTAAAATGATATTATTAGATATTTAGTTTGAACAATCGTATATTGTCTTTCAATTAGCTCTCGGTAGGAAAGAGTCGCGTTTTAAATCCAAAGGAAAGGTAGCCAAGAATTAATTTATTGGAGGAAAAAGGGCTCGGTCCTTCGGCTTCGGCTCCTTTCCTGTCCTAAACAGGATTCAATTTGGCCACTGCTTACGGTTCCAGCTTCAAAGAGGAATCACCATCGGCGTCGTATATACGCCCCTGTCGGCGTACCTAGTAGTCGTTCGCCAAGTTCTACTATTAATCTTATATCGAACGCTTTATCCACATCCACGTTCGCTTTTTTCCTCTTCGTTCGGTCTAGCGCACTCCCCCGAAGACCTCTTCAACCCTTGGACGAGGAGGAATTTTCAATTCTTTCGAGCACCGTACGGAGAGAAGCAGAAGCAGATTGCTTCTCGAGTCAGTCCTTCGATGATGCTTTTAAACTTCGACGATTCTCTCGATGGAATTAGGAAATAGGACAAAATAATCATGAGCGCTATCGATGGACACAAAAAAAGAAATAATATGAAAAGTTATTCGCTTAACTCGATCGTTCATCGATCGGTTATAGTCAATGATCGGATGAGGTCTCGATCGAAATATTTTTGCCGCAAAGACTCTCGAAACAATTCAATGATGCGTATCGAAGAGAAAGAAAGAAGGAAGGAAGGAAGGAAAGGGAGAAGTTTGCGCGTCGTGTATCCATCAAGGATACCGCATCTTAGATGCCGCATCCTCGAAGAAGGAAACCGCAAAGAGAAGATTCGAGCTCGTCTTTCCGTAGAAAGAAAGTTCCGAAAGCGGTTGGGACTCGGTTGTTCGTTACCCTATACCCGATTGCTCAATATAGGTATACGCCAGCGAGCAGTTCGCATAAACAGACCCATCAATTCGAACATTTCCCTCTTTCTCGAGCTTTTTGCCCACTCTCCCTGTTCGGATGCACCCCTCGTCGTCTTTCATTCGTCCAAGCCGGCGCGAACTCTATTCACGGGTTTATCACTGTCCAGATAACAACGATTTACCTACACGCCGCACACGATCAGGAGGACTCTTTGCCCAGCCAGAGACGAAAGCCCAAAAGAAAAAGAGGGAGGCTGCCACCTCGCATTCAGAAGTATTTCACTTTAACGGCCCTCCGGGGGATTGGCTGACCCACGACTTCAGACCCTTCACCGTTTCAGCATAATAGACCTCTACATTACTTATTCGTCCTGGCCAATGTCCTTCCTACGTTCCACCTTTCCACGTTTTTCCATTTACGTCTCTTCTATTAATCTCATCTACGTAAACTCACTTTTTACATTTTTTTCTTTTACCAAGCAAGTAGATGCCCAAGTTCGACGTTACGATCGAACAAAAGTTTGACGGAAAAAAAAAAGAAAAAAGGGAGAGGAGGAGAATAGGAGCATGCAAACACCAGGAGATTAAAGGAACCACATAGGAGTTTGCTCGAATCGTAGCCCCGAGACATACCGCGAGCTCTCGACCCTCCTCGAGCCGGAACCAAGACCAGTTTTAATATTCCACTGGAAATTCGAAAACGTCTAAACGAATAAGTTTGACCTCAAATACGCTCGGGAATTTACAATCGGGAATTACAATCTATTCTTTCCGTGAACAAACCACCCTCGACACACACGTCCTACCTGCTAATCTCCCTTTCTCTCTCTCTCTCTCTCCCTCATTATCAAATTATTCAAAGTTGAAAAAGCATTGCTTCGAAAATAATTTTCTGACCGATACACGAGTCGTTCGTAATGCCAAAGTATAGGACAATGGAGGGTCCAGCCGGATAAACGGAGGTCAGCGGCCATTATCTGATGATATTGATTAGCCGACGCCCTTAGTTAGCGCCAGCTACACTTTCTTCAGCCCCACTATCCTTCTTTTTTCTATTTCTCTTCTTCCTCTCTCGCCCTCTCTATCCCGTTTTCTCTTTCTTTGCACAAAGACTTCTTTTACCATCGACTCGAACGTACGAGCACGCTTCTACCACCACCATCCAGGACTATGGTCAATACCCTCTCTTTATTTCCCTTTCGCTTTGCCTCTCTCGCTAGAGCCCTTCGATTTTCTTATTCTCTTGTTTCTTCCCCCCTTACCCTTCCGCTTTCAATCCATCTACCACTTGCCGCTGCCTATTTTGCTCTCTTCCGCCCTCGTTAAGAAGTGGATAGACGAAGAAACGCAGAGGGAGAATAGGAGGGTGTGAGAAGAAAGATACGAGAGAGAACTAAGTCTCTCTTACCGACTAAATCATTCATCAAGGAACTAATACAGAGGCTGACTCACGTCTCACGCATGCAAGGGAGATGTAGTATTTACATGTTCCATAAGTCTAATAAATCTCGTACAGAATCTGCTAAAAGTTTCGTTTCTGCGTTTCGCTAAATTTTTCTCATTTTCTATTGTTAATGAAATTTATTGCCTATACATTTAACGAAAACATTTCGACATATTTGATACACGAGTTAAAGATTTAACATGGATTTTATTTCGCTGACTCTTTTCCGCTGTATTCTATTTATTCTACAAATTGGGAAATTCGGGATATTTGTTTGGTACGTACTGTATAGTATTATATCGTCCCCATATTCCAGAAAAATAAGAGAAAGAGCGCGTTACACCCTCCGTGTAATTAGACACTGCAGCCTGGAACAACATCCAGGCACGGGCATTGTTCCCAGAAATTAAGGGAAACGAGGGAAAGCCGGGAAAACTAGCGAGGAATAGGGGATGCGGAGGGTCGCTAATTACGCGAACCCATTGGAGGGAGAGAAGCCATTTTATGCGCACACGAGCACACACGAGTACGAGCGTGTGAGTTATATTAATACCAACGTACTATACATAGTTTATCTTGAGAACCTCTTTTGCAATTTGATCTCTCCAACGATATTGTCGGAGATACGTATGTCCGTTCCCCATTTAATGCCGTATTCCGAACTCGTTGGACTTTTTCACGAAATATGGATTATTTCGAAATTTCTTTTCGGCTTTCAATTAATATCGCACGAATTTAGAAATAATTTCAACGTTGAAAAAAAACACGATAACGACTCGTCCTAATTTTCCTCGTATTTTCAGGTAAAATTTGGCTGGGCGACAACGAGATCGCGTCGAGAACGGAACAATCCTTCAAGAGAATTTCTCCTCTGAATGCTTGTGCAACAACTACGACGACAACGACGACGACGACAGGTGGTGGAGCACAGATACACCCTCACCTGTCACCGCCCATAGCCGCTCCCGTGACGACTCCTGATCACAGAAGTCCGACCAGTCTTCACACCAAACTTGCCATCTCACCTGGTAAATATCTTCCTTTCTTTTATCCTATTGTAATATGTATAAATATTTGTATAATGAATAAATTCAACATCTACGCTTTATGCTCATCGTTTACAAAAGAGAGAAACAGTTGCTTTAGTTATGTAAAACCAAAGTAAAAATAATATTACTTTGTATAATAATACGCGACTCTAGGTATTTACTATTTATTTCATTAAAACAAAATACATAATTGTAAAACATACCTTACGATGATTTAAAGATACCGTCTTAAACCCGTTACGGTCTCTCCTCGATTGAGCGGTCTTTCGAAAAGAACATTACGTACGAAATGTAATCTCGGTTTCCGTCCCTCTGAGATTTTCTGCCGCTTTCTGAGGACATCAGCCGACGCAGGCAAGCAGGCAGGCAAGCAGGCAGGCACACAGTCGACGATCGAGGGTCGGCGACTTAAAACGGTCTTCTCGAGTAAGACTCTTTAAATAATGCAATAAGCTTGATGTCATTTGCCGGACAATGGAGGGAGTTCCTTTTACGGCGGAGACCGATGAAATTGGCCCTCCGCGGGTGCCCACTTCCGTTCCGTTCCAGTACTTGGTATTTTTCCTTGCCTCTTGCCAATCACCGAATCCTTCCTATTTTTTTATATCCGTGTATGTACATCGTGTGTGTCAACTTAGAGGGAAAACCGAGACGAGAAGAAAAAGCAATAGCGTCGCGACCGATCCTTTCATTTGCTTAAATAAATATTGCTCGAACAATGTGCCGAAATAGGAGCTACGAAAGATACGAGATATAGAGATGGAACGAGAACGAAAGCCCCCGTTCCTTCCTACCATGGAAGAAGCTTTCCGAGCATGTTTAATGCATCGTTCTCAACATTTCCATGTCAAACATCGCTTTGACTCGCGGAATCTAAAATCGTCTTGCGGAAAGAAGTACGGCCGCGAGTACACATACGAGATCTCTCCCTCTTGTTCGTACGTCCACGTTCGGCCACGTTCGGCCACGTTGATGGGAAAACTACCCATCTTTATTTACTGCCCGACCGTTTCTGACCGATCGCTAAAGTCTCGAATGGTCGATAAGGGTCGAAACTTAAAAGCCATGAGGGTGAAACGAGAGACTCAATGAGATTCCTATTGGCGGCTTTAAACATCGATTTGCCTTGGAAAATATCGTCTAAGAGAGTATTATCTATGTGCATGAGTTAAAAACGCAGTCGAATTTCGCATTAGTTTTCGGTTATCTCGTATAACAGTAATACGTATGTGTATACGACCGGCATCGTATTTGCCTCGCAAAGTTGCTCCGATCTAGCTGCCAAACGTGTTTATTCGGTATATCAATAAGAACGAAGTGGTCGAAAGCAAGGACCAAGTCCCACGAGGATCTCCTCCTTGCTCAACAGCGGTAGCTTCTCCTGGACAGCTTGATAACATTATGTTTCTTGTGCCGACACATGCACCAGCAGTTTTTGAAGAAAGAGGGGAAGGGTGGACGCCCTAAAATATTATCGAATCGTCGACGCTTTTACCGAGACATGTGTTACGAAATCGGCTCTGTTCTTTTCTTCGTTGGATGTCACCAATCCTGGAATGAACCATAATACGAATATTCCTAACAACAAAAATCACATAAAATCATCATTGTAATTAAGAAAATAATTGATATCGGGTTGTAATGTTTCTCACGTAAGTATTATAAAATAGCAGACAAGGAGATAAGAAAAAAGGGTTTTTTTATGTCCCGTTAAATAGTAATCTTGAAAGTTGTTAAACTGTGTAGCAGTTCGAACGAAGGTAAATTATGCTCGATCCTTTCTCGTGTCCTCCGAAGAAGGTACTCTCCCTTGAGACCGTTATTCTCTTCTTTTTTTTCATTACCATCTTCTTCTTTAACCCAAAGTATTTCAATGGAAAGGACAAAAATGCTCATTTTTCGTGCGATAACATTTCGCAATTGTATTAAGAATTTTTTCCGAGATTGCTACTATATTTACTCGTTAACGAGTTATAAGAAGATTCTAGTCTTCAAAATATTATTTATATTTCCATTTTATCGTACAATTGAATTATGGAATATCGTCCGTATGCGAACCAATAACCAAGTCTACGTGTTTGAACTACTACATAGAAGTTTCATATGTCGTTCGAGGGATGGCGAGAAAGGGTGACTTGAAATATTGGCTACATAGATTTCGACCATTATTGCCGTGTGTAAAACATGGCGACATTTGGCGCTAAATCGATCAGGGCGTACTACCTCGTTCGATGTTCAAGATTGCTCGCGATATACAGACACGATTTCCAGTTCAAAAAAAGAAATAGTATTCCTTAGGTTACATTGAGAATTTTAACCAAAAAAATCGCTATTCTTTTACCGTTATATACTATCAAAATGACTGCTTGAAATTCCCTTATAATAAGAAATCCGTATATTTTCTTTACGATTCACAAAATATTCCGAATATAACGAACGAGAAACACACACATCACTTATCTCCGACGAGAATCTCCTACCCGTCCTTGCAATTGAAATCTGATTTAACTCGACTTTCTTGCTCTCTTGCCAATTCGCTACCTTCTACTACCTAATTGTTTCAAATCGACCTTTTTTTTTTTACCGGAAGAAAGATCAAATCTATTGCCTTTCCCTCTTTTTAAGAAGAATCTCGAATAAAATGAAAAGATTCGTTCTCGTTATCGTTACTTCAAATCCCTGTCAAATTAATTGAACTTATTGAACTTGGTTAATTGTAATTTGAATTCTCATTTCAAATACGAAAAGAATAAGATGATTGATTAGTTAGAATTAGTTTGACAATAAGCAAATGAAATGGTCCTAACGTATAAAAACCAGTTTTGGTAATTATAGGCAAAGAAGGTCCGTAAAACTTACGCAAATGTAAAGGATTAGAAAAGATCGAGAAGATATATAGAGATATCTACTAATCGAACAGTCGATTAGGCCGTATTAAAGTCGCGCCTTGGAATATCGTTCCTGAATGATGCCGTTAGGATCTTCATTTGTCATCGGGACAGGTGCTCTGGCTCTGGCGGATCCTTCGAATAAATCGCGCCATTTCGAGCAATGAATCACTTAACAAATAAGAGACGACACAGTTTCACGCCTCGGTATAGTACTATTAAATCTTAATGAATTTGACACAATGCTTAATATATGCCCGCATAATCGAGTTAAGTAACACAGAGATAAACATTATTTTTCGAAAGAAGAGAAGGAATAACGAAATTATCCGAAATTCGTTTACCTACTCGTTGTTACGCGTGAAAGTTCGGTTCCTCTCTCACTTATTTTTATTCGGAAAAGTATAAAGCAACGTTAGAATTAATTAGGTCCGTTTTAATGGGCTGTTCCAATGAGACAACTAAGTAATTAGTTAAAACGATCTCTCTCTCGACAATAACGTAAAAATTATCATGAGAAATAACTCGATAATACCGAAACCGATAACGAACTTGAAAATTTGATGAATTTGATTAATTTATCGTTCGTAAGATCGTAATTAATTATTCGACTAAATTATCGATCGTAGCGTGTACGTGCCTAACGAAAAGAAAAACAAAACGACAAGACGGGGGGATTGGGGGAGGGGCGGGGGCTAGAGAGAGAGAGAGAGAGAGAGGAGAAAAGAAAAAAAGATACGTAGCGACTCACCGCAAAGTGTACCTACCCATTACGTATGAAATTTATAATATCGCGCGATTTTCTATAATTAATGGATTACACCGAGGAGAGACGCGAGAGCTTGCACACACGCGAGAACGATTTTTGAGATCATAATTTTAGATAGGCCGTACCCCGCTCTCGCTGACGCAAATGGCGGCGTGTAGGCAAATTGAGGTGAGATTGGAGGTCAGGATTCTACCGACCGTTACCGCAGCGTGCGCTGCCCACTCTACTGGTCGTTGCAAAAGTCACTTGTATCTCCGACAATATATCTTCTTTCGATAATAATCCAAAATCACAAATCGAATTAATCGATATCTCGTAAAATCTTCCCCAACGGCATCGATTTATCAATAAACTTTCTTATTTCAAAGTAGCCTTATAAAATCAACACAAATCCAAGAATCCGAGTTATTCTTATTCGTCGATATCTATATAAGATTATTTTGTTGTCAATAAGGTTTGGAGAAAGGTGTATAAGAGAATACCTAGACGGATCCTGTTCTATCTAAAACATCTCAAGGATCTTTGTTTTCTTTCTCTTACAATTTTATTTCAAACGACTAATTGCCCATTAAAAGTAAATGGAACTACTGATTAAGGTTGAGAAATATTCTCTTTATAAGAGAGTTCGCTTTTTCTCAAACGAACGACGATCTCGACTGATCTTGCGAGAGAAATTTTGTATTAACTTCGAGACTAATCGATATTAAATCAAAAAGTTCGGATAAATTGCTCGTAGAGAAATCTCCAATGATATTATTTGTAAAAAATTTATATACACTGTATAAAATAGTAATGAAATAATTATCATGATTAGGTCGATATTCAAATGATAGTAAAATATTGATTTGTAAAGGAATGCGAAACGAGAAGGTATTTCTCTCTTGATTAACAGGGACTCTCGAATGTCAGAAAAACAAGGCTAATTCTATCCGCGAAGGGCGATCACCCGGTACGTGAAATCGCGCGAAACCGCGCGTAATAGCATGGGATCATGGAGGACCGGCTAACGTGATTATTATAAAGTCAATACGTTGCTAACTCATCAGCCGGCTCCGCCCTCTAACAGCCCGGTAATATGCACCGGCCAAGAAGTCAGTTACGCTCTATCAGTACTCGTTCTCGCTCTTGCACGTCATCTTCTCTCCCTCTTTCCACTACATCGTCTTCTTTCTTGCGTTATCCGTCCTTCTCCCTCTTGGTAAATGCCTTTACCTCCTACCACGAGGATAGCTCTAAGTAGTACCGAGCCGTGCGCGAGCGCAATCTACCATCTGTGTATGTGGAAACGCAGATACTCCAAAGTAGTATGCGATACTGGCCAGCCAGGGCACGATAGATACCAGCGCGCGCGTATTGCACGTGCAATTCCGCCTATTCCACGCTGAAGCCAGCCGCTATCTGCGGGATCTGAACGAGCGGCACGAAATCGTTGGCTGCAATTATCCCTGAGAAATATATTACTTAGGGATTACTCTCTTCGGGAGAGTGAGAGGGGGGCAGAGGGGTCTAAGCTGATCAAATTATTTTCCATCCCGCGTCTATTCGCGATAGCCTTCGTTAAGAGAAACCAAAGAATTATGAATTCCTTCGAACAATGATATTTTGCAACTTTTTACATTTATCGGAAGACTTCCTTCTTTTCTTTTCATTTTCTCGACGTCGGGATGAAGAAAATCGATCGGAAAGATTTCCAAGAGAAATCAAAAATGGTAATCCAGGAGGTTGGAGGCTTATCGACCGATGACCGTATGCTGAATGCACTAGCACGTTTCGTGTGCAGCCCAACCGATAACGTAATACAGGGAAAGGATAAAAAAGAAAAAGAAAAAGAGTAAAAGTATGGGTATCTCTTACATACCTATCTACCTTATGGACAGCACGGAACGCGTTATTACAGCAACAAGAGAAACAAGGAGAGAAAGGGAGAGGGAGAAAAAGAGAAAGAGAGGGCCTCTAGGTCGAGGGGAACGCACGGATTTTTTCTCTTCCCGACGACCAAGTTCAAGGTCAGGCTTGGGCCGGGTCGCTTCATTCATTCGCGCGAAAAATATGCGAGTGGCCGGATTTCTCTCTCTCTCTTTCTTTCTCTTCGTCGTATCTTCATATTTATTCCAAATGATTCGAGCTTTCTTCTACGACGACGACGACGACGACAATAACAACCAAGAAGAATATTCTACTGTGGGAGACTTAAGTTGAATTGAAAATTTATTGTACATCTTAAAAAGGTTGAAAAAGAAAGAAAAGGTATTAATACGATCGTTACTTTACGGATAGTACACCGAGGTAAAGTCGTTACGTCGAGACAACAGAGAAATCCCATCGAATGTTCGCACGTACCGGGTGCGTTCCGACAGGTTTTGGTGGCTAATTTCATTGCATCGTGGAAAGAAGAAAGTCGAGAGGAAGAAAATATGAAGCAGGGGAGGGACGGACGATCGGTTGCTCCGAAAAGATGCGAGCGGCACGTGAGGCTAAGTCATGCTTGTGCTCGTGCGTGATAGGTATGTGCGTGTGCTTGTGCGTTGCTAACGTTGGGGTCGGAGGTTAAGCGGCGTGATTGAGTCTTGCTTACAAGGAGCCGCCCTTCGTTGCTGCTCCTCTCTCCGGCCTACCTCCTCGTGGGGAAGGAAACCATAATGCAATTTAAGCCATAATACTTGACTTTAAATTGAAAAGATTGGCCGCGGGGGATGCGAGGGAGCCGGAGTCTCGCGAGTCGGCGGTGCTGATGTTGCGGTTGGCGATGATGGTCAACCAACAGCGGGGGTGGAGGAGGACATGGATTTTGCTCGTTACGCGATGATGCCGCCCTTTCTTCCCTCTCTTCCCTCTCTTATTCTCGTTATCCTCTTCCACCTGTGTCGAAAAGCCAAACTTTTCCACTGTCCGTCTATCTATCTATCCTTCGAGATATTGCGAGCTATAGAATATTTAAGAAAGCGAGGATAACGTTGACTTAATCAAGAAGGTTGAACGCGATGTCGGTCCGGCGTCATTTCAAACTCGAAATAACTTTGCGAGGTTGGTATTGGAGCGAAGCAGAGAGCAGAGGTTCTTCCGTAGACTCCTACAGCTATATCGTAATCCTTTAGAAATGCTTTAGAAATAAGACGAACAATTTTGGCAGGATAGGAAAGGAAAAGTCATTTTCCCAATTGGCGAGGTTCGACGAAGCAAGAGGTTCCACTGACCAGTGGCCGGCCATCTGTCGGGCTGTTCGAGCACTGGCCTCTCCCTCGAGCAAACTCTAGCTTACATTTCCAATCAATAACCGATTGAACTAACCCCCCTCCCCATTCATCCACTAACGTCTACTCTACGTTTATTCTTGCCGTGATTTAAACGACAAAACGAAATATCCTAAAAATGCTCATTTCATTTGCCAAACCTAATTGTCAATTAATATATTACAATATTCTTATCCCAAAAAAAAAAAAAACAGCTAGATCTATTCACCTTTCCTGTTCTTCATATATTATGTTAATCAGGCGTATGTCTCAGGGTTTGTCATCGCTATGAAGAAGGATGCTACTAAACATGGAGAAGCGGTCAGGCGAGAGTAAATGGGGTGTAGAGGAGGGTGTAGAGGAGGGAGTAGGCGAGATGATAAATCAGATAGGTGGCAGCAGCTGGTTCTCGGGAAATTGCCTTCCCATTGTATCAGGACGTGTTATTTTGGAAAATCATCTCTCGGCTCTTTGCCTGCTAATTTCGGTGGGCCTTTTGCTCAAAATTACTACCTACTTCCTGGGTCGCGGAGCCGGCTAAGCTTACTCTCTCTCTCTCTCTCTCTCTCTCTCTCTCTCTCTCTCTCTCTCTCTCTCTCTCGTGCTCTTTCGCTCCGTAAGCCCCAACTCTGGAGGAGGCATATGGAATGCGGTTTACGTCGGGTGCTTCTTCTTTTCAGCTCGTTCGATGTGAAAATCGTTTTTGACGTTAATAACGAACCCCTCTTTCCATCATTTTTCCCGGTGTCGATGCGTTCATAATTTTCCATCTTTCGTTGATTCTAGTGGACCCTTTATTTAAAATACAACTCCGCACGACGCGGCCCTTTTTAAAAATTCGAGAAAAAAAAATATCTCTTCCCTCCAATTTAACCGCATATCAATGATGCCGCAACTAATGACTATTGATTTTTTAATAGGACTCTCGGGAGATCCAAAACGGAATATTGAAAGAACTTATTTTTAAACTTCAAAGTAAGCCGCTCGTTAGAATATAAATACGTTTAAATATTAATGAGAAATTGCTTCTACTCTCGGAAAAAAATCTATCATTTTTTGTATAATTCAGACGGACAGAAAGTAAATACGCTTTTCGCAAGGTTTCGATTCCAGAGATAACCCGCGTTGTAAAATATTTTAAATAAATTCTTTTGAATTCTCATCTACAGTGGGCATAAATCGAAAACGTGCCTAAGAACGTAATGAAAGTCTTACAGTGTTATTTAGGGACTTTTTCTAACGGACCCAATAGAACCTTCAATTAGCATGTCAAAACACTTTTTACTTTTCCTTGAAAATCCTACTTTTAAGCAAAAGTTGAAATCTTTTGCCGACCTTACCTGCTTCCAGTAAAATGTTGTCGATACATATTACAATTGAGAACAATTACAATTGATAATTCATTGACGAATGTGGGAGGGTAAAAGAGGATGGACGCGAGCTGTATCGTTACGAATCGGAAGAACGAAATCATGAATGTCCTCTGCGATTCACATTTTCGAGTATGTCCATTTTCCCTTTTCATAGTCGCCCGCAGTTTTGCTACCATCGAAGGTGACGCTTTATAAATGCTAGCCAACAATAATGGCTACTGACCAGCGACCATCCCTGAATATTCTATACCAAGCGATGATTCAATTCGACAATGGAAGATCCCCCACTTTCCCCCTTTTTCCCTATTACACACTGGTCAAATGCACTGCTGCGAGGGAGAAATCGAAAGAGAGAGAGAAAAAGAGGGTGAGATAGTGCTTGCAAAATAGGGGCGCCGGGTGACCCCTAACCTTCCTCTATCGGAAAGCGTGGGTGGGGTCACAGGGCACTTTTCAAAGTGGATACGAGAACGTTGTCCTCGCCTGCTCCCTATTCTTCAAATTCGCCTGATTTTACCGTCGATCTAGACCAGGGGATCTCAGTTTTCAAAGCCACGAAAGAACTCGTAGGATGAAAATCTTCAACGTAAATATATGAATTAAGTATACGTTCCTCTCTATAACCCATATCGTTCTAATTATCTAGATAGATACTGCAATGAAATGCGATTACCGATGTGTTTTAGATCAAAACTATTTTTATATAAGTAATACACTCTTAGACTAATGTAAGTTCGATTAAAAATATAGTCGACATTCTTTTCAAATGTATCAAATGTATGTATAAATGGCGTTGTTAATCTGTTAAAGACTTTATAAGTAAAGTGACCTTCGATATCTTTCCATTAGTACTCGAGAATTACTACGTAACGTTATTAACAGCGAAACTATACACGTATGCTAAAGATATATATGACTTTGACGATGTAAATACGTTAGAGGAGCAATCAAAGCTTTGAAAAATTCTTCTAACGTGAAAGAATCGAAACGATCTATCACCAAACGATCGCCGTGCAAGATTGGAACAGACTGTAGCAAAATGAGACGAGGCCGGCTGCGGCTGTCTCCTTGTTTGTACAATCCGCTCTCTTTCCGACCCTATCTCTTGTCGCTCTTACACATTTTGTGCACACGCGCCTCTTTGTTTGCCTCCTCGTTCTTTCCATGATTTCGGCCGAGCGTGTGTGCGTGCGTGTGCGCGCGTCTGTGTGTGTGTGTATACCTGCATGCATACGAGTATTTCCGTATTTCATCTATTTCCATTTCCTCTCTTTCTTCTCTTTCGGAAATACAATATTATAATCGTTTACGTAATTTATAAAATTGAATAAATGATTTAGAAATAGACCTAACTAAAATAGATTAAAATTTTAATGGAAGGAGAAAAGCCTGCATGGTATCCCGCTACCGATTGCAACTACGTAATAATTAAGCCAATTAACTAATTAACCGAATGAGGTAGCTGACGTTTAAATCGATCCGGGTGCAAAAAGTAATTGGATCTTAGTTTCTACGTGTGATCAATTCGATCTTAATCAACCAATCGACGTCTATGATCGCTATTGTGATATATACTGGTAAATGAATAACAACATGCGGGTAATTCGTTTTAAATAAATTCTAATCAATTCTAATTAACGATAAGTGAAAGTTCTCTTCTTCAAATATATCACTTGAAAACGATAAATTCTCAAAAACGTCAACAGATATTTTCATTCGAGGGAGAAACGTAGTAAAAAAGTAACAGAATATTTGTATAGTTTTCTCATTTCTTAAGGTACAAATATTTCTATATAATGGATACCTTTATTTAGATTTTTTGTCTTCACTTTTTATTTCCTTTTTCCCTTTTTTTTTTCCTTTTTTATTACTTTTTTTTACGACTAGATGGCTTTTACAACTACGGGAAGGTTTTACAATTTTTTATGTTCTGCTTGGATTGTTTCTTTCTGTTCCTGTCCGATCCGTTTCCTTTTTATTTTTTTATTTCGTTTTTTTTTACGCGGATACAGCATGAACACAAAGAATTAGGACCAAAAGCGACGAAAATATTTATTAGCGTTTACGGCTATATTATTCTAGCTTTCAACGTGTAACAATCCTGAATATTCTGTTTAAGAAAAATCAACAAAAACTTCTACCGCGCAACTTTCCAACTTAACGTTTTCCTTTGAGTTGCTAACAATTCTCTTAAATTATAAATACGATAGTTCCTTTTTTTTTCTCGATAAGTTTTACGCATAACTCTGACAAAGACACGAAACATTTTTTCTTTTATTCGTAAGATTGCATTTACAAAATACCCTTAGGTGAAAGTTTCTCTTGATGCCTAAATTTGCTCATGACAATGTCTTTTATAATATAATAAATCAATCAAGGGATCAGGTATTTTTTATCCTGAACATTTTTTTATCCGGATTCTGTTACAACATTTTCTAGTATACGAATATTAAAGGGAAAGTTAAAATCAGATGTTATTTCATTTGAAATGTATTATGTAACAAATCTTTGAAATTATGTAGACAAAATTTATATCAATATCAATTGGATGCAGTGATTGCACCCTTTTAGTATAGTTGACGACTAAGATTCGTCATGAATTTATAAGATAACCAGAGTAATCTATTATTCAAATTGAAACTATATTAATTAATAAGTATGTACATTTTTGTTCATTTTAATAATCTTTTACGTAAAACTTGAAAAACACAAAAAATATTTAATAAATATGATTTGAAATATATCGAAATCTAAAGAGTTTCAACTTTGCTAAAATTAAATAGTAGGTGTCTTCGTGTTTTCAGGATGTTCCATAAATGCATGTTAATACTTCAGAGTAATAATCTTTTACGTAAAACTTGAAAAACACAAAAAATATCTAATAAATTTGATTTGAAATATATCGAAATCTAAAGGGTTTCAACTTTGCTAAAATTAAATAGTAGGTGCTTTCTTATTTTCAGGGTGTTCCATAAATGCATGTTAATACTTCAGAGTAATAATCTTTTACGTAAAACTTGGAAAACACAAAAAAATATTTAATAAATATGATTTGAAATATATCGAAATCTAAAGAGACTTAACTTTCAACTTTGCTAAAATTAAATAGTCGTGTTTTCAGGATGTTCCATAAATGCATGTTAATACTTCAGAGTAATAATCTTTTACGTAAAACTTGAAAAACACAAAAAATATCTAATAAATTTGATTTGAAATATATCGAAATCTAAAGGGTTTCAACTTTGCTAAAATTAAATAGTAGGTGCTTTCTTATTTTCAGGGTGTTCCATAAATGCATGTTAATACTTCAGAGTAATAATCTTTTACGTAAAACTTGGAAAACACAAAAAATATTTAATAAATATGATTTGAAATATATCGAAATCTAAAGAGACTTAACTTTCAACTTTGCTAAAATTAAATAGTAGGTGCCTTCGTGTTTTCAGGGTGTTCAATAAATGCATGTTAATACTTCAGAGTAATAATCTTTTATGTAAAACTTGAAAAACACAAAAAATATCTAATAAATTTGATTTGAAATATATCGAAATCTAAAGGGATTAATGTCTTAACTTTCAACTTTGCTAAAATTAAATAGTAGGTGCCTTCGTGTTTTCAGGGTGTTCCATAAATGCATGTTAATACTTCAGAGTAATAATCTTTTATGTAAAACTTGAAAAACACAAAAAATATCTAATAAATTTGATTTGAAATATATCGAAATCTAAAGGGTTTCAACTTTGCTAAAATTAAATAGTAGGTGTCTTCGTGTTTTCAGGGTGTTCCATAAATGCATGTTAATACTTCAGAGTAATAATCTTTTACATAAAACTTAAAAAACACAATAAATATTTAATAAATTTGATTTGAAATATATCGAAATCTAAATAGATTAATGTCTTAACTTTCAACTTTGCTAAAATTAAATAGTAGATGCCTTCGTGTTTTCAAGGTGTTCCATAAATGCATGTTAATACTTCAGAGTAACAATCTTTTACGTAAAACTTGAAAAACACAAAAAATATCTAATAAATTTGATTTGAAATATATCGAAATCTAAAGGGACTTAACTTTCAACTTTGCTAAAATTAAATAGTAAGTGCCTTCGTGTTTTCAGGGTGTTCCATAAATGCATGTTAATACTTCAGAGTAATAATGTTTTACGTAAAACTTGAAAAACATAAAAAATATCTAATAAATTTGATTTGAAATATATCGAAATCTAAAGGGATTAATGTCTTAACTTTCAACTTTGCTAAAATTAATAGTCGTGTTTTCAGGGTGTTCCATAAATGCATGTTAATACTTCAGAGTAATAATCTCTTACGTAAAACTTGAAAAACACAAAAAATATCTAATAAATTTGATTTGAAATTTATCGAAATCTAAAGGGTTTCAACTTTGCTAAAATTAAATAGTAGGTGCCTTCTTGTTTTCAGGGTGTTCCATAAATGCATATTAATACTTCAGAGAATTTATATTTGCACGCTACATCGAGTCAAAAATGTATTATTTTCATGTTTTTCATTTTTAAAATGATCTCTTTTCATAATATAAGTTCGTATGATTTAATCTGATAGTTTTGTCGCGGAGTGTAAAATTAAAAGCACGCATCAGGCAAACGCGATATCGAATGATATAGAAAGAGAAGTGTTTCTATAATTCAGTACGGTACCTATCGAAACGGCGTTCGGTCAGGATCGAGGATCAGGGATGGATAATATATGTACCCTCGGATGTAGGAGTGGGAAAAGGAGGGATGAAGATGCACAGTGGATTTCTCACTTTTTCTCACGTTTCTTCTCCCTCTCTCTCACACACACACAGACACAGGCTAGTTCTCTCTCTTCCTCAAGCGCTTTCCGTCTTTCTCATAGCTCTGCGGGGGTGAACTGTTCAAGCAAGCTGAGGAAGAGCGTGGCTGACCACCAGTCCTTCGCTTACCTATAGACGAGTCGCATCTAGCAAGCTAACTTGACTTACTTACTTCACGATATAACTATTCCTATCAATGTGTTAAAAAAAATCAGCAATATCTTCAAAGTTTTAAAATTAAATTCATTCATTCAAATGAGATACATTCTCAATATTAAACGAGAAAGTTAAAAGTGATCATGTTAAAGTTTATATAAAAGTGTTAAAACTATGGATTCTCAAAATATTATGTTTTGTTAGTACCTCGATGTATACTAAACGAAGATACCCAGTTCATTTGAGTTTTAGTTACGTGTTGTTTATGTTATTCAGTACTGTGAAACTTACGAGAAGATATAACTCGATATATATTAATTAAGAGAGAAAGTTTCGGTTATATAGTTTTTACATTGTTCAATATTGTGAAATTTACAAAAAAGTGTGATTCGATTCTACTGTACAAGTGTGTTTTTAAACACCAATTTTTATCCAAAGATATATTGTTGTTATTTTAAAGAAGAAATATTATGGTTATCGGAAATGTTAATTTTCGGAAGAAGAAGATGCGCGATGACACCAAACCTGAGTTTCGAATGCGTAAGTTTTTATAAAAATTCAATACTTCAAATATATTGATTATTATTTCCTGTCGGATTGTATGTATATGATTGTATTTATCTTGAGTTAAACTATTTTATATTCTTATATTTACGCCTGGCATACCATGACCGATACTACCAGCATAGATAAAAGAAACCAGGTTCCCGCATGAACCCACGTGTTATTATAAATGATGATCATTACTTGAGTTACGATGAATACTTATTTTTGGGTATCTACAGGGTATAACCCTAGTATCGCATGATAACGGTTTTCATTTCTTACACTCAAGTTATAAATAAAATATTCACATTCGTCTAATTCACGTGGGTATAATATTACAAATGTTTATTAATCGCACGACACTCCATAGATTAAAAAGAAATATATAAATGAAAAAAAAAAGTCATGAGATCGATTTAAAAAGGAAGACAATTCTGTTACTGGTTGTGATTTCCAATGCAAAACCAACCCCCTTGCTGTGATTAGGCGAGCCTATAGCGATTGGGGTTGCCTTTAGATCGAAATAGAAGACCTCGCCATTTTAAACTCCACCCTCCGTGCTTTCAATAGCTAACAACCCTACTCGGTCTACCCGGTGCAGATAATCTGTAGATGCACTCGAATTCTTCGTTCTTCCTGTATAAAATATTATGTTTTAAAATACGAAATACAATGTAAAACACGGATCTCGTTGAAAAACACGTGATGTATAATCTCATATACGAAGATCAAATTAGTTTGATATTAATATCATAGTATTCATATTTTTAATGATCGAAAACAAAAAGTGAAATCTTCGAAGGTCTCGCTTATTCTTAAAATTAAACAATATAGTTCGAGAAAGAAAATGTTTTGCATACGAATAGTATCGTATAATTCATGAATTTTAATGAAATATTAGCAAGCACTTGTAGTGTTTCCTTCATGAAGCTTACAATGATAGTTTAAGAGGATTATACCTAGATAGGTCGAATGTCAGTTGGGCTGACGCATTATCAACGGATTTCTCGTGCACCCATCGATTGATTTCCAAAAATAGATTGTAAAAATTCTAAACGGGTAGATGAATTTTATTCAGCGATCAGCGAATAAATTTGTTTAAATAAGAATATTTCCGTTGCATTCAAAAAATCGGATGACTAAAGTAAAAAAAGGAACGCGTTGAAGCGAACATATTCATAAGCGGAGCGCGAAACCGGCTTGTTCTCTTCCTTCGATGCAATACTCAGAGAAAGGCTTACCGCGATCTTGGGAGGGCAGCTTATCGGATCGTTATCGTTCGATCTGACCGCGTTCCTGGCCTCTGTACCGGTCACGATCGCGGCCCTACGAGCACCCTCTTCTCCCTCTGGGCCTTACTTACTTACTTACTTACTTACTTCCTACACGGCAGCTTAATTAAGCGTTATGAGTTGAACTCCTCGTTAACGAAAGCCTGCATTCGTTCCTTGGTTACACGTGAACGCGTTTTTATAGCACCGATAGATTTAAAGTACACGTAAAGTAGTAGTGTTTGCACGCTTGTGAACCGAAACACTTATTTTTCTAAAGTGTTCGTTAAATTGCACCAAAGCTATCTTACTTAAAGGAACTTATCTTCTCTCTCTCTCTCTCACTCTCTTTCCTTGTCTTCCTTCTATGGTTCCTGGTCTTATCTCCAGTCGTGCGTTGGAAATAATATTTCTTTTCCGATCGTCGCAAGCAAGCAAGCAAGCAAGCAAGATGACGCTGAAATAAATTAATTACATCTCTGACAGAGTTACCATCTAATTCGATTTCATACAATTTAGCTGTTCCTTTCGAACTGATGTGTTTCAAAGCCGCTCTCTCTTTCTCTCTCTCTCTTTCTTTCTTTCTTTCTTTCTTTCTTTCTCTCACTTTCCTATTTCACGTCGAGTTATTATCGATATTTGTACGCTACGATTATTATCGACAAAGTCAACCATTCTTACATTCTTTCCATTTTCTTTTTCTCTCAAAAGTTTCAAGTATTTCACGATTAAATTCAACACAATTGTTCATGAAGCAAATCGCTGTAATGTTATAGCGTTCTCAAACTTACGTGTGCATTAATTTTTGGGGGTTATACGCAGTTAGAATTTAAAAAAAATCGATTTTTTTTTTGAATTTTCGGAATGTACATATATTTAAGTATATTCTCTGAAATTTTCAAATCGATCCGGCAAATATTCTTCACTTCGTGTAAGCTGCAAACAACAATTTTGAACTATGTGTAAACGTCTCTTTGAAACATTAAACGCGTTTTTCTCAAAACGGTATTTTCAAAGTCGGTGATCTCGATTTCTCAGAAATAACTCAACCGATTGATCTTATATTTTTACACAATATTCTTAGATATATTCCTCGGGTATTGAAGGGAGGAATAAGATTTAAAACAATTATTACTATTTTTTGTTTTACAATTTACAGCCAGAAAATTTCAGTCAAAAACGAAACATTTTTTTCAGATAGACGCCATTTTGTCAAAAATCAAAATTTGTAATATTCCACCCGGTTAATACCTGCATTAATCTATCCTTTAAAAGAATCCACCAGCCACGCAACTGCGTATAACCCCTTAATAAACTTTTCGATTATCCATATCTCTTTGACCCCCGAAATGTTTGCTAAAGAAAAACAAAAGTTGAACAGCGCTGCATACGCGTGATACATTTGAAAAATGTCAATAAAGTATATCAAAGTATTCAACGTTCGAAGCTTGAGCTTTAATTCTATTTATCGTTTCGTAAAAGAATAGAAAAAGAATCGTTGACCTCGTTTTCCTCTCGAATCTACGCGAAAAGCGTATAATAAAAGTATATTTAATTGTCATGTAAGAAAAGATGTAAGAAATATGAAAAGAAACTTTTAATAGAATCGATTGAAAGAAGGTAGATATATACTTCGTTTAAAGACCGATCTTCCGTATCTCTTTCGCCATATTACTCGGTCTGCTTCGCGGTACATACACACAGAGACATGAAATCGTGTCGGGTCTGCCAGAAGCACTCTCATTGGATATAATATATCGTCCGGATTAACGGGGCCCTCTTATTGTTTTCCACTCTTGCGAGGAGTTGCACTCTCCTTCCTCCCCCATCCTCCCCCTTCCATCTCTTTCTCTCATTCTTTTAGTCGCCATCCAGGCGCTCCTTTCCTTTCCTCTTTTCCTCCCTTCAGGAACGAACACGGCAGCCACGTTCGCCCTTAGTTATAACTTAATTACAAGAAAAGCTGCTCGCGCGGCAATGGCGGAGTTCCGCTTCGAAGCGATATATATTAGATTTTCCGTCATTAGAAACTTCTTGCCCCGGGAAATTATATCCGCGAGCAAAGCTGAAGAAAAAGAACGGGGAGGGGGGGCTGGACTGGAAGTGGGAGTGGGAGTGGGAGTGGCGTATCCAAGCCGATATTCGATTTCTTTTCCTATCGGAAGACTTCATATTCGTTTACTCGCTCGCGTCGAAACAATTAATAATAAATATTTCTTTATCGAAACATTGAAATTTGAAATTGCCATTGAAAAAACTCGAACTTGGGAATATGGATAAAATGGGAAATAATGTGGAACGATAGCCACCGATAAAAAGTACACTCGCAATAGTTGAAAATGAAATTGAAGATGTTAATTGCCGACAAACCGCACTAATTATCGCGTCATTACGAGTAGCATAGCTGTTGGGTGTAGAGCAGAGGAGAACACACAGGATCTCCCGCATATCGCCCTTAATAGTCAGGACTACGAGAAGGCTAACATGATGTGTGATGGTAGCGCGAGCATCGGCGGTAGTTATTGTGCCAATTAAGACGAAATTCTGTCGTTAGATTATTTTTAAATGGATTATACGACGCGACTCTAACGCATTTGCATTTCGATGAATATTTCATTTTCATAGTTGTTCTCGTGTGCGAAAACGTTTTATGCAGAGCTCATGCGAGCGATAAAAACGACCAGTGCCTATTAATTAATCGCTCGAACGAGCACGATTAATCTGCGACGGAATGGATCACGCAACGACGCTTTGCTCGTATAATGAAACACGACGACAATAATGTCGCGATAATGCCGTCTCTCGTCCGTCCGTCCTTCTTCGATTCTTCTATCTTACTATTTTGCATGTTTCTCCCTCGTAACGTCGATTTCAGTAATCGATTTCAGAAATCGATTTCGCGCGGGAAAAGATACGATCGAAACAACGCATTAACCGCATACCTTTTATGAAAATTTTCATCGTGAACGCGTTAGTACGTTTTTACACGAGAGAAATGAAACAACTCCTTCTTTGTAACGCTAAGTACTTCCTACTAATTCATTTAGCAGTACTTTGATGATGACCTAATCGGTAATTAGATCAATGATCGGGATATGGTTAATTCGCTTTACTACTCCTGACTAAAACGAATAGAAGAATTTATTAATCTTCGCGTGGGAGAGATAATGGCGAAAAGAAGGAACATTCTTTTTTTTACTTTTGTCTTCTTTTTCTTTTTTGTTTTTGAAGATTATACTTCTTTTGGCGCGTTTGGGAAAATGTGATGGGAGTGAGATTTTTTTCCGAGTGACACCATGAAGTTTGTCGGTATTTACGGCATGAAGTTGTCTTCTCTTCTTCTTCAACTTTTTTTTTCTCAAGCGGGTCACCCATCCAAGTACTAATCGTACTCAGCGCTGCTTGACTTTTATGATCGAGCGGGAATTAGTGCTGTCACCGCGCCATTACCGTTGTCGCATAAAGTAATTCGATTTTTGATATTTTTTTTTTATTCTTTCTTATATCGATCGATTGAAAATAATATGTTTCCTTTCTTTTTTCTGTTAAATAAATAAATAATAATAATTAGTAGCTTATCTTCTCATACTTCCAATCCTCCCCCTTTTTACCTGGTCACACTATATATATATATTTATAAAATTAAATAAATAAATAAATGAATAAAAATATAATAACAAAAGAAAAATAATCGGTTTACATTAGCGAATATTATCGATCATCAAGCAGAAAGGGGGGAACAGGTTTCTTTATCAATTTATATTCTATGTAAAAAGAAAATTAATAATAATAATAATATAATAATAATAACATTGATTAAAAAATAAACAAGGAAAATTAAAAAGTAACAAGGAAAATTATTAATGATAATAATAATAATTATTATTATTTTCTTTTTTAAAGTTATTTTTGAGGTTATTGAGGTTATGTTCGTTTTGGTACGCCAAAGAAGTATAACTTCTTACGTGCGTACATAAGTACACACACTAGTTTTTTTTAATTCTTTTTATTCTTTCTTATATATATAATATATCGATCGATTGAAAATATGTTTCCTTTCTTTTTTTTTTAAAAGTTATTTTTGAGGTTATTGAGGTTATATTCGTTTTGGTACGCCAAAGAAGTATAACTTCTTACGTGCGTAAATAATTACACACATCAGTTTTTTTTATCATAGAATATCAGTACTCAAGTTTAACGAAGAACATTCATTTCAGTAAATATCGTGAGCGTTAATTTAAAAGTCGTTAATCACAATTCGAGATAATTTTACGTGTCTTCTCGATGCATATCACTTGGATTCTTTGTACGTTAATTCGAGCGAGGAATTATTGATACTCCGATCCGTCTCGTCATCGTTCTTCTGTACGAGAACAACGCGTCGTCTACTCGATTGCACCCAGCCGAGACGTTTCTTTAACGAATAAGTCGACTCCATTACGTCGCCGCGTGGAACATTCGCATTCGTTCGCTTTCCCTCGCAAACATTTCTTTTACTTTTTCTCGCTGCTTCCTCCCCGTTCTATGCTCAAGGCACAAATTCATCCAAGCCCATTCTCGAAGAAAAGCTAAACCACCCCCACGAGTTTAACCGCGTGCGACCATCTACCAACGAACACATTAATGGCCCCTCGTTTTTGTCTACGTGCAACAAACGCCTGTACACCGACGACGACGATTTTGTACCTGCGCAATTTCACGGTAATTCGAAAGAAAAGCTAGTAATAACGTGCCATGTTTCCTTTTGCCGTATTTTCCCCGGCCTTCTCCCCGCTCTCCCTCTGTCTCAACGATATAATTCGAATTGTATATTTTTGATAATACAGTCTTGAACTAACATAATTCCGTTTGAGACGTTTCTTTCGAAATCTAGTTTTAAATCTATGAAAAACATTAATTGCAACGAATAACGAAGTATTACATTTAACAGCTTGTTCGATTTTTTTTTTTTTGGAAAACAAGACAACGCGATATTTTCTACTGCGATGTAAAAAAAAAGTAGAAAAAGCAATAAAGGCGTGACGAGGGAGGGATGTCGGTGCATCGATAGAACGGCACGCGACTCTCAACCCTTTTATTATCATTGCTTTATTCTCTCTAAACCATTCTTTCCATCTCTCCTATCTAATAAATATTATATATTCGGCGTGTATTTCCTTCACCTCTGGAAAAGGGCGGGACGATCACCCTCTCTTCTCAACGCGTTATTTTTCTCATTCCCTCCTCCCCTTCGTTCGAATCACCATCGACGACGAGCAATTATTTTGAAATCCATCAGTTTCACCGACGGATTAAGCGTCGTTCGAGAACGATTAACACCCTAAAAATGATCGATCGATCGATCGAACGATCATCCTTGTCCTTTCTCTCGCAAACGCACGTGTGCAACGCGTATAATCCTTAATTGGGGTAGTAGTAACTCTTCTTTATTTTTTCATTTCGACGCGATCATTATAACACTATTCGATGATCGTTAGAAATAATTCATTAGACTGCTGTCCTTAAAAATAATGAATTTTCCGGCGTTGAGGGTGGTAAATAAATAAGTTTTTAGCTCTGTATTCAATCAATGAGCAAAAAGATGCGCAATGAGAAAAAAGATTGCGTTCTCTCCCTCTTTCTTTCAGCTTCCATCGGTTCTTCCTTTGCGCAAGCAACGGTCGCTATGGAAACGGAAGATCAAGCGAGTACAAGGGGGTTGGTGGAGGTGGCTTGATTTCTTCGTGATAATGGTCGCCATTATCGCACTATCCAATCGTATTCAACTTCTCTGTCTCCTCCTACAATTCTATTTTCTTTCCTATTACTTATTATATCCAAAAGTGGAAAGGAATATCCTTCTACCTTGAAAAAACAATCACTTATTACAATGGCGTTCAAGGCTTTCATTGGGAAACAAATATTTTGCTCTCTTTTATCTTCTCCTATTTAATTTAGAAATCTTTCCGAGTATTTCTCCGACAGAGAAAAATCTCTATTCGGAATTATTATGAATTAAACGTTGGGTAATAATAGATAGACTTATATATAATATTTACAAGGTAAAATCGGAAAGGTAAGAATTTTCAAATAAATGCCGAGAGTGCGCGCTCGACAAGTCCGAGCAAAGAGTATTCTTTTTCCATGATTTCGTCTCATCACTATTCACACGCCTTTCTAAGGGCTATGTACAAGTACTGCGTACAACCCCTATAGCGGATGATCTTTCTAAACTACGAGTCGTAGGAGAAACGTGCTCTCAAGTTCAGCGATAGAGGGTGTTGCATACATACGAGTAAGAAGCGTTTCCTCAAAAATTGATGCGCGGTCTGGCTCGCAGCCACGAAAACTAGATACCGTATCCAGATGCCGCATCTCGTATTCATGGTGGACCGAAAAAGTGGGCTGAGAATAAGGAATACAGTTGAGAAGCCAACATGAATTCGCCCCTTCCCTATATATAATATATCGACGCTTCGAAGCAGATTGCCAAAATGATATACATATAACAATGTGCCGAACGATGCTCCGAGTATCGTGAAAGAAAGCGTGGCAGGCACCTTGCAGGATGGTTAAAATACCACAAAGCCTTCCCCAAATGTCAGCATTAATATTTTATCTAGTTCTTTTGGCGCAGCCCAATGGTAGTAGCAACTCGAACGTTTCTATGCTTATTACGCTTATTGTTATCGAGGCCGATAGAACTATTGAAATATTAAAATCCGCTTTTCCGTTCTTTCTAAGCTCCGATCGAGCATGTTTTTATAGGCGAATTCTTTTCTATCGACGAATCAATAACAAGTATTCCGATGGTAGCTTTTGTTTTTCCTACTTTTCATATTTCCCGATATTTTTCGATATGATCGAGGAGGAAGAAGAGTTTCGATCGAAGAAGATCGTAATCGGAAAATAATGACGGGGCTGGCACGCTCTCTCATCTTTCGTGCTAACTCGGTAGGTGTAGCTATCCTCGTCTCGACGCGAGCACGGTAAAGCACCTGTCCGTAGTACTCGAGTTGTAGTATCCGTACAGGTGCCTCCTTAACGTACCTGGTGAATGGCCTGTCTCTCTCCTCTTACTACTAGTTTGTACGTGCACGAAAAAGATTCGGTCGGTCGGTCGGTCGCTCGCTCGCACAAAGCTCGCATCGATGACCTTTATGAATACCGAGGAGCACGTGCTGCCAACGATAGACACGCGATTGCCGGACTGACAGAAAGCGATCCTTCCGAATTAATGAGTCATATCGACGAGACTGCAATACGTTTGTAATTTCGTGGAATACTTCAGAATTAATGTGCGACCGATTCTTGGCCACGCGAAATATCCAATTCGTCGCGCAATTATAAAATCGATATCTATCTGTCTACAAAATAAAACTGGTGTACGCACGTATAAAGTTATACTTCTTTTGCGTACCAAAACAAATATAACCTCAATAACCTCAAAAATAACTTTTAAAAAAAAAAGAAATTTATTACATAAATTTTATATTTTTATATTTTTATTATTACATAAATTATGTACGCACGTAAGAAGTTATACTTCTTTTGGGTACCAAAACAAATATAACCTCAATAACCTCAATAACTTCAAAAATAACATTAAAAAAAAATAAAGAAAACATATTTTCAATCGATCGATATATTACATATATAAGAAAGAATACAAAACAAAAAAGAACAAAAGATATCAGTCCATACTAAATATAAGGGAGATATATCGAATTACTTGATGCGTCAACGGTCATGGCGCTGTGATAGCATTGGTTCCCGCTCGATCATTTAAGTCAAACAGCGCTGAGTACGATTAGTACTTGGATGGGTGACCCGCTTAAGAAAAAAAAAGTTGAAGCAGAAGAGAAGACGTCTTCATGCCGTAAATTTGAAAAATCGCTTTGCATCGTAAATACTGACAAACTTCGTGGTGTCGATTTTTCCATGCGCTCGGAAAAAAATCACACACTCCCATCACATTTTCCCGAACGCGCCAAAAGAAGTATAACTTCAAAAATTCCTTTCTTTGAAAAAATCAATCAAATGAACTTAATTCGAAATATCGTCTGTACGATTTTAGTTATCATTCCAGTTAGCGGAATTAAAAGCGTTTATAACGCGTTGGATTTGTTTATCCGAGATATCAGATAATGGGTTTAAATGACAGGTTCGTAGCAATAAATCGTCTCACTTCGTAACCGACCAAAAACGAACTCGAAGCCAAAGTTGAGCGAGAGAGGAAGGCGGACGGACGCGCGGACGGACGGGGACGCACGGCCGAATCGAATCGAATCGGTGGACGACGACGGAGGAGCGAGAAAAAAGGGGCATGTGCAAGTCGCAACTGTTTTATGACTCTCCAGAGAGGGGTGCTCCGCATTTATTTGCGATCGTATCTCTACAAAGTCCGTTGCGATATTTCAACATTTGCGCGCACCGAGTCGCGACCGAGTCGCGACCAGCTCGAAACATATTCATTTCTTTTCGATGGACGATGAACGACGGACGACGCATTTACCTTCTTAAATTGACAATGATCGCAAAATTGCCTTGGTCGGAGCGAACGGGAATGGCATAGGCCGAGGGAATCTACTCCTCATGTCAAGAATATTTGTAGTCCTGTTGGTCGTTGCAACAACGATGTCGTTGATATTCATTACGACGATTCTCCCGACGTTTCTCAGCACCCATGAATTATACACGACGATTTAATCATTTTTTTTCTTTCATCGAGTCCTCGGGGCGTTATTACACTTGCGTCTAATGTGCACCAGAAAAAGTCGGACGTTCGTCGGTCGCGAACTATAATTAGATAGATATACGCGCGCGAGGTCGTCGTTCATATTTAATGTAAGCGTGTGCCAGTTTCCAAAGACACAGTCCTTCGTTCAATAATGAAGCGATCGCATCAAGGATGTTACATTGTTCGCGTCGCCTTATTTCTCCTTTGGCGCAGTTACCTAAATGGAAAGACATTTCGTTATCGACACCGTACCCCCCCCATCCCCGTTTCTCTCTTTTATTCTATATCTATATATTTATCTGGCGTCCATTTGCGAGGGCTAAGAAACTCCTCTATCCACCGGTGTCCAGAAGAGCAGCGGAAAGGTGGGATTATCTGAATACTGTCGTTCCGGGACTGAGTTGCGGCACCCCAGGGTGTAGTAGGTGGCCGGCGGCCGCCCTTAGGGTCGGTCACCGGTGCTCCTCTAACGTATGGTGGTCATCTTCTCACCGAATTACCACCATCTTCTTTTTCCGAGAGCCGACGGTCTCTCCCTAAAAAAGGGTCCGTCAAATAGATTATTTGAATATCGACCGATCGAAGGACAATGGACGAGCGCTACCGTTCCTTTCCTCGATTGTATTCGTCGAAAGTATGAAAAACTATTTTTGACATAATTCTTACAGTTTTATCCGTATACCTTAATCAATCGCGGAAGTGGTGGAGAAGCGGCTGAAAACCAGTCCAGTTAGTGCAGATTTCGTGTAGACCGAGTTTCGCGAGATCGACGAACCAATGACGAATCAATCCTCGAGATAAAAGGAAGGAAAAAGAAATAAGCTTGGATGGTGGAGCTTTCTTTTCTAAAATCACGTTTTACTCGTCCTCGAGGTAACTCATAAATACTGATGCGCACGTGACTGTCGCGCGAGTCCTTTTCAAACGGGAAACCGTCAATTTGAAGGGGACTGGAGGGGGGAGCGAAAGGGAAAAGTTTCTTCGTCGAGTTTTAACGAAACTCGTTGCACTAACGAGAGCCCGTTGCACTTTTTGTTACAGCCAGCGATGCGCTCGGCCGAATCGATAAGGAGCCAGCCTCGCCGGAATCCATACAAGGTGAGTTTGTACCAAGAGTTTCATCGTCCGTCTGTCGTGTTCCTTTCCTTCTCGATAAGATTAACGTACGAAACGCGTTTAACCTTCGAATAGCCGGAACATAAATTTTCAAAACGAATAATGTGTGCTTTGCCTCGCCTCGCCTCGTCCTTCTTTTCTTACCTTTTCTTTTGATTTTCAAATGCACCAGGACAAGAACAATTTCCGATTAACTTTCTCATGCGCGTCTCCAAGTTGAAATTGTAAAAAGGAACAAACGCAAAAGAGAAACGTTTACTCCAACCACTACCTAATTTATGCGCTTGCGATCGAGTGCTGTTAGTCGCCCTACACTTTTTCCTCTTTCTATCCTTTCGTAAAGATAACAACTTCTTCGACTAATTCTTTTCCACGTAAATTATATCATAAAGACAATTACATTCACCGAGTACCGCCCTTAGACTTCTCGGAGCATTGTCATTTACCTCGAAGAATTCTTTCGCGGCGTATAACCGACCTTTTAACTTCGGACATTATCCTGGTCGCTCACGGCAAGCAAAGTCTGAGGAAGGTCGGTCGAATCGCTTGAATTTTTGTCAGCATCGTAAAACCGTGCTCTCGGATTTCGTGAAAATTCTCATCTTTTCGTCCATTATCGTCTTTACTATCTTTTTCTTCGGACACATAATTGACCCAAACCCTGACCATTCGTGGAACTTGTAAGCTCCTTTACAAATTTAACCAATTTAAATAACAAAATTCTCTCACGGACTTTTAATACATACAGACGTATAATATTAAATAGAAAAAAAGAAAACGGAATATAAAAAGGAGAAATAAAATAAGAGAAAATGTTAGGAGCGATGCTACGAATCAATCGTTGGATTTGAAGGAGACGATTGACGAAGAAAAAACAACGACGCGGAAACAAATGGATGAGCTTAACGCAGGTAAAAAGGTTTTCATCGGGGCAGGACGACTCTGGGAAAGTCTGAGAACCGGTCGGTCGTAAGCAGGGTATTCCTCGTTTCTGTTTTCTTAGTTCTTCTAACTTGCTAGGTATCTGCCTACGACGAAACGAACGAGACAAATGGAGAAACAAGAAAGTAATCAGCGTGCTCGAAAAGGCGCGTCGGTGGGGTGATGATGACGGTAACGGCGCAACGTTGAGGGGCGATGGGAAAAAAGAAAGAGAAAGAGAGAGAGAGAGAGAGAGAAGTAGTAGGTAGAAGAGATCATCTTGAACCTGTGTTTTACTTTATAGCATTTAGTCCGTTGTTTGTCTTATTGCTATTAGCCTCGGCCAATTAGTAATTTTATTTTTGATGTGGATTCCATGAATCGAGCTCGCTATGAACGCGCATACGAGAGAGAGAGAGAGAGAGAGAGAGAGTGCGAGCGAGGCCAAGCGAAAACGTTCACAGAAGAGAGAAAAGAGGAGAGGAAAGAAGTGGATAAGAGAGGAGGGAGATTAGGAGAACGGAGTAGGGGGCACGCAATACGCAGGATGCTCCGAAGGAGGGGGTATGTCATTAGGAGTCATTAATATCACGGGCCTCTGTAATTTGACACACTTCCGATCGCCTAGCGCCATCTCCGCTGCCACCCGCTCCATTTTTTTTTTCTTCGCTGTCCCATCCTTTTTTCTCTTTCCTTTCGCGAATAAGAACGTCAAGAGAGGTTGCTGAAACCATCGCGGTGAACGAAACTTCATCGTGAACGCGTCGTTGTGCCTGCGATATTCGTGTCATTTCGAATGGACCGACAGGGATTCTCAACCATTTGTTCTTTCGAAAGATTTCGAAAGATAAGATAAGTCTATACTTCTTTTTTTTCTTTTTTTATCGAGAGTTCTTATTCTCGCATAATCGTGTAAAACGCAATTAGATATTTCATGTATTTACTTTTATTAGGCAGAACGTTCGACGCTTTTGGCATAAATTTGCTCCCCACTTAATAGGTTAAAGTACTCATTTCCAAAGAAATTCGATATCGTTCTATCGTTTATCCACTTTCTTACATCAGCTCATTTTACTCTGACTATAATTAACGAGAAAAAAATACCAAGAAGATACTACCACATATGGGCGATAGCTGGCTGCTCGATCTTAGTAAATCAAAGTTGAATCGATCGACTCGTTGCAAAATCTCACGCTCTCTTAGTGAGTCAACCCATCGCAACGGATGCAGCCAAGATCGATATGATTTGCGGATGCTAATCGAATTGCTAATCCTTTATTCCTCGATCGTACAGGCACACCTGTTCGACCTATATGGTCACTCCAAAGATTCCTTTAACGCGAACTTCATGGAAGTCTTGGGTGTTGTGTGCCGCTTGAAACGAGCACGTATCTCATCATACTTTATAATATCTTTACAACGGCACCCTATTTCTAACAATAATCAATGTCACATAATAATAATTAAAAATCGATCGGAATCGCTAAGAAAAATCTTGCCGATTGTATCTTAGATTTTGATGAAGTACACACAACGCATGAATAATCCGTAATTTTCTTTTACCTTTACCACAACTTTACCGTTCACCTGTCGATCGTTATCCATTGAAATCGATATCATTATCTGGCACGTCGAACGCGATAATTTAATATATCGCGAATTCCTATTCTTTCCAGTATACGTAAACTGCTTTCACCGGCAAGGAACGTTACTATAATGTGGAGAGAAGTTAACGATAAAATCTACCTAGATAAAACTATTGATCGCAAATTAACAGCCTTTCGTATACTTGATCTGAATAGGAATTTCAGCCAATGTCCATAATAGTCAAATTAAAGGATTCATTTGAATCGAATGCGCTCATTTCAACGAGAAGAAAAACAAAACAAAACAATTGGATGAAATTATGAACGGAATAAAAAAGAAATTATCACATTTTTAGGAACAATTTTCCCATCGGGGCTTCTAGAAAGACATTTAAAATCGAATCAAATGGTCGAATTAGAAAAGAAGAAAAATCGGTCGATGAGAAATGATCGCTTTCACTTAGAATGCAAACGATCTTTACGATAAAGTCGTAAAAAGTCGGTTGGTTTGCCTGTAAAAAGGGTGCAAACCGATAATACGTCTTTCTGGTGACTTTGTTATTCAAATTTGGGAAGAAGGAGTGAGAACTAGAGACGAGGAGGTGTGACCATGGAAAACCGCTTTTGAATACCCAAGTGCTTTGAAACCCTCATACGGAAACCGAACTTCACGCTTCGAGGCTTTCGTCACGTCCAGTTTTTCGACTTACGATAAAAGCGTAAAAACTTGATTTTACAACGAACATTAATTTTTGTACGAGTCTTACGAAAAACCTATTAAAATGACTATAACGATTTATTATTTGTTTGCTCGAAAAAATGTGAAATACTTGCGAGTTTTATCAAATATTTTCAGTAAAGTGGTGGTCACTTTGTTATTCGAATCGAGGGTGACGATGCGAACTTCTCTCCTGAATGTTAAAAAGTCGTCGCTCAATCCCGATGCTTCTCTATCCGCTTTTCAATTCATGCCTCGGGTTTGAGAGGAAACGAAAGCAAAATTCAAATTTCGGAAAACGGCTTTTTCAGGGATTTTTAAGCATAGTTGCGGTTATCTTTCGCAAAATATCCTCTAAACGGAGAATATGCTTGATCTGTTCTGGATTTCTAAATTCAATTGAAAAATAAAGAAAAACAAAAGAAACGAAAATTAGGAAGAAATTAGGCTCTTCGTAAAATAAAAACGATTTGAAAAGAGAAAAAAAGCAAGAAAGAAACTCTGGCGCGTGAGAAGAACGGCGAATGAAAGAAAAGGAAGGAAGATATTCATGAAAATGGCAGAGCGATCGACGAGTGGGTGACGACGTCATTGTTGCTCGCTCCATAAAAGACTAGCAATTAGCAATTAAACCAATAACTCTGCAATTGGTGATTCCATTAATGGACTCGTCGTTCCCACAGAGGACGAACGTTTTTCACTGTTTTTCTTACCGATCTCCCGCTACCACCAAGTCGAGTACAATTACTCGATAAACGTGTATAATAAGAACTGACCTTTTTCTTTTCATTGATATCGCTTTCTTTATCAATTACCGTAAGCTCATTTTTATTCTCAATTCCATTAGATTAAGGGAAATAATAAAATAAGTATAACACTCGTACGTGAACGTATTTGAAAATTTCAAATGGAGTTAAAATTTCATTAGTTTCAATAAAATCGATTGACTTTTTTTTTGTACCCACGAAGAAGAGGGAAGGAAGGTCTGGAAAGAGGAAGGAAAAAATACCAACTCGAATCTTGCCACTCATCAGCCTGTTGCAGAGTTACTCCCTTAGAATCGGACTTGGTGGTCGCATAAAAAAAAAGCTGGAGGGTTGCACCCCTTAAGAGATAGCACGTATACGTACACGGACACTCGGTACAATTGCGTGCCGTCGAAGAACACGACGGTAATTGATTATAATAAGCGACGAGGAAGGAAGAATGAAACGACGAAAAAAGCTAACGACGAAGGGTGAACTAATCGATCTTATCGGAACTTGCTAAATATATATATATATAATAGCATTTTAATTTCCATTTAATTAATACATCTTGTTTCAACTTTAAATTTGATCTTTTATCAATGAAAAAAATGTATTTTCTATCGTAAAAGTGTATCTCCGCGTACTTTGAGAAAATGAAAGTAACAAATGTATCCTCCCATCGCTCAAGACTATCTGTATTAACGATAAAAAGACAAAGGAAGAAAACTTGCAGTAAAGAAAAATAATATGAAAGAGATTGATAGAGAAAGATAGACAAAAAAAAGTTGAAGAATGAAACGAAAGACGGACAGGAGTGTCGACGACGGCAGCGAGGGCGTTCGACAATTTATTGTCTTCATTTGGCCGCGTCCATATTTATTACGTCGTTACGAAACAATATGGCGCCTATTAAGCGAAATACTAGCTTTAACCCGCGTCCAATCGAATTAATATTGTGTCGTTGGTAATCTAACGTTACTCGTTCGTCTAATTCACAATGATATCTTCAATAATAAGCTTAATAAATATTGATCGTTTAATTAATGTAAAATCGTTGAGAGGGCCGTAAGAGACAATGCGTAGATTATCGTAGGTTCATTGGTACGCCCACTTTGAGCTATAGTTTAATTTATGATCTTTTCATTTTCTCTATCGCGAGGAAACACGACTTTCTTACGCGCGACTTTTCATTCGTTTAATTGCCAATCATACGAGCCAAAGAAATTGAATTTCCGAAGGAGTTTGGAGGAAAGTCATCTATCGGACGATCAATCGTTTTTCCTAACCTCGATAACCTCAAAAATAACTTCAAAAAAAAATTCGAAGAAAATAAATAACTTAAAAAAAAATAATAATAATAATATATATAAGAAAGAATAAAAAGAATAAAAAAATATAAAAATATAGATATCAGTCCACACTAAATAAAAGAGAGATATATCGAATAACTTTATGCGTCAACGGCCATGGCGCTGTGATAGCATTGGTTCCCGCTTGATTATTTAAGTCAAGCAGCTCTGAGTACGATTAGTACTTGGATGGGTGACCCGCTTAAGAAAAAAAAAGTTGAAGCAGAAGAGAAGACAACTTCATGCCGTAAATACCGACAAACTTCGTGGTGTCGTTCGGAAAAAAATCACACTCCCATCACATTTTCCCAAACGCGCCAAAAGAAGTATAACTTCAATAGACGAAAATGATGATGATGCGTATCGGAGCTATTTGCCATAAGAAAAGTGAAATTATCAATGAAATCAAAGATATAATCATTGGCTTGCAGCACGTAAGGGATATAACATTGATTCTTTTTAGCGAAAAATATGATGGAAGTTGGAAAGGGAAGGAGAGAGAGACCGCCGCGGCTCTCGTTATTCCCGCGTCTTTCCTCGAAGATCTTTTACGCTTCTGCAGAAACCCGATAACCTCGTCAGCTATTAAGCCAGAACCGTGCAGCTTCGTAAAAGGAAGGAAGGAACGAAGGGAGGGTAAAGGGCGAGAGTGGAGCCGGTAACAATGGAAGTAAAGGTCCGGACGCGTTTGCTCTAAGAGAAAGCAGGAGAAAAAGTGAGATAGAAAGAGAGAGAGAGAGAGATGACTCGATGTTCGGGAAAGAGAGAAAAAGGCGCTACTTGGCTGTTAGCTTCGTTGGATGATCGTCATCTTCTGAGAATGCAAGAAGCATCGATGCTGAGGTGAAGATATTTTCTCGACGGTTAAACGCGACCTTTCTTCTTTCTCTCTCTCTCTCTCTCTCTCTCTTTCTCTTCATCGTTATCCTCTTCGTTTCTCGAGAAATCTCCTTCGATCGCAATTATCGTATTTTATGACACTGATACCGAAATGTAACTTACAATCGCTATCGAACGATCGAATAAGGAGATATCGTCACTTTATGCACATCTATCCTTATCGTTGACCAATTTGATTATTGCCAAGAACGGATGACTGCGAGTTGAAACGTTGTTGAAACAAAAATAGGAAAAAACAAAACAAAGGGTTGAGAATTGCGGTGCGAAAGGAACAGCCGGCGGCTCAGATTCTACGTAATTGTTATTTTGTGGAGAAGCAAAGTCGTCGTTGTCATCGTTGTCGTCGTCTAGACGTCGGTAATTGTAGCGAAAGGACAAAGGACGAGACGTTATATTCTTTAAGAGAAGAGACTCGAATGATGATGGCTTATGACGCGGCGAACGCTTAAACCCTGGTCAAATGAAGAGATGCGCCGGGAATAATTAAAGTTATTAAATGGACCAATCTTCGATCGTCGCGGCTCGCTATAAAATTGATAATTGGTTTAATCGACCGTTTCGCTCGGAACTACACAAGGACCACCCTTAAGTTTAAAGCGTTAAACTTCCTAAGTAACCCGGACGAATCTCGACAAAACAATGGACAAAATACAGACATATATTTTGTTGTTGTTGTTGTTTGTAATTTTTGCAAAAGGGAGAAGAAGAAGAAAAAGCCGATGAAGAAAATCTCTGCGGAGGACCGATAAGCCTGAGGGTATTTCACACTTGGTCAACCCTTGTATCATGGAGGGCGCTAATGTAGCGTTATTTAACTCGGTTAGATGTCCTCTCCCTTTTTTGTGCTGGACGACCCAGGAAAAATCCAGGGGTGCTCGTCGTCCCGTGAAAACACCGCGAGGGCGGTGACACGCATAAAGTACCAACCAGTTTCGGTTTATGTTGTCTCAGGTGAAAATACAAAAATTCAAAATAATATTTAAATTCGCAGAGAGAGAACGGTGCCCCCCACCCCCGCCGTTTATTACTTGGATCAACTTTTATAATGCATTTAATCAATTATTCTTGTCGAAAAATATTATGGACACAAAATATCCCAGGAGAAAAAGATTCGCCAAATTTGAGCCACCTTTGTTGAGAAAATTTCAACGAGATTTATCTTTAAGAACATTTCGGAAAGATTCCATTTGTGAGAGATGGAATATCAAGGTTGGTTCGTAGCACGTGCCAGAAACCAATATCTGGCGAATGCGTTAAAGGAAGTCGCATACATCGAGGTCAGTACAGCGTGAAAATAGAATGTAAAGTGTTCCCAAGCACTCTCTTGTTCTGTACTGACCTCCGGGCCAGCCTACGGCGCATATATAAGGGGTGCTTTCTACGGGGGGTTGGTTTGACGTGTATGACGTGCCGTCCACGTGACCAGCTTACTAAACTGACAATCACTGCCCAAGACTACGCAGGACGAATCTTAAATATGGGATATTCAAATAATCTTGACGTTACGGTTCTACGAATCTTGGCTCTCTCTCTCCCTCTTTCTCCCCCTCTCTCCCTCCCTCGTTTCTCTTCTCGACGATTTTTCGAAGCGTGACGACTACCGAGATTATCGTAAAAAGCAAAATAACGCGTAGTCCTATTTTTGTAATATCAATAATAAGTCATTGGAAAAACTTCATATTTCAAATATAAATATATGAAAAAGCGATAGGTATATTTTTAATACAAAAAAATTGTAAATAATAAAATATTAAAAGTGAGTATATAAAAAATTTGCATGATTCAAAGAAAAATTTCAACGAACAAAAGAGTCCAATCGAACATACGAAGTGTCGATAGTGAACAGCATGCAAGTCTATCGTACCATACATCACTGCCAGCCGTAGAAGAAGAGGGCTTCCAATAACAAATACAGTCCGCGTGCGACTGTGGAAGTTGTAGAAGAAAACCTTCTCTTTTATATGCATAGCCTCATTTCCTTATCGGAAATTTACGGCGAACGCGGTGACTCGACTTTGCAATTTCCCATGGTGCTGCTGCATTCGATGTCGTATAAATATATCGTAGAAGAATTTTCTTCTAATCGAAAAAAAAAAGCAAGAGTCCGCTAGAGGCATCTGCGCGGATCGTTTTTCCTTTCGAAGCTGCGTTATGGATCTTTATGCGACACGTAGGTGGATATATTGCGTTCACCCTATAGGCACGTGCCAAACAACGAGGAAGGGAGGTTCCTAGTCGTACACATGGGTTTCATTATAACGGTAGCTATCGACAACTGCGTTGATGACTGCAATGATTCAACTGGTATCTCTCTTACAACTTCTTATGTCTATATCTACCTTAACACAGCTTCCAAATACTTTCCTTTTTATTTAGAATCCGATTTCGATCATTTTCTTCTCATTATTTTCAAATGAAACATTACTTTACTTTTTAAAACACATTTCATCGAACATCCTTGATGACTGCAATGATTCAACTGGTATCTCTCTTACAACTTCTTATGTCTACATCTACCTTAACACAGCTTCCAAATACTCTCCTTTTTATTTAGAATCCGATTTCGATCATTTTCTTCTCATCATATTCAAATGAAACATTACTTTACTTCTTTAAAACACATTTCATCGAGCATCCTTATTCGCACGCCATTTTTTAATGATACATCTGCCAAGGGAACGCTCCAATGCTATTGGGGAAATTCAAAAAGGGGGTGTAGCAAATATAATAGAAGATGGGCTTTAAAAAGCGAAGAGAATCAGGAAGAGGAGGAGACAAACGCGCGTGCCTAATACACCTATCTACATATGTAATATCCATATTTTTGCTAAGTATATAACATTTGATGTAGCTAACAATATTATTTCCCAGTTATACCATTTAAAAATAGTATATCTCGTTAGGAGTAATTTTGAAAATAGCGACAGTTCGTAAGGTTTGCAGTTCGCAGAGGATACGCTTAAACGCGTAA
Source organism: Polistes fuscatus (assembly GCF_010416935.1). Lineage (NCBI taxonomy): Eukaryota > Metazoa > Arthropoda > Insecta > Hymenoptera > Vespidae > Polistes > Polistes fuscatus. Next base: position 2,438,507 of record NW_025113102.1, read on the forward strand.
ACCACGGCTGGCTACACAAGCATAAGAAGTACGTATTCGTGTGCGCACGTAAGGATGAAAGAGAAAAGAAGAGGTGGGACACGTGCCTTCGGTAGCACGCGACTAACCTAACGGTTTTAGACTCACCCCACGGCACGCTCGAAAACCAGTCCACCCCTTCTCTTTCCCCCCCCCTCTCTCTCTCTCTCCCTCTCTCTCGTCAACATTTCGCGACGGCAACAGCGACAGCAAAAGCAACGACAAAAGCGACGGCAGAAGCAACGGCAGAAGCTTCTAACGCCACTGCAAAACACGCTGGAGGAAACACTGTTATTCTATTGGCTCGAATCCGTCCCCTTCGTTCTTTCCCCTTTCGATAGCACGCTTTCCTCGCCTGCAGCCTCCTCCCTCCTCTTTGACTTGGTAGAAACTGTACAAGCACACCCGGTATATCTTCCGGATAAAAGGTTTACCAGTTTAATTTGTTCCTGCCATTTTGTATACTGTTCTCTAACGCCGTTCTATTTAATCCTTAAAAGGTAGAGAGGATAGAAATTAAGAAAATAAATGAAAGGATCGAATTAAAAATTCATCCACGATTGTCTCGAATCGTCCAATCGAAGGATTTTTTTTTCTACCCCAATGCGACAACCGCAAATATAAAAATAACGGAGGAGTAAATTTGATGCTTGTCTGCATCGGTGATTAAGATCTTCGTGAGAGTTGAAACGATCCCAGAGAGAGACCTCTCAATCAAATGAGGCAAGACCTTAATAAAATCGTAAGTCGGTTGACAGGTGATGCGTACAGGACGGTTTAATACGAATGAATTCCTCCTCCTCCCCCGTTAGAGTTCGGAGTTGCTCGTATTGTTGTCGCCTTTACGTAAGTATACGAAAAGAAGGAGGACGACGCGAAGCGGCAGATGCCAACGAAGAAAGAACCAAAAAGGAAAGGAAAGGAAAAAAAAGTCTCGATGACACATTGTGAATATTTTTTACTAATACTATCTACTTTTGATTGAAAATATTTCAAGCCCGAACAAAGCTTTTCCACGAAGCTTATCATCTTCGCAAGTGAAAACGAAAACAAAGGAACTTTCTTGCCTACGAAGTTGTCTACATTTAACGCATTAACACCGTAGTATACCTCCCACGAGATAGGACAAAGAACTTCATTTCACACGAAAGAAGTTCATTTAACCGACCAGCAGAACCATGAATTATCCATCTCTTCTCTTACGCTAATTACTAAGGTAGATCCAATTACGGCTCGCGGAGAATCGCCGAGAAGAGCTCGAAGAATGCAAAGAAGAATGGCGAATGAAAAGCGGGCAAAAAGTGAACTATCTTCGGAGAGAAATAAGGAATATAGGAAGGAAGGAAGGAAGGAAGGAAGGAAGGAAATGGGAATGGAATGGGAATGGTGGAAGGAAGAGTGGTTAGAGAGAACGAAGGATGCAACCGCGAAATCGAGCCGAGCCGAGCCGAGCCTAGCCGTGAAAATAACGATTTCTTCTTTGTGATGGCGTTCGTCAAACCACGAAGAGAAGAGAGGAGGGGGGGGCTAGAGAATAAAGAACAAGAGAAGCCGGTTTCACCAGCAAAGGTGAGATCCTCCGTGACTCGTCGATATGTTTCCTGAGCTGCGAGTCTGGAATCGATATTTTATGTAGATCAGGCGTAAAAGGGAAACACGCCCTCCCTCGATGCTCGGCCGCTATTCTCGGCGACTATTCTCCCGCCGCTATTCTCGTCTCAACGAACAAAGACATCGTCGGATCCCACGCGAGAGTTTCGGTGCGTTTTCAAAACGACGATTCACGATTCAAAAAAACGATTCCAAAATGACTACTCCGAAGAAGAAATGGAAATGGTGTGAATGAAGATGATGAAAAAGACTACAGAAACGAAATACGTATCAGCGATTAATTCATTAGCGCGCACTCTCGAAATTCCTTTGAAAAATGATCATTCTAGCACATTTCATAATTATTATTATCTACTTGTTTATCTATTATGTTTATTGATATCTAAGGTATAAGCTCATTGTAAAATATATTTATAATTAGTAATAAAACTTAATAAGAGAGAAATAGGCAGGAAAGTTGAGCGTGAAATAGTAACATAAATATCTACATGATTCAGGTGCAGCATTGTTCGATCTTATCTCACCTGACGCGTTTATACAAGCAGGGTGCATCTTCGGATGACGAGTTTCTCGTGTAAAGGTCAGATCGTCGCTTGCTTTTCCATCGAGTTTTCTGAAAAGAGATAAAAAGAGGGGGAAGAAGTATGAGCTAAGGTCAAAGACACCGTGAGCTTCGAATAATGTGGAAAAATAGCACAACGATCGAATGCGCCCAGCTGCAGAACCCTCCTACGGAACGGGCCTTGTGTATTGTGTAACACTCGTGTACACATACATACGTACATACTAAGAACGAATTTTCAGGATTCAACATGCGTGAGAATGCATGCGTGGGTGATGGATAGACTAGATGGTCACCCTGTCGCTTGTACAAACGTTAAACGGACTTCAATAGTTTGAAATTGCATAGGCATTGCTGCCATTGGACGCGCACGTCGTAAAATATCTAACGTCGGTTATGTGAAAAATTGTACCGATCCTACCGTGAGACGGAACTCGCTTGTTAACGGATAACCAAAAAACGTTTAGAAACTTTTTCAAAACTTCGAATATGTTTTCCTGCAACGAGAAACAACGGTCGTTTTTACGGTCCCTTTTTTAAGGGGCGCAATGGTTGTTACCTTATCGCAATGGTAGGACGTACGTACGTCTACATGTTACTCTCGCACCTGGTTGCGAGCCGTCAGCTATTTTCTATGTTAGAATCTTTCTATGTTAGGTTTTCGGAACACAACGCGAGCCCTTCTTGAAAAAGGGTACAAAACAAAAAGGAGAAGAAATCGCCCCAAAATTCCATCCCGATCCCTTCCCTCTTTTTTTTGCCGAAAAACAAGGAATTCGGTAGCGCTTCTCACGACAAGAAAAGTTTCATTTTAGGCAGACGAAGCTGACGTAAATTTGATATAAAAAAAAAAAAAGCAAAAGCACAAAATGTATATTACATATTCGTACATATTTGACGCGCATACATAGGTCCATATGAATCAACGGATGAAATGTGGTTGGCGGTTGTAAGATACTAACTAATTGTAAGATACTAACCTTCTAATATGACAGTTGTGTGCATTTCCTATGAACACCTGGCAACACTCGTCGAGCGCATTCATTTTCTATCGATCTATCGTAGAAATCTATCTTTCTTCTTCCTTACCTCATTCGCGTTAGGGACCAAATGTCTATTCATTTTCTGACAAGATTCTCACGAAAAAAAGGAAAATTTTTATCAAAAAAAAAAAAAAGAAGAATAGGCGTAGAAAATGCAAATGCATAAGGGGAAAAGAAAAGAATAGAAATATAAAAGAGTATGTATAAAAGGTAGTATACACATATATATATATATGTATGTATGTAAGTACCTGCCTTACCTGCTTTTGAAAAATAAGAAAGACGCGTAAGAACGCAAGAGGACGAGTAAAACGAAATTTTATAGGGAATGGGCCAATCCTGGAAGAACGCATCTAACGCATCCTGTCGATGCTGTCCTACCTGACCTTTCGGTGGTTTTTTTATGATTTTAGGGGAATCAGGTTGGGAAGGGAGACTCGAGAGAGGGAGAGAGCTAAAAAGTGGCGTATCGATCCTCGGGGTTCACGGGATTTTTAATTTTTTCCTCCCCAACGATCATTCCTTTCTAAACTCGCAATTCCTCCCTTCGCCGAGCTTTCTCACTCTTTTCGCTCAGTTTTTTCTTTTCCATCGGCATTCAAAATCGATGGGAACATCCGAATTCCCGTTGAAATGGCTAAGCAACTTTTGTTGTTCCCTTTTGTTTTAGTTTGATATCCACCGTGATCGTCGACTCGATCCTAACTCTAATTTCTTCATTTCTCGGTTATTACATTTCCAAGACGTAAGAGAAAAAAGTGTTATCGTATTGAAATGTTTAGGTAGGAAAAACGGTATTTGAAGCATAAACGGTAGCACCCTATGGTAGCACCCTATGGTAGCAAATATCGAAGTAATTATTATTAAAACCGTTAGTTCGATTTAGTTCGAGGTTTCTACGTTGCGCACGTATGATCTCCTAGAGGCCAACGCAGTGGGCCTGCGAGGGAGGTACCTACCTCGTACCTATCTCGATAAAATACCTACGATGATGGATGAACGAAGGGTTACTCCATGAGTAAAAGGGAGAGTAAAAAAGAGTAGGCTCGAAAGGGTAAACCGATCCTTATTGGGCGGTATCGTTCGTGCACGAGCAGGGTCCCGACCAATCGAAGCTTCCCCGTCAAAGCATCCAAGTGCACGTGGTGTTAGCGATCTTGGTGGGGATGTTCCATTTGCGCTAGGGGCCGCGCGCTGCTTTCGTTGCGTCATTCCAACATTCGTCCTGCATCGGTGGTACGTCGACGAAGATCCAAACAACTTGTGTATTCGTGTTGGTATTAAGATAATCCATCGAACAATTAAAAACAAAACTTTGTATATTTCTGTTTAAACACGCGTACGTTTATAGATACGGCATGAAATCGCATTTCTGGAAAAAGCTCCGAACGATCATTCGTCGCGATCGTTGTCGATCCAAAACGACGATTACTCGATGAAGTTCCCCATGAACGTTCTCAAGCTAAATTCGTGCTGGATCTCGAAAATCGTCTCGATGTGATCACGAGGAGGATCACAAATAAAACCTCTGGGAGAAAGGGGGTTAACATGGTCTTTCTCGAAGACCCCAAAATGATTTTTACGGATATGCGCCTTCATGCCACGAGCACGCCAACATCTACTCCAACGCGATACGGTGATCGTCATCCGAAGTATAAGCCACAGAACAACAATGATTGTACGATTATCACGAAAATTGTTCTCTCTTCTATAAAAACAGTTTGTAGAGAATAATACAATTCATTTATCTACGGAATATTTCCGACAGTGATTCCAATACAATCTCTTGGTTTTTTTTACAGATGCGGATCTACATGCTGAGGTCGAGGGAGTCGAGCTCAGTGGAGACGATCGAAGTATCACAAGCGATATTCAAGATGTCACTGACGCGAATCTCGATCACGATTCAATGGATTCGGATAGGGAAGCTCTTAATTTGGTTCGTAAAATTATTCACATTATACTTATTATAAGGGGAAAACAACAATATTAAATTTATTATTAGTCAATTATTATTATTATTAGTCAACAATATTAAATTTATAATTAATATTAATTTTTAAATTAATATTAATTTTATAATAATATTATAACTCTCCCAAAATATTTAACAGACGAACAATAATAAATTGAAAACTTTTCCTAGTTAAACATTTCAAAAGAAAAAACAAAATCATTGATATTTTTACTCAAGTTTTTAAATGGGCAAAAAAAAAATGCTTTTGTTCAATATTTGAAATATAAATATGAGAAGGGACTACAAAGTTTAAGGAAATAAAATAAATAAGAGTTGTATGTTATAAGACTCAAAAGAGAAAGATAGGACTAAAGTAATCAATATCCCGTTGAACTGACCGAACGCAAACACGGCTTTGTTCAACGTTGTTTATTCAGTTTTATTATTAGTAAGGGTACCTTACCCTATTAGATCGTAAAATCTCCCTGTATATCTACTAAGAAAATTCGATAAAATTTATGTTAAAAAGCAAATTTCGAGATGCGACGAGATAAAATGGATTTAAGGAAAAATTGATAAATCTGTGCCGTAGGTTACTGATGTATCACATCGTAATAGCAGTAGTGGTACCAGCGGTAGCTCATCTTCGCCAAGTTCTGGAGTGAGTAGTCAATTAACTGGTACGCATCAGCAACAACAGCAGCAGCAACAGCAGCAGCAGCAGCAACAACAGCAACTGCAACACACTAGCACGCAAAGTAATGGAAGCTCGCAAGCTGCGTTGGCGGCTCAATTCGTCAGCCAACAATTGTTAATGCATGGATCCCTCGGTACTCTTAGACCTCAAGAGATTCAAGCTATTGCATCGTCCCTACAACAGCAACAACAATCGTTACAGCAGCAATTGCAACAGTTTGCTATGTTTCAACAAGCCAATCCGGCAGCGGCTGGGCAACAAGCACAATTCTTCTTACAAAATCAAGTAAGTAAATCTTTATCTCTCATAGAAGACAAAAATATTCCTCTTTTTGTTTGTTCTCAATCCTCTGTCATTTCCCTATTACAAAATTACGTACTCGATGCGAATTCGATCATCGACGAATCCTAAAATCGAGGCAAATCCGCGCGACGATTGAAAGAACAAGCTCGGTGCTATCTGATCGAGAGACAATCTGAAGGGAATCGAATGTCTTATTCTTCGAAGACGGTTCGTTTGATTCGACATCCTGATAAACGTCTGTTGATGGCACAAAAGGGCCCCAAAAATTTCTTTATTCCTTCGTTCCAACTTTATTCGAATACAATTTCGGCACATTTAATAAACATAATTACGATTAATATTATTCCATGATATAATTCGAGAAAGATTATTTGAAAAAGACAAAAGAAAAAAAGAAAGAACAAAGATACATGTGTAAAAATCTAATAAGCATAAAGGTTTACGATTTTACAGAAACACACTCATTGTATCCACACATACATCTATTTGACGTGAAATCGTAAAAATTTCTTCGAAATATTCGCCGATCATTTGAACCATCAGCGGTGTGTTATCTTTTTGTCAAGAAAAAAATCTCTCGCATCGAATCGAGAAAAATCGACTCATTATACCCGAAGATACGTTGAAAAACGACCCTCCTTCCTGGATACCCGTAGTGGTGGGCATCTCTCCTCTCTTCCCTGTGCCGCCCTTCCTTCGAATAATTCTGAATAGGGCCAGCTTCAACATTTAGGAAAAAATTTCTATAGGCTCCATCACGAATAGCGCGTGCAAAGACGCGATGCACAGTCCTTATAAAAAAAGCTAACAAAACGACTTTGAATCTTAGCAGATTTAATGGCCGTCTGGATCCACAACATGCATGCACACATGTATCGGCAAGACTCACACTCAAAGTAGGAAGCTTAGATCCCTTCGTATCTACTTTTAAAAGACACTATATACATCTAGGAATATTCCGAGCCCCTATTTTCCTATATTCCGAGTACCTTACCCGAACGAGAAGGATCCTTTGTTGCCTCACACGTGGCTTCCTTGTATTTTCTTCCTTTTGCGTCGTTTCTCATCGGAAGATCTGCTTTTTTGTTCTCGAAACTTTGTAAAGATACAGCAGGAACTTCTTCCCTTACCCGTCCCGGGCCATCGGCCTCTCCTAGAACAGGGCTGTAACCTGTCTTTCAACCCTCTCGCTTACGATACATGTACGATACGTGATCTTCTCAAGCGGGGGGGATATTCTATTCTCTAATACACCTTCTATAGCTTCGTCGAAGGAACATTTAATTTCTTCATTCATCGAACACGTTCATCTAAAGCTATAGTAAATATACCGACTTCTGTTGGGCCTGGGGTCTGACACGCGACGCGATGCAAATTGTCTTCTTCCTGGTTATACCACCGAGAAACAAAAACTCTTCCCCATTGGAGGATTACATGTGGATCATATATTCAAATTTAGTTAATTTTACTCGTTCGTTCTTTTTATTATTATTTTATTATTGTTGAATTTTGAAGTTATACTTCTTTTGCCGCGTTTGGGAAAATGTGATGGGAGTGTAGATTTTTTTCTGAGCGACACTATGAAGTTTGTCGGTATTTACGATGCGCGGCAAAGCGATTTCAAATTTACGGCATGAAGTTGTACTTTCTCTTCTTCTTCCTCTTTTGTTTTCTCAAGCGGGTCACCCATCCAAGTACTAATCGTACTCAGCGCTGCTTTACTTAAAAATGATCGAGCGGGAAGTAGTTCTATCACCGCGCCATGGCCGTTGACGCATAAAGTAATTCGATTTTTTTTCTTTTTCTTTTTTTTTATTCTTCCTTATGTATATAATTAAATAAATAAATAAATGAATAAAAATATAATAATAAAAGAAAAATAAGCGGCTTACATTAGCCAATATTATCGATCATCAAGCAGAAAAGGGGGACCAGATTTCTTTATCAACTACATTCTATGTAAAAAGAAAATTAATAATAATAATAATAATAATAACAATAACATTAATTAAAAAATAAACAAGGAAAATTAAAAAGTAACAAGAAAAATTATTAATGGTAATAATAAAAATTATTATTATTATTATTTTTTTGAAGTTATTTTTTTGAAGTTATTTTTGAGGTTATTGAGATTGTATTCGTTTTGGTACGCCAAAAAAGTATAACTTCTTACGTGCGTACACAAGTACACACACCAGTTTTTTTTTTTCATTATTTCATTGCATAATTCGTATTTACATTTCGTATTATTAAAGAGATATATACAAGTAGGTAGGAAATTCATAAAGAATCAACCATCGAATACCTGTTGCCGATCTCTGCACGTGGCTAAATTTAAAGGAGCCTATGAGGGTATCTTGACGATCAACAATAAGCATAAGTAAGGTGCTTTTGGTCTCGTTGAACGACGACACGCGACCAACCCCAAACCCTTTTCCTTCATAGACGCCACGTTCCACGTATCCTCTTATTCTCATAATCGAGCATCTGGTTAAGAAAGGATAAACATAAACGATCGATACCAGCACCCTACGAAATCTTTGCATACCTATACTGAAAAGAACACGTGCCACTTTTATTCCTTTAACTGTAACTCCTCCTGATCAGCTCCTTTATCATCTCTCGTTATTTCCTCATATAGCGAAATAAAGGTTTACATTGCAAGTTGTACGAACGAATTCACTTAAATAGTGAATTAACTAACGGGCTCCATTTATCTATTATTATTATTATTATTATTATTATTATTAGGTACAGCACGCCGTAGCACAAGCAGCCCAACAGTTACAGGCCATACAAAAACAGCAGGCACTTCAAGGTGGAGGTGGATTGGTCGGAAGAAATTTAACGCAACAAAGATCACCACCACCTCCTGGTACACCTCCGTCTGTAAAACCGCCACCAGCAAGACTGGAACATTCTCCAGAAGAAACGACGGACCTCGAGGAACTCGAACAATTTGCTAAGACCTTTAAACAACGACGGATTAAGCTTGGTTTTACGCAAGGTGATGTTGGTCTTGCCATGGGAAAACTCTACGGCAATGACTTTTCTCAAACCACTATTTCAAGGTATAGTCTTATTTAACAATACAAATATATTTTCGCGATAGAAGAAGAAGACATTTTTCTATTAAGGGGTTATACGCAGTTAGAATGTTCAAAAAATTCTAAATTTTTTTTTTTGCATTTTTGGAATGTACATATATTTAAGTATATTCTCTGAAATTTTCAAATCGATCCGGCAAATATTCTTCACTTCGTGTAAGCTGCAAACAACAATTTTGAACTATGTGTAAACGTCTCTTTGAAACTTTAAACGCGTTTTTCTCAAAACGGTATTTTCAAAGTCGGTGATCTCGATTTCTCAGAAATAACTCAACCGATTTGTTTTATATTGTTACACAATATTCTTAGATATATTCCTCGGATATTGACGGGAGGAATAAGATTTAAAAAAATTATTACTATTTTTTGTTTTACAATTTCGAGTCAGAAAATTTCAGTCAAAAACGAAACATTTTTTTCAGATAGACGCCATTTTGTCAAAAATCAAAATTTTTAATATTCCTCCCGTTAATACCTGCATTAATCTATCCTTTAAAAGAATCCACCATTTTTTTTATTTCGGTTAATCAAAACCGCCTTTTTTTAGAGGACGTTCAGTAAATCACCTACAGGAGCGGTGCACATTAATATTTTTACATGATCGATGCGCTATTGTATTCTTAAAAGTAGCCTCTATTTGAATTACTATCACTTATCATTGACAAGTTAAAACTTTTTCTATAAAAAATTCATAAAAAGACGTCTTTTTTGAGCCACGCAACTGCGTATAACCCCATAAAATGATAACAATGCAATGAACAATGCAATGAACAATGATTTTAGGTTCGAAGCGTTAAACCTTTCCTTCAAGAATATGTGCAAATTGAAGCCCCTTCTTCAAAAGTGGTTAGAAGATGCCGATAATTCATTGAACAACCCAAATTCGCTCTCGAATCCACTAACGACACCAGAAGCGATAGGTAGGCGGCGAAAAAAGAGGACTTCCATAGAAACTAGCGTTAGAGTGGCACTAGAGAAATCTTTCGTTCAAAATCCAAAACCTACTTCCGAAGAAATCACCGTACTGGCGGATAGTTTAGCAATGGAAAAAGAAGTTGTTCGAGTATGGTTTTGCAACAGGTATATATATCCATAATGTAGATAACAAGAAAAATGATTACATATTCGTGTTTAACACGTTCACGCCGGGGCGAAAATCTGCGTTTTTCCGCGTGAGGCGGGACTGTCTTATCTCGTTACGCTTCGTGGGGCGGGGCAACATCGTTGTTTTGAAAAGTTGCATAGGTATAAATTAATAATTGTTATCAATTGAAAATATTGAATGTTAATGTTTATTATACTCAATTTTTATATTTAATGTTGAGGAAAAATAAAATCAACTTATTTTTTCAACGACTAATTTTCTGAAAACAAGTAATCCACAAGTAAGTCACGCCGCCCCACGGAACAGTCAAGTGTCACCCCGGCGTGAACGTGTTAATTGTAAATAAGATGACAAAAATAAAATAAAAGAAAAGAAAAAAAACAAAACAAAGGAATATTTGTTATACAGGCGACAAAAAGAGAAAAGGATCAATCCTCCAACGGCAGCAATGGGGAGCCCGACAATGGCGTCGCCTGCACCATCAGTTTTTGCTTCTCTTACGAATTCGATGTCTGCTAGTCCTTTAGCTCTCACTGCACATTCCTCGGGAATGGGTCATACCCATTCACATTCCACGTCATTGGGATCGCCTCTTCCCTTGGCCTTAGTGGCATCACCCAGTGGAAATTACCATCCATTGAGTGGGAAATCTCACGAGTGACAACAACAGACGACCCATCAAGGGGAAAGTCTTTACCATCATCGCGATCAACAGCAGAAACAGCACCACCACCACCAACAACAACAACAACAACAACAACAACAACAACAGCAACAACAACAACAACAACAACGACGTTTGTGCAATTTACCCGATTTTTATCATTAATTGATAAATCATATAGAAATAATATATTCTATTTACATATTGAATTTAGATGATATGGAGATGGTACTAACAAGTAATTCAACGTTTCTGACCAATCTTGGTACATATGAAATACGATAATAAACGTATCGTAGTATCGAAACTATCTTTTGATAGAACGATTAAATATCATATGATGTCTATCTTATAAAAAAATATGTGATTAGAAAAAACGTTGAAAACGATCGAATAAAATATATATCGTGGGTAGATTTTTTCAAAACCCATGCGAACGCGAAGATGTGTAGATAAACATAAACAACTGACAAAAAGTATACGAAGAGATACATACGTGTGTTGCTACGTCAGGACAACCGCTGAAAAAGCAGACTAGGAAAGCAACAAGATCCGCTAATCGTGTAGAAAAAAAGCTTTTTCCCTTTCCTATCAAACAACCGATTATAATCAAAACGTTTTCAATATTTACGTTGAAAAATATCTATTGAATTTCTACAAGAAATATCTGTGAAGATTAAGAGAATGCAAAAATATCTTTAATATAGATATACTGTATTCTGATAACGAACAATGTAAATAGATAGTTAAACATTATAATTACATAGTACCGTCTATATCATTAATATCATTGATTCGAATTTCAAAATATCAGATTTTGTATAAAACTTGGAACTTTTGTATGTTTAAATGCTCCCTTAAGGTTCAAAGAGATTTGTGTTCAAACGTCGTCGTCCTCGTCGTTTCGTATTCTTTTGCACGTTTCAACGAAATATAAGCCGTCATCATTCGCTGTTGAAAAGTGTTATGACAACTATCGATAACAGTTACCGTTTAAATGAAATAAACAAATACTTGTTCCATTTCTAATATATGTTCATTGTCTCTCTGTAATTGGAAAATGAACATTTCTTGCCATTTAAAAGACACACATCGGACAAATATTGTCAAATATTTCACTTAAATATTATACGGCTACTTATAACGATACGATACGATACGATATAAAATATCACAATTAATGTCAAGAAATTTATCGGTGTATGTAATATATCAGATTTTGATATCATTATCTTCTTTCAAACTTACACGCTCGATTTATCAATACGGAAGAAAACAATCGACGATGCCTCTTCATATATACGTCAATGGTTTCCTTTCCATTACAGATTTTTCTTTTTTATTTTTATTTCTTATTCACGATATGATATCGATTAAAAAAACATGTATAAAAATCGTCGTACTTGAATTTGAAAGGAATACAAGTATAACTAATCGGTAATTGTTTAGCGAAATAATAATAATACTTTTCTTAAATTGTAATAACGAGCTTTTGGATTACGGCCAATCTTGTATTACTTTATGGAAAAGACAACAAAAAAATATATCTATTATAAATTATATGCGATTATAATTAGACGCGTATTTTAAGTTAAACCGAAGAAGGAGAACCTTGTGATCATCGACATTCGTTCGAACTATTTATTTAAAGGATTCATTTTACTTACTTTAGGATATCGCGCTTCCGTGAAAAAATAAAAACATTTGGCGGTCCGACAATACCTGTTTGTAAATATAAATTACGTAACGTGTCTATCGAAAACTCGTACATATCCGTGACCCATGTTTGTAGATATGTCATCGTCAAAGCATCTAATTCAGTTATTTCACGAAATATCGGAGCATTGTGGTAAAGTGTATAATATGTTTTATAATATGTATTATATACTTTACATAGATATTCTATGAAATAACCTAACGCGGTTATTTAAGGCATGAAATAGAAATTAGATGTTAAGTAGAAGAAAAATATTCTTTGATTATGTGTCTATAGACTTAAAGTGACCATTCTTACTACTGATTATTATTAGAAGCAATGTTCGGTGTAATTATATTTTTTAAATCGTACCTTGTTTAATTTTCATGAAAATTTTACTTTAAAAAATAAAATTGATCTCTCTTCTAAGTGTTACACAGTAGGAAAAATATCCAAATTTATTTAATCTAACAGAATAGTTGTATTGTTGTAAAATCAAATTTGAATATTTGTCAAAGTGAAATAAAACTTCACTTTAAGTTTTTATAAGCTTTCGTTTATAACTTTCTAATCTGTTAGAAATAAAACACATATTTGAATACATTTTTATATAAAAAAGCTGAACATGTCTTGCAACATAATAATTTTATTTTATTTTATTTTGTATATTTTATTTTCGTCGTAAAACAATGATTGCTGAATTTATACTGCATTACTGTAAAACCGGGAAAAAAGAAATTCGTGTTTCTCTTTTTTTTTTTTAAGCCTGCCAAGCGAAAATTATCGATCCGAATAAAGTTTTTTGAAAGTATTTTTTTATTGAAAGTATTCCTAAAATAAAATAGAGAAAATCAAATATATCCCAATGTATCGATAATTCTTAAAAATAATTTTTAAGAATAATTTTTGTCTAGAAACGATAGTCGTTTCTAGACAAAAATACAATTCAACGACAAATCTATTCAAATATGTTTAACTAGGATTAAGCCAAAAAATTAAACGAAAGCTTATAAAAACTTAAAGTTAACATTTATTTTACTTTCAAAAATATTCAAATTTCATTTGACAACAATAAAACTATTCAGATTAATTCAATAAATTTGGATATTTTTCAATACTCTGTACCTTGGTTTAAAAGATCAGTTTTTACTTTTAAAGCTAAATTTTCATTACATTTTAAAATACCATATAAACAATAAAATTAAATACGTTATTTTTAAATAATTATACAATACAGTGTTTTTTTTTTCTTTTTTTTCAATACTGTACGAATGGTCATCACAAGTATAAGTATACGGTACTTATACTTGACATCGAATTTCAATTTCATGCTTTAACTTTTTCATTTAATCTGGTTCTATTTCATAGAATAATTAGGTAAAGTTTACAATTATGCCTTATTTCATACTTTAACTGACATCTTTGGATATGTTATGAAAAACTTACAATTAGTTATTTTGCGAAATAACGAATTTGATGCTTTAACGATAACAAATATATACTGTATGGGAGCTAAGGGCCGCTCGCGCTCATACTGGCAAGAATGCGAGCAAACTTGTTCCAATTAAAGGTCAAATTAAAGGTCAAATTGGTGATAGGACGATCACCGATAACTATCGATCTCCATATAACGAAAAAGTCATAATTCATACCAAAGGAATACTGTGAAGTACAATAAATAATTAAACATAGCATAATATGTACGATATATATAAAAGAAATCGTTTTTAATAATATTCTCGATTCTAAACGCGAAGGAGATCAGGATCAGTAATTCGCATTCTTGTCAAAAGATTTTCTTTCGAAGGACACGCGTAGCGATAATTTTGTAGATATATATCCCGAAATAATACGTAATGTATATAATATGTAAAAATTATAAATAATTATACACGCTCACACACAGATATAGACGAACAGAAATTAACAAGGACAGATACCACACGTACCACGCACGCACCAAAAATATATACATTAACGTATAATCGAAATTACGCGAACAAATGATACAGAATAGTTTCAAATGAGATTTCATGCCATGTTTATTTCATTAGAATGAATGATCGCAATGAGACGAAAAATAAAAGCTAATATTGAACTAACAAAATTTGCTGTGAAACTATTGATAACAAGTGGAAACAGTATCGATAATTATTAAGAATTTTAAGAACAATGTGCGTGTACGAACATTGTAAGAGAAACGTGTTGACTAATGCTAGAAGTGTGCGTGAACCCAATATTCCTACACAATATTCGAGTCAGGTTGGAATTATTCGGATCGGGTCGGGTCGGGTCGGGTCGAATCCAATCATGTTCTAGAATGTAAAAATGTGCGAAGCTCAAATGTAAGATCCCGAAAATTTTCGGGACCAAATACTCGAATCGGATCGATAATTCTATCGATTAGCTCGGTATTTACTATTATTTCAAATATTTCACAAATTAGATAGAGTATTTGGAAAGACTTTCAAATTTTCGGCCCTATTTAATAAAACAGACAAGAACATATTTCGAAAATCATGAGTCAACCAAAACAGTTCCAATCCTCGATTTGAGAATCCTAAAAAATTGTCTGATTTTTGATAAATGTATATTTTTAAAAGCCTGATC